>NW_027185761.1:36628401-36635365 GCF_028583685.1 Petaurus breviceps papuanus | reverse complement strand
TCTATCTATCTATCTATCTATCTATCTATCTATCTATCTATCTATCTCTCTCTATCTATCTATCTATCTGATGACATAGATAGATATACATACATTATATAATTATTCTATGTTTGTTATAACTGA
Source organism: Petaurus breviceps papuanus (assembly GCF_028583685.1). Taxonomy (NCBI): domain Eukaryota; kingdom Metazoa; phylum Chordata; class Mammalia; order Diprotodontia; family Petauridae; genus Petaurus; species Petaurus breviceps. The sequence continues at coordinate 36,635,239 of NW_027185761.1, read as the reverse complement.
TGTGAACTCACAAGGATGAGTCATAATGAATCCAGGCACAGCATGCTTTCCACTGCACTGTGTAGCTGTCTCAAACTACTATACTAAGCTAACTCAATGTCAACAGAGTATTTTTTAAATTATTTCTTTAAATTAATCAGTATTTATTTTCTCGCCCTTTTCCCTTCCATCTTTTTCCCCCTCCCTAAAAACACTAACTAATATGCTTGGGATTGTAGAACAATTTTCCACATTAATCATGTCTAAAGATGTATTTTTAATTCTGCAGATTGAGTTCATTGCTCCCTTGTCAAAAGGAGGGTAACATTCATACAAATGTGTGTTGGATTGCAGTATATGTATGTGTTTATGTGTATGCTGCACAGCTAGATACAATACTTATCAATCCATCAGTGAGCTATGATTGCATATGTCTGCCATCTCCCTCCAGCAATGCAAATCACATCCCTTTTCTAACTCAGTAGGTAGCCTAAGGGATCTGTCTAAGACTGAGAATGTAAGTAAACTTGCCTACTGTAATTTATTGTTAATAATCATCAGTCAGTCAGTCAGTCAGTCAATGACTCTAGAGGAGAAAGCGAGGCTGGTGACTTTACACAGCCCTCCCTCACTCAAATCAAAGTCAATTGCAAGTCATGTCATCATGTTGCTGGTTGTAATAGTCTTCTTCAAGAATGAAGGACAAACCACAACACACAAACATTCATTAAGCACCTACTATGTGCCAGACGATGCAGAGCACAGGGAATACAACAAAGGAAAATGAACAAACAAACCAGTCTCTATCCTCAATCTAATTGGGAAGGCAAAAAAGCAAGCAAATAGATGCAAACAAACTATATATGGGATAAATAGGACATAATTAAAAAGAGAAACACTAGCTCTATCTAGGTAGAGAAAGTTTCTGAAGAAGATGGATTTATTTGGTACTTAAAGAATGCTAAGGAAGCAAGAATTTGCATTCAGATATTCCATCCTTCAATCCATTGTGGAATACTTCCACTCTACATGTAATAAGAGATAACAATACAAGGAAAATTTTGATTAATCACTGAAGAACTTATTTTTTTAATGCATCATGATCTCATTGGCATAAATAAATGTTTTGTAACATGAAAAATCGCAACATATTGCAAAAGATAATTGAAATTCCTGCATATGCCTAGGATATTAATATTTTTCCCTGCTTTTTTGTAATTAGAGAAATGTGAATATTTTAAAAGTCTGCTTCCATGTGTGCATAAGGGTGCCAAGATATTTTCCCCCTCCATTGTTCTGCTAACATTAATACTGAGTTCAATTGCTACTTCTTTTCCAAAGATATACATCTATGTATATAAATCAATGGGAAATATTTCCCAAAAGTGTATACATCTATGGGAAATATTTTAAGATCAGTGAAATTGACTGCAGACCCAAGAAAATGCTGGTCAGGTTGCTACTTAGAGTAGCAATAGGCTTGAAGGAAAAACAAAATATGTTGCCACTCTTAGAGATACATTTTTTAACATCAGTGGGCATATTTAGGACCCTAATAATAGTGATGGCCACTAAGTTCCAATCTGGCTATCATTCTTACACTTCAATTTCTCAATTCACGCAGTCTTCTCAGATAGGACAGACATAGACTTATTAAAAATTGCATCTTATCATAATGTAATTTTAGAGATACAGTTATTTGGCGATTTGTGTTTTTCTATCAGGTGTTAATTAAAGAACTTTCTTAAGGAAATAGAAAAAAAAGTTGCTTTTATTAAGGACATTTGAATTGCCTGAATTTTTAAGATTATATGTGATTTATCTCTTAAAGTAATAGGTACTTCAGAAAGATATTCAAAATTTTATTCCAATCACATATTTGCAAAATGAAATGTATTTGTATCTTCAAAATAGGAAAATAAATCACATAAAATATAAGATTGATTTACAATAGAACATTTTAATTTGGTTAATTTGGACTTTTTTTTTTTTACTAGATAAAGTATTCAGTGTTAGTTAACAGAAATGAGAAGAATGAAATATTAAATAAAATCCTTTTCCCCCCTTGGATATTGTGCCATAAATTCCTATTTAAATGTTAAAATTCAGATAATAGGTTCAGGAGATCATTTATTAAAAAATGTAAGGGACCATAGAGTTTATCAGGTTCAATCATTTTTTTAAGCAGATGAGGTAAATGAGGCCCCAAAATGTTAAGTGACTTGGTCAAAGTCACTTGACAGTAACTACTACTAGTAGTAATTAGGTAGTAAAATTTTTCACTGTTTTTTTCCTAAAGAAACATTAGAAACTGTTTATAAACAACTGTTGTTGTATTTCTACAATGAATGCTTCTATTTCCTCTTTTAATGCTAACACACTTAAAAATCTAGGCATTGAAGACATATACTTATAGAAGAAGTTGAAGACTTATATATGTACACATGTTTATGTGTGTGTCTATGTCTATACATGTGTGTGAACCTTGAATTCTAAAGGACTTCAGATTATATTTTATCCAAATTCCTCCTTTTTTTTAGCTGAAGTCACCAGAGCCCAAAAGATTAAAAATTTTTACCAAGTTCCCACTGACAGTAAATGCCAAAGATTGGATTTAAAACTAGATACTTTTATACCAGAGATAGTGGGGCCCCTTTCCTTTATACTGTATTGACATTGTCAAATAGGAAGCAGTATCATTTTCAGTAGAATAGTGCTAAAAGATTTTTCAGCAAGTAAAGAACTAAACAAAGATATCACCTCTCTCCCATACTACTTTATCTCATTTTAAAAATGCTAGAAATATCAATAAAAAGAGATATCAATGGCATAAGCAAAGTGCAGGAAAAAATTCCTTATTTACAGGTATGATGGTTTACTTTTACATGAACATTTACTTAGAATACCTGAGGGAAAGAACAAAGAAAGTATTTAGTATGACAAATAGCTTCAGCAAAGTGGGAGGCCATAGAGTGACTTTATAAAATTATGAACATTTAAATATCTGAATAATAAGAACAAACAGTGAATCATAGAAAGACAAATCTCAATCAGAATCAATGAAAATTCACTAAAGATTCTAACCTATCAAGACATTTGAATTTTTATTAAAATATAATTTTAAAATATCATTTCCCAATAAGTCTAATAAAATATTTTGATGAGTAGATTTTGACAATATATTAAAAATGATAACTAAATTAACATATATTAGTACAATGGTTTTTAAACTTTCAATGGATTACCTTACGGAGCAAGGAAAAATAATAAAGGTTCCATTCAAGGAAATCAGAAATCTAGATTTTTACAAGAAAATATTTTTTACATTTTGCATGAAAATATTTTTTATGATGACTGTGATGAGGGAAAATGACAATATCTGATCACAAAATAGAAAACAATAACAATAGAATAATATTTTCTTTGGGTTAATTAGAGATGTAAATCAGGGGATCTAGCTATATATGGAGAGAAAAAAAAACAAACAGAAAACAAAAATTCATAGAACACAGTTGCCCAGTGTTACCTAAGCCCAAGAACAAGGAGAGTGATACTTTCCACAATTATGGCTGGGAGGAAATTAGTAACTAAGCAGAAGTTATAAGTTTGTATGAGAGAGAAAACAAATAATTTTGATTACACAATTTCAATTTTGCATGAAGAAGAACAATGCAAAAAGAAAATTTACATGTAAATTTTTTATCAAGTAAGTCTTTAAAAAATTTAGAAAACTCTATTTGAGAATTGTACAAATATTTGAGACAGTCATTTCATTTCTCAACAGATTAGAGGTTGGAGAATATATATATATATACACACACATATATACATATATATGCATATATATACATATATATATACATATATATATACAAATATTATTTAGAAGAAATGAAATCTACAATCATAACAACGATATTGAAAATCACTAACAGCAAGAGGAATTCAACATTACAACATTTTATGTATCTCATATACATAAAAGAGATAAAGTTGCATTTTTTTAAAGCAGAAATTGTCAAGGCTAGACAGGATATGGGAAGATAAGAATGGTCAATATTATTGATATTACAGTGAATTAAACCACAGAAAACAATGTGTATCAATAAGGGAAAAAAGCTTACTACATGCCTGTCACTGGGTTAAGCATTTTTATGATTACTATCTCATTTAATCCTAACAACAACCCTGTGAAATAGGTTCTATTATCCTTATATCACAGATGAGGAAACTGAGGCAGAGGTTAAGTGATTGCCAGATGTCACACAGCTAGTACGTGTCTGAGGTCAGATTTGCACTGAAACCCAATCACCAATCCAGTGCAAAATTCAAGACAGGAAGACTGTATATGCTTAAATATTCCCAGTGGCACTTTTAGTGGTAGCAAAAAACTGGGAGCATGAAGGTGCATTATTTGGGAATGATTGAATGAATCGTAGCATACGATTCATGGACAATTACTGAGCTGTAAGAAATGAAAGATATAAGGAATCCTTACCAACAGAAGAAACTTGTATAATCTTATACAAAGATAAGTAAGCAGAATCTGGAAGACAATATATATAACTATAAAAATAAAACTCTGGTCTCATCTCCAAACCATCTGGTTGATCCTTCTCAATCTCCTTTGCTGGATTCATGTTCCACCCTTTCATCACCCATGTCACATAAAGATCTCTTCTTAACTTTCTTCTCCCTCCTTCTAAGATCTCAGTGATTTCATAAGACCACAACTATTTCAATGATCATCTCCATGTAGATAATTCCAACATCTTTGAATCTAGCCCAAGTTTCTCCTCTGAACTCTAATCCTTTAGCAATATCAGAGTGCCAGCCCATTGGTTACCTCCAACTACATGACTGATCTGCATTTCAAATCAACACATCTAAACTAATTCCTTTCTAAACCTATCCCTCCTCCAAATTCTCGATTTCTGTTCTGGGTACAAGCAAACTATGAACCAGTTGATAAGCTCAGAAATTTGAGGAAATTACTCTCTAGGCCCTCTTGAATACTTTCCTCTCTGACATTCTGTGACTGTCAGATGAGTTGCCAAGTCTTGTTCAGTCTTCTATATATCTTACAAAACACTCTTCACTCATATGGAATACACCTAATGGTTCACAACCTCATCTGATGTTGCATAGAATAAATCTTCCATCTCAGAGTATCTCTGCACTCCAAAGATATATGACTTCGTGCAAATCAGTTCTTCTCCCTTTTCACAATTTTGTTTTAAGTTCCACTTGATACAGTTGTTGTTATGCTCACATTATATAATGTTTACCAAGTACTTTGCAATATCTGTGCATATAAATATATGGTATATGGATCTGCCTTTTTAGATGAATAATAATCCAACTTCCACAAAGTTAACAAATTATTTTAAGTCACAAATATTCTAAGTTCAAAGGGAATACTTTAAGTGGTCGGTACAGTCATCCATCTCTCCCATTCTTTCCCCAGCATTCAGCAGTAAAAGTTTTCTAAACAGATGGCTATGGGCTAAGCTTGTCAACACTAGAGAAAGAAAAAGGAATACTCTATACAAAATGTGCATGTCCTAGTGAGGTTTATCGAAGACATCTATAACCAGCCTGGGCTTGAATGAAGAATAACACGCTAAGTATCTTTTTTTTTTTCTTCCAGAAAAAATATACTTCTTTTCTCAGAGGAAAAAAAAATAAAAAGGTTTTTCTCCTGGGCACTTTTTGAGATGGGAAGAGAAATTTTGTTCATATCTGGCCTTATGTATTGTGTCATTCCACCTATCTTTAGAAATGAAGACAATTCAGTGCTCAGAGATTACTTTTTTAAGATACACTAACTCAAAGCCATCCCCAGCTTTACCTTTAATACAGAAAATGACTCCCTTCACTGTTGTGTTGTTGATGTCTAATTATTTTCAGAACTTCTCTACTAGATCGAAACTTTCCAGCAACTTAGCTGATGTGTTATCTGTTTCCTCTATTTTCAAATCTACAGTTGTGGGTCCCAGAGTATTACAGTTTTTTGAAGTGGTAAAGAAGTGAAGAAAGAAAAGTAGAGAAGTCTTGCTAATCCAGGGACTGACTCGGCAAATTTATTCTTTATTGCAGAAAGATAGGAGCCTGCTTCTTTAGACTTTGGCTAGCTTCTGGACAACATTCTTTCTCCTTTTCTGTGAAGAGGAAGGGAAGAAAGAGAAAAATGGAGAAAGGAAGGGTTCATTATTTTTTCCCCCTATGGCCCAAATAGCTTAACTCTTCTCATTAGTCACCAAATATGAAAATATATATGTTCAATAAACTGGTTAACATCCGATCAGGGCATATGTTTACTTCTTTAATCTCTAAGGGAGATAAACAGACAAATAGAAATGAACTAGAATTTTTTTTTTCATTTCTAAAAATATGATGACATCCCCTCCTTTCTCATGAACCTTATGGGACCCTCATTTTACCTCTTGGCTAAAGCTTCTTTTCTGATTGACTTTCTGGAAAGGATTTCCCTTAACAGTCCAGCTCTAGACTAATTTTTAGACCCATTTCACATTATTCTCCTATATTCATCCTGCATTTCAGTCAAACAGGTTTACTTGACTTTCTTCCTCCAAGCTTAGAGCTCCTCCTCTCAACTACTGAGATTTCCTAGCTATCTTCCCTGCTCAAATCAGGTGCCATAACCTATTAAAAAAAAAACCTTTCCAGATACCCTTTTTTGGGAAGCTCTCTCCCACCTAGAAATATGTTTTTGGGTTCATTTTTATATGTTTTATCTATTGCCCTATCATACAGAGAATTACTGATTATCTAATAAAGCATGTGAAATAGTGTGTGTGTGTGTGTGTGTGTGTGTGTGTGTGTGTGTGTGTGTGTG
>NW_027185761.1:36615249-36628391 GCF_028583685.1 Petaurus breviceps papuanus | reverse complement strand
GTGTGTGTGTGTGTGTGTGTGTGTGTGTGTGTGTGTGTGTGTGTGTGTTTGGTGAGGGGCTGGAGCCAGTTCATGGAGTATTAATTTACTTTATTCACTTTGTCTTCTGAATAGGTTCATTTAAAATCTGTAATCACTTAGCTCTTTTTATCTTTTGATTGTCTCGCTCTGTTCTTGATTTTAACCCTTGGTTAGAATTGTTTTGGAGCAGTAACTTGTGTTGCCCTGAAAACATGGTGAAGGTCGTTTCACGATAAATTTGGTTTATTTATCTTTCTAACATTTTCAATATTTGCAAGGCAAATGCTTTACTTACGTCACTTTTCTTTTGCAAGTATAACTCAAATGTCTTTATATTGTCCAATATTTACTTTTTAAAATGATTAGGTTAAGCTTTGTACCATGTCATTAATATTTTTTTCAGTCAATTACATCTCTCCCTTACCTTTGGAATTCTGTGGATCATGAAAGCACTGGAGACAGGAAAACCTGAATTCAAATCTGGCCTCTAACATTCACTAGCTCTTTGGTCTTAGACAAGTCATATAACCTGTGGCTGCCTCAGTTTCCTCAACTGTAAAATGGGAATAATAATAGCACTTACCTTACAAGGTTGTGTTAAGACTAAAGGAGAAAATATTTGTAAGGTTCTTAGCAGAATTTCTGGCACTTAGTAGGTACTTAATAATATTTGTTTCTGTCCTTTCTTCTTCTGGTTAGAGGTTTATAGTAATTCGGTACTCTTTGGATTTCATGGCTAAAAGGCTTTTTCTCTTAGCTTATTGCAAAATATGTCTGACATTACAATTTTGAAATTTAACTGCTAAGCACTCTTTAGTTTGAAGTTCAAAGTCTTTCTCCACTGACAATATGTGGGTTCTTTTTCTGTCAGAATTGGACATATAAGGAACTTATCTTGTATCATGCCTGATAATATGCTGTTCTTTATTTTTCATTTTTCAAATTGTTCTTTAGGACGTATGAGTTTAAATTATCACTGCATATCCTTTCTTCTTCATCAAATGGTCTTAGATTGGAAAGAACGGTGAATTTTTTTCAAAGATGTGTTTTGATTCTCTTTTGCTAAATTTCCTTCCACTTCTATCTAATTAGAAAATAAAACCATAGAACTCTATTTTTTCAAAGTCTTTAATAATCTAGGAGGGGTTCTCCTTCAGTTATTCTTAATTGTTCACCCTGGTTTTTTTTGAGAGCTGTGATTTCTGTTCTAATTGTCATCCTAATATCTCCTTTCAAATATATTATTTCTGTTCTAAATCATTCTGCTTATATTCCTGTTGTTTTACAACCTCTGAGATGTCCATAATATTTATTTCCTTCTTCCCTTTTCCATTGAAGGTTTTTATTTTACTATTATTTTTACAGTTATAATACTTTTTCATTGTAGTGTATAATTTTTACAAAACTTACTTTTTTCCCCTTCTGTTGCTGGGCCTCACTATTAATTTTCTAATTTGGGAGTTTAGCTTATACCTAGAATTTCTTTCTTGGAATTCTTGTCTTTTGAAATTTTTCTTCCAAGGAAATTGTCGGGTTTTTGGCCTTCACTTTTTGCCCTTACCCCATTTTCGACTACCATCACACATTTTTACTTCATTCCCTACTCTTGAGGTTGCCTAAGTTCCATCCCCTTATGGGTGTAATGGGCATTGGGATAGTAGAGGAGTTAGGGTTAAGTGAGATTCTTTCTTGGCTAAACTACACCAGAAAAATATTGACCACAGTCAATTTTCTAGCCCCTTTCCCTTAACCATGACAGTCTGTTCCCTTCTATTAGATTCTGTATGAATTAGAATGCTCCCTGTCACTAGTTCCCACCCCCTCTTTTTCTATCATGGGAGTGGTCAGGATAAAGGTTTATCGTTGAGGGACCAGGTAAGGGCCACCATGACTACACATAAGCACAAGTTTATCACACTGTGTTGGCTGAACAGATGGTGAGTCAGAGACTGTACAGTGTAGAGTGAGTGGCAGCTTCAAGTATTTCCATTCTTTGTGTCATTTCTGAAGTTACCTGCTGTGTTTTTTCAGGGTTTTCATCCTGATACAGATTTAATTACTATATACTCGACTCCTTTCTTCTGTTTTGGATTGGAAGGAGCTCTGCTGAAAACAACTTTACCATCTTGCTCATCATATGACCTCCCGTTCTTTCATTTAGCTACTTTTTTTGTTTGCTTACTGGTTTCATTTATACCCTACTTGTCAAAATTGATGTAGTCCATTTATTCCAGAAGTTTATTGACTCATTTGTCAACAATCTAGCATTTCACATGTAGAACATTGAGTCAAATTTGCACTTAGAAAAATGTATTTTTTTAATTACATGATTCTTGACTCTCTCAACTCCTTCCAACCTCCCACCACCGTGGAAGCGGATCACACAGAAGTGGGTACAAATTTATTGGGCACAAGGGGACCAAATTATATTCTTCTTTTTTTGGCATATGGCTTTGTTTTGTGTGTGTGTGTGTGTGTGTGTGTGTGTGTTTGTGTGTGTGTGTGTGTGTGTAATTCAGTTGGAAAGGAAGTTGAAGAGAGTCAACTTCCTCTACCAGTGTGAACAGTTGCCTGGAACACTGTGCCTTCCCCAGGATCTTAATACCAGAATGTGTCTGAGATGACCTGAACCTAACACTTCCAAACTACAAAGTTAACTCTCCTTCCCTTATGCTCTGCTGCCTCTGCTGAGTGCTATAGCCAAAGAGTTTTTTACCCATTAGCCTGTAAACAATACAATTCATACATAACTGGGGTGGTTCTTGGAGAATAGTCACAACCCATCAGTGAAATGGTACTTGTGGTGATTTTCAGCATTGTTGCACCTGTCAGAACCTAGGTAATAATCATAATTGTTCCCATAGTGCCTTAAGATTTGTACTATATCCCTAGTAAAACAACTCTTCTATTTTACTGCCTATGGATGGAAAAATAACTGAAAGAATCACTTCAAAGCTGAATGACATTTAGATTATTGAATTACAACATTATTGCTCATTTTTTTCCTCAAAAACCTTCAAAGAAGGAGATTCCACTAGTTATTACAACCCTTGTAATGTTCCATGTTAAGGAAGTCTTCCTGATGTTTAACATAAAATTCTCTTGCTTTGATTTAAGACCTCTTTCCTTTTGATCTTTAGATGAAATAGAACACAGTCACCCTTTATAGGTAGAGCTGTGCCAAAGACACACCTAGCAACTTTGTCTTGGGGGATCTTCAGTACAAAATAATGCATGGGGCTTGTGTCCTCAAACACTCATTTAGAGTATCAGTGACAGGAGAAACTACCTGATACCTTGTCTAAAAGAAAGGCAGATACCTGGGGACATAAGCCCCCATGACTCTGTGAAGACACTGCTGGGAAAATGGCTATGCAGGGAGAAGCTCACTTGTCAATGTAAACATGGTAAAGTGGCTGGAGGGTAGAGGCTGGAAAGTAATGGTACCACTTGTTAGCTTCCCAGTATAATAATTATGTTTCAAAGTAGTTTCTATGATGTTGAAATGCTGCTAAAATAGGAGCATGATAATGTGAGTATTATAACATCCTTAAAAGCATTTTACTTAAAAATTTTTGTTCCCTTGAAATTTTAGTACCTTAGCAACAAGCTGTAGCACTTCATACAGTCTGTAGCACATAGTAGGTGCTTAATAAAGGCTTGTTCCCTTGCCTCTACCCTCTTCTTCCCCCAAACTATGATAGTTGAACTTTAGAACTGAAGGGAAAAAGATGGAATTTTGAACTGTCTTAGATTCTTACTATTCATTTGAGCCAGAATGAGCCAATTTCTCTCTCATTCTGTTTGCCAACTCTAAAGAGTAGATGAGCATTCTTGATTCTTGACAGAAGATTAGAGTCTCCCAGCTCTAGAGCTGCAACACATCTTAGGAACCATTTACTCCAATCTCCTCATTTTACAGATGAGGAAACTGAGGCCCAGAGTGTCTATGAAGTTTGCCTAAGTTCACTAGGGTAGTTTCAAAGGCAAGATTTGAACTGCAAAAAGTAGATAAATGTAAGAAATTATTTTTCTTTCCTCAGCTGTGAACCAACATTTTATCTAAACCAGTATTGCTGGATTTTAAAATAGTTATTTGGATTATGCAGCCTTAGAATTTCATTTTTATTTTTTCTCTCTGAAGCTCCCTCAATTCCCTCCCTCTCAAAGCAACAGCAGAGCTTTGTTAATCCTTTTTATCTTTTCTGAAAGCATAATTTTGCTGCCCTTTTACTCGACAACACAGAACCAAGAACCTCCAGCTGCGATACCACTTGTTCTCTGTCACTTGGAACATGACTCCTGGGATTTCAAATAAATTGTTGTATCATATCCCAACAACTGTGACATTGGGCAGTTTCTCCATATCTTGTTTAAGATGTAAAGGGCTAGAAAGTATTGGACTCAATTCCCCTCCTTGGAAGTTCTGTTCCACTAATCAAATCACAATCAAGTTTAGGAATTCAGATTTGGGTTTGGGTTTGCTAAATGTGACCCTTCCCCTCCCCCTTCTTTTTGTTTTATCCCTAAATTAAACTGGAAAGTGAAAGGATCGATACAAACTTTTAAAATATCCATTTTTGATGAGATCAAGACTATGAGATTTTGTTGGGGAGTCATTTCATGATGTCTTAAGTTACAAACAAGCTACACTGCTATTTCAGTCTTATGCCCTTGTAAAGATGACTAGGTCTTCTCAGAGGACAAAATTCTCTATGCCTTAATCTACAAATGGACAGTAGATGGCACTCATTGAACATTGATAGTTTTAAAGCAATCTGACTCACTGAATATTTCATCAATTATATGTATGTGTGCATACATTATTTTTTGACTCTTCATGTTAAATTCTAACTGGTAACATTCTGTTAAATAAAGAATGACCAGTGGTCTGGCTAAACTATATTCATATTCTATTTAATCATTTCAAGACACTTGTCTACAAACCAAATATTATTGACTATTTTAATACTCTGAGTAACTTACAAGAACCAGAGGTTTTGACATGTACTATGGTGTTGTGGCTGTTGCTGAAAGTTTCTAAATCCAAAGCAAATTTTTCTGTTACTGAATTGCATTGTTCCTCAACCTGATAAACAAAAGTTAACAGATACACAGAAACACTAAAAGTAAGTGTGAAAATAAAGGTTGGATGGGAAATTGGCCATTGTATAAAGAGAAATGCTCTGACTTTGGAATAGTAAAAATCAAGTTTGAAAACTGTTTTTTTTTTCTTTTGACTACTTGAGTCATCAATGAGTATTTATTGAACATGCACAATGTGCTTGGCAATGGGATATAAAGATAAAAATCGTATATTCCCTGCCCCCAAGAAATATCAGTTCTATCAAGGGCAGTTACTAAATATATGCCACAGCAACCACATCACCCTGCAAGTTCACTCTGATTCTCTCATGTCTTAAACCTGGATGTTCACTTTGCCCCTGCTTTTCTCACTTTGTGTAAACATGTATATGTATACATACACATATCCAGTGTAATTCATACTTATGTGTGTGCACATATATTGTACACACATTCTTGTATGTATATGCACATAAGCTCATGTATACTGTATGTACATATATGTGCACATATTCTGCCTATTTGTTCCTTCATATGATCAATCATTTATTTCTACAACCTGTACTATGGCTAATTATATCTTTATTCCCTCTCTGATCTTCACTTCTGACCCTAGAATTTCTCCAGCTACATCACTCTTTTTGTGTTGTCTTCCTTCATTAGAATTTAAGCTTTTTGAGGGCAAAGATTGTTCTTCTGGTTTGTATATTAGTTACTAGAGCTTATCATAGTTCCTGACATATGGTGATCATTTAATAAATGCTTCTGAGGGGCAGCCAGGTAGCACAGCGAGTAAGAGTACCGGCTCCAGTGTAGGGATGACCTGGGGATCGAATCCAGGCTCAGACACTTAGCACCCACCCAGAAACACCTGGTCATGTAACCTTGACCAAGTTACTTAACCCCAATTGCTTAGGGGCGGCCAGGTGGCTCAGCAAGTAAGAGCACCGGCTCCAGTGTCGGGATGACCTGGATGAAAATCCAGGCTCAGATACTGAGCACCACACCCAGAAATAATAACTGGCCGTGTAATCTTGAGCAAGTTACTTAACCCTGATTGCTTAAAAAATAAATGCTTCTGATTTGGCTTGACTGCCTGAATGCTACTCTATCATTCTATGGCATGTAATAATCTAATCTTTCTAAAAGTGCTTTATGTCTATATAGCAAGGGGAGTTATATGTGTCTCACAGGGAGAAAAGAGTAAACATCTCTATTATCCCCTCCTTCTACCCTTCTTTAAGGGAAACTTTGCTTCCAAGGAGGGAAAGCAGAAGTTTGGAGACATAGGTTGGTCATTCTGGTTTCCTCAGGTAGAGCAGATTTGAGGTTAGAATTATATCCATCTCTTTCCTTAAATATTATTAGTTTGGAAGATGTACTTTTTGGTTCTAACTGCAGTTCCTAACTACTATTTTTTTTCAATCTCTATCATTTTATCTGTTTGTACTTATTACTTGCATGCTTGCTTCCATCATTGTTAGAAATATTTAAAACTCTTCATTTGCTTTTAACATTTCTTAGATGAACTACTCAGTAGTGATTTTAATTCTCTCCTTTTCTAGAGCTCTTTTCTTTAACTGTTATATAGTATCAGCATAACGTCATGATGTCTTCTCTTGGCCGTAGTTCTTGCCCAGAAGCACTCACGTGCAGTAGGAATGCAGCTTGCTACACTTGTTCACTTCCTGTCCTGTTACTGATATTTTTACTGTGGTTGCAGCATTGGGAATTTTGTACCACTATAAATAGTGGCACCAATTATGCATAGTAACATTCATATGAATGGAGAAAAAAGAAGCTAATACCTAACAACTGAAGGATGAGAATGAATTAGGGATGGGAAAAGAGGATGGCAAAATGGGGAATTCTGAGTGAGAAAATTCCCTATAGCATTTTATTTATAATTTATAATCTTAAAGAATAATCTGGACTGTTAAGAAACTGTGTGTGACTGGTCAGGAGTTATAAGGCCATTAAGTGTCTGAATTAAAACTTAAACCCATGTCTTGTTGGGGCCGGCACTGATTCCCTAAAGATAACTTGATATAGCACACAATATGTGTGTATGCATGCTCATATACATACATATTCACACACTATTCCAAGAAGTACATATATAATATGACGTGCCATGTACATACATATTCTAAGAAATTTTATATATTACACATATGCATTTGGTGATACAAATTTTATATTCCTTTAAAGTTTTCAATTTTGGTTTTGGTCTGTTTCATGGATTGCAATTAGGAAATTGCATAAAGCATTCCATGATTACAAACTGTTCCCTGGCACAGAAGTCCATTACCTTAAAACCAATATTCTCATAAAGATACTCTCTGGTTGCAAAAAGCAGATCACCACAATCTCAGGAAAGAATAAATTCAGCAAAAAACTTAAGGCAATTGGAAGGCAAACAATAAGCTTTTGTAAGTTGTGGCCCATTATCATACCATGGATGATGTTTACGTGAGAAGTCCTTTAAAGGATATTATCCATGTATGTCCATTAAAGGACATATATGACCAGACAATAGGAGGTAGAATATTCAGGTAGTAATTAAGCTATTACCAAGGAATTCTGAAGTTCCTGCTGTGCTTGGCACTGTGCTAGATACTGTAGATACAAATATTTAAAAAATAAAACAACGAATGAGGAATAAAATAAGGACACTCTAGGGGTTACATCTCTATTCTCAGAAACATAAAAAAGCACAAAAGGAAGGCTACAAGTATGTGACCACATCAGTAGATTGTATACTACTTGAAGGCAGGGCTACTCTTTCATTTTTTGCTTTGTATCCCATGACACAGAGCCTGGTCAACAAGAGGTACTCATTGACTTATTGATTCATTTCATCTTAAAGTATATGGTAGGAAAATCTTTATAAAATGGAAAGAATGAAATGCCAAGGAGAACAATTTATATAGTAGCAATAGTAATGTAAAGATAATTTGGAAAACTGAAAAACTATGATCAATGAAGTGACTATCTATGATTCCAAAAGACCAAGAATGAAGCATACCACCCTTACTATTCCTAATAGAGAAATGATGAATTCAAGATGCAGAATGGATCACACACATACACATATATATTCATGCGCCTATGCATGTGTGTATCATATATAAATGTGTGTGATTATATATATAGTATATTTATGTATGTGGTTTTATGTATATATGTACACATATATACAATAAATATATGCATGTATATACATACAAACACACATGTCTATCTAGCCATATTAATAAGGCACAATAAGGAAATTAGTTTTGCTTGAAAAGGGATACTTGGGACAAAGGATTAGTCTTCTCTCTGCACACCAACTCCACCCCCTTTCACTTAGGGAATGTGGGAAAGTATTGAGAGGAGTTTTAGTGATGTAGAGGGTAATAGCCTAGCATCAGTTACATGGAGAGAAGTCAGTAGCAGTCAAGTGACATTTAGGTGTTTCCCGTGGGTGGTTTCTTATCATAGTGAAGGCGTGATTGGGTTTTTTGGTTGAATTAGGCAGAAGAGAGCCTTGGCAGACATCTAGAAGCTCTAAAATCTTAATAAAAGCAATTCTTAGACTAAGGCATATAACATGTTACTGAGAAAACAGCCTATTCTCTGTGATCTTAAGAAGATAAATGTTTCATTGTTCTTACCTCTAGTGGAGTCTATTTTCAGCAACAAAAGAACTGCTTTAGGAACTATAAATATTCTGCTGATATGAGACAAACTGGGTTCATTAGAAGGAGCAGTCAGAAGAAAGTAGAAGAGAAAATAGAATTTATCAACATAGTGCAGATGTGAAGACTTTTCACAGTGTCATTTTCTCCACAACTGGATTCTGAGAAACAGAAAAGTCGTCTCTTCTGTCATCACCCCTACTGTGCTATTACAGGAACTAGAAAAGTGTTGAAATAATTGTGTTATCCTTTCCTTTGGAATAGAATTTTCCTAGTTTTAAATGAATCCAACCAATTTTCATATAGGTGAAATGACAGGAGGCTATCTGAAAAGAAGAAATATTGGTCATGAAAAAGATAACCTTTTTTATGGAAAAAAAGATAGTTTCTCCCTCTAGCCCAAGTCTTCACCCCAAATCTCAAAAAAAAAATAGAAATCCACATGTAAGTTTCTACAATTGCACTAGATATTTTTATCCATTTTTGTTCTCTCACTAACAAAAAAAAATTGATACAAAATGTAAGCCCATGCATTCGTAAAGGCAGTAGCTTCCTGCACACCTCATTTTGCAGTTTGCTTTGAAATGAAGAAAGGAATAACTGAGCACAATCTTTGCTGCAATAATTGGATTTTCACCATCAGGTGTGGCTGGTTACAACTGAATAAAGACACATTTTAGGCTTAGTTTTAGATAATCTATTTCAAAACAAAACAAAACTTTGAGGTTTGATCTAAGAATGTATTTGATCTAGGAACACATTAGAAACACAGCTCTGGTCTTCTTTATGATTTGCTTGGGAAATTGTCTAGCTGAAGATGACTCTTATTCTTCTCTTACCACTTCCACTTTTTCCTTTAGCTCACCCCAGGCCCAGCTAAGTTTACATTTCAGCAGTCTTGAAGTCTGCATAAACTTGTTGGAAAAGAAGCTTTCCTTATCTCTGAAGCTCAGCCACCTGAAGGATAATTGGATCTCCAATCCAGAATCAGTATAGATTGTGATGTTTCTGAGGTTCCTGAAAGATTTTGCCCTTAGTTCCATTATTAAACAACCTGTGGATTATTATTTGATAAACCTCTTTTAACAGCCTAAAATATAGGATAGAGTTTGTGATATGAATAAAGTGTTAGCACACACATGCACACACATGTGTTTTATCTATATGTGTTTGTGTGTATATAAACACATATACATGTGTTTACATATATACACACAAAGATAGATAGATAGAAAGAGATAGATAGATAGATAGATAGATAGATAGATAGATAGATAGATAGATAGATAGATAGATTTGCGTGTGTGTGTTTGTTGAACCCTTTGTGAAGAGAACTGTTGAGTTTTCCTCAGCTGTGGTGTTACAAGGCCATTGTTTTCACCCAGTGTTGAGACTATAATTATAATATAGTTTGGTGCAGAAAAAAAATGACCAAAGATTATTAAACATTTTCCTCATGGGATAGACAGGGAATGGGTCACATACAGTTTGGAGGCATTAGGACTCTGCTTTGTCACTTTTTGGAAGTCTCCTGAAACAGGAAGAGCCAAATATTAGTAGCTTGGAGAGGAATTAAAGATGAAGAGTTCAGCAAACATATTTGCCAATCCTTCCAGGGCCCTGGATTACAGTTTGTCAAAGCATGGTGACTACCTCACCCAAGCATTTAGACCTGCTGTAATATTGGTTCTTAGATCACCATTAGTCATATTGGGACTCTCTTTGACACTGAACACAGAAGAAAAATAAATTGGATAATTTTGGCTTCTAGCGGTTCTTTGTTATCAATAATTCATATATCATAAGGAGGAGGCTTAACCTTTAGGTAAGCCGTTTTTTAGTTGTCAGATATTTACAGCTTGTAGAGACCTTAAAGATCTACCAGGGGTGGGGAGCCTGTAGTCTCGAGACCACATGTGGCCTTCTAGGTCCTCAAGTAAAGCCTTTTGACTGAGTCCAAGTTTTATAGAACAAATACTTTTATTAAGGGACTTTGTTCTGTGAAGTTTGGATTCAGTCAAAGGACTGTACTTGAGTACTTTAGAATATTATTAGCTATAGTTCTCCCTACTCTTGGCTACTTTCTCCTCCCAGACCTGTCCCTTACTTTCTGGATTTAAAAAACACATACATACACACTCTCTACTTTTGGCTGTTCTTGGAACTTCCCCCTACCATTCCAGCAGCCTTTACCTGAAAATATTCATCCATAAGAGCTGCTTTGTTTTTTCTCATTGACATGTTACCTCTGGAGCATGTGTTTTATGGGACTGAGGCCCATTTCTTCCCTTATTGTCAGTCCAGTCACCCTCCCTTTTTAGTTCTCTTTTGTTTGTTGTCCAGATTGGTGTAGGGGAAGGGGAAGGATATTATAGGGTCTGAAGCTTGAGCTACATGTAGGTTAGTTGAAGGAAGTGGGTATACTTAATCTAAGCTCCAAACTCTTCCTAACTTCATTACTGTTGAGGGCACCATTATCTTCCCAATCACCCAGGCTTTCAACCTCTCTATAACTCCTTACTCACACTCACCCTCTCTTCTCTTCATACACAAGTGGAGTTGCCAGAACTTGTCCATTCTATCTTTATTATTTCTTTTTGCCCTTCTCTCCTATGATATTGCCACCACTGTTGCAAGCTCTCATCATTTTATGCCTATGTTATTGAAACAGACTTTTGGTTGGTTACTGCACATCAAATCTCTTCCCACTCCAGTCCATCCTCCATTCAGCTGCCAAACTGATCATCCTAAAATGTGGATTTGACCAAATCACTTCCCTATTCAATCAGCTCCAGGTCTCCTCATTGCCCTTGGTTTTCATTTACACATTTGGACTCAGATGTTTCTGACTCAATTCCCAGTGCTCTATCCACCCTGCCATCTAACTGCTCTTTTAGACCTCTGTAATAATAAAGCAGAGAGGGAAGCAGAAAACTGGGAAACAAATTTTACAGTCAGAGTTTCTGATAAAGGCCTCATTTCTAAAATACATAGGAAACTGAGTCAAATTCATAAGCATAAAAGTCATTCCCAATTGATAAATGTCCAAGGATATGAATAGGCAGTTTTCAGGGAAATAAATTAAATCTATGATATATAGTCATATAAAAATATTCATATTTAAAAATTTTTTAAATATTCTTATTAAAAAAATAGTCATGTAAAAAATGTTCTAAATGACTCTTGATTAGAGAAATGCAAATCTGAGCAACTCTTAGGACCACATCACGTCTATCAGATTAACTAACGTGACAAAACAGGAAAATCACAAATGTTGGAGATGTGGGAAAATTGGAACTAATGCATTGTTGGTGGACAACCATTCGGGAGAGCAATTTGGAACTATGCCCAAAGGGGCTATAAAACTGTGCATACCTTTTGACCCAGCAATACCAATTCTAGAGCTGTATCTCAAAGAGATCATAAAAACTGGCAAAGGACTCACATGTACAAAAATATTTATAATGACTCTTTTTGTGGTGGCAAAGAATTGGAAATGAGGGGATGTTCATCATTTAGGGGATGGCTGAAAAAATTGTGGTATATGAATGTAATGGAATAATATTGTGCTATAAGAAATGATGAGCAGGTTGACTTAGGAAAATCTGGAAAGATATATGAACTGATACTGAGTAAAATGAGCAGAACCAGGAGAACATTGTACATGGTAACAACCGCACTGTGCAATGACTGACTTCGAAAAACTTAAAGGATCTAAGACAACTCCAAAAGACTCATGATGGAAAATGCTATCTACATCCAGAGAAAGAACTTTGAAGTCTGAATGCCAATGGAAACATACTATTTGCTCTCCTTTTCTTTGGTTGTTTTGTTTTGCTTCTTCTTTGTCATGGTTCCTCCCATTAGTTCTAAATCTTCTTTATGCCATGACTAATACAAAAATATGTTTAATATGAATGTATAAGTAGAGCCTATATCAGATGGTGTGTCTTGTTGGGGAGGGAGAGGTGAGAGAGGGGGAGAAAATTTAAAACTCCAAATCTTATGGTAGTGAATGTTGAAAACTTAAAAATAAATTTGTATATTAAAAAAGCAGATTAATTCAGATAGCTTTCAATACAGCAGTTTCTTGTAAGATAAAGAGTTTAGAGGAGCGAGGATTAACAGGGTATGTTGGGTGGGCAACTCAGGCTGGGAAAATGCAACTTGAGGTCAGATACAGGTTTGTTCTTAAAAGAGACTGCATAAGGTGAGACTTCTAGCTACTTTCTCTTTGCTTAGCTGTAGTGGACATTCAAAAAGTGATTTTGTTTTCCATATGTTTCTGGTGGTTAGGTAAGTGGTGCTATCAGTGGTGTGTGTGTGTGTGTGTGTGTGTGTGTGTGTGTGTGT
>NW_027185761.1:36575235-36615149 GCF_028583685.1 Petaurus breviceps papuanus | reverse complement strand
GAGAGAGAGAGAGAGAGAGAGAGAGAGAGAGACCACATGAGGTGGAGAGACCTTCTAAGTAGCAACTGAATCCATATAGATGTAGGCTGGGAAGAAACTGGGGAATAAAAAGTTAGAAATGAGTAGCACATACAACTGCTATAGTCATTTGCTGTTACCAAGGTCATGGTTATCTTGGACTGTTCAATAAAGTAAAAAGTGATCCATCATGGAAAACATTCTCTTATGTTTTGCCAGCTTACCTGACCTTAGGTTGAAATCTCACAATATATTTCAGTCACTAGGCTGCCCCCAAAACGCAAATGCATTGGCTGATTCTTTGACTTTTCCAGCTGTTCATTTTTAAGTTATAATTAAACCTTATCTGATTACGAATTTTGTTCATAACTTTTTTTAAAACTTGGAGGGAGTGGTGGCTAGGTGGCACAGTAAGTAGAGCACTGGCCCAGGAGTCAGGAGGACCTGAGTTCAAATTTGGCCTCAGACATTTAACACAAAAACTAGCCATGTGACCTTGGGCAAATCACTTAACCCCAACTGCTCCTGCAAGAAAAAAAAAAAACAGGGGGAATTTTTAACCCCAATTGCCCTCAAAAAAGTAAAAAAAAATAAATCTCAATTAAAGAAAAAAACTGGGAGGGAACTCAGAAGGTGAGTTCATTCCTTGTCATTTTTACAGATGAGGAATCTGAGGTGTAAACAACTGATGGGATTTGACCAAGGTCATATAGCAAGTAGTAGCTGTTCTTTGAATATTTTAGAAAATACCATATTGGTGAAACAGGCATTATCCACTATAGAAGGTATTATTTCAATTATGAAATTTTTGGAAAGATTTTCTATGGAAATCAGAATTAAAGATGGTGGCTACAACATGTTCATAAGAGCAGTGGAATTTTTCCCATTTTTTTAAAACAGATATCTCTATTCTCTTTATCTTGTTTGAAAAAATGAAATGAAACCAAAAAACCAAAACCTTCATAATAAATATTCAGTCAAGCAAAACAATTATTCCTATTGACCATGTTCACCTTACCAAAAATAATAATAATACTAATCTGCAGGAATCATTTTTAGCAGGTTGGTAGCATGCTTCAGCATACATTTGAAGTAATGGCTGGTCATTGAGTTAGCTGATCACAGTATGAGAGCAGGTTTTTAAATTCTAGCATTTGCATGCCAAAGTCTGTTTTAGAAAACCAAGTTTTTCCATCAGGTTTTGCAGAAAGAATCTATTAATCCCTCATTTCCTTTTAATGTAAAATAGTCCCGAAGGAAGCTCAATATTAGATGGAGGGAAAATAGAAAGGGAGAAGGGCTAGGTAAGGCTTAGAAGCACACATCTAGGTAGCACAGTGGCTAGAGTATTGACCTTAAAGCCTGGAAGACCTAAATTCAAATCTTGTCTTACATACTCAATAGCTGTATGACCCTAGAGAAGTCACTTAACCTTCCTCAGAGTTTGCTCTTCTGGAAAATGATCCAAATAAATTCAATGTCCTCTGATGTCCTGTCTTTTTCTAAGGCTGTGATCTATGGGTCCACATGGCTAAAACTGGCATCAGGTGAGTCTCTTTTGATGCAGAGGGATTGGTACGGGGTTTACTTCTGTGAGTAGCCTGCAGGGAGATGAAATATTCTCTTCCCTCAGCACCAAGAGTCATCCCAAACTTAATAAGGCTCAACCTGCTTAGCCTCCTAGTCTTTAGAGAAAAAAAAATATTAAAAAACATTCAGTATGAGGCATTGTGTTAGACACTATAATGCGAATGTAAATTTTAAAGATCTTCCCTGCCCCTAGGCTAAAGTGCACCAGAAGCCTGGGGAGGGAGGCTTGTTTTTCAGTAGATACTTTTTGATTGGCCAGTGGGTCCAAAAGGTTGTTACATTCTCTGAGCCAGGAGAAGGCTATATAAGCCCTGATGTGTAGCTTTGTTTTGGGACTCACTTTGAGAAGTGTTCTGTGATTTGATCTGAATTCTGGGAAGCCGTTGTTGAGAGTCCCCCGGCTTTGAAAAACCCAGAATGTGGAAACCCAGATGTTGACTGGGTATGGATGTAATGGTTGGACAGTTTGGAAATCTGTCTACTTGATGTTTCTATCTTGATAATTATGCCTGTATACTTTGAGGTTCAGGGTGCTGACCTTTTCTCCTGAACAAGGTAAACGATATATGTCTGACTGATTAAAGTAAGCTTGTTAACCCATTTTGAGTTGCTTTCCTTTAACAAAGCAGATCCAAGAACCTGTATGGGCAGCAAACCCTGAGGACACACTTGGGGTGCTTGCTGCTAAAGACACAAACATGAAATAATGCAAAGGACATATCTTCAGGGGCTTTTCACTATGGTGAAAGGGATAAGAGATTTATATAGATAAATATGGTAAAGGGTATTACATACAGTAAAGGATGTTATATATGGAAGAAAAATCCAGACTAAATACTAGGAAAATGCTAGAGAGAATGACTAAGAGAGTCCATGGACTCAAGGCTGCATATCAAGATAGCTAAATTCAGATTAACTACAATGAAAAAAAAATATCTTGAATCTAAATTTGTTGTTACTCAGTCATTCTCATTATGCCTGACTCTTCATGACCCCATTTTTGGTTTTCTTGGCCAAGATACTGTAGTGGTTGGCCATTTCCTCCTCCAGCTCATTTTATAGATGAGGAAACTGAGGAAAACACGATTAAGTGACTTCTCCAGGATAACACAGTTATTAAGTGTCTGAGGATAGGTTGGAACTCAGGAAGATGAGTCTTCCTAACTCCAGGCTCAGCGCTTTATTCACTATACCACCTAGCTATTCTTGATTCTAAATAACAGCTGATAAAACACTTTCCCCTTATTAGTTGAGAGTTTGAGATTTACAGGCATCAAATTGTATATACACTGTCAAATGAATCCTTTGTGTCCAATGATTTTACATAACTATTTTTAATTTGGTACAAGAGAGGATTCATGTAGGAGGAGATATACTAGCAAATTACTAGTTGTTTATGACATAAATAATTATTTTTAAACACATATCTGGGCAATTTCCTCGGTAATGCTTTAAATCCAAGGCTGTACCTATGCTTGGGTTGTGGCATCTGTTGAGTAATTTGATTACTATCAAAATACATATATGTCCCAAAAGCTTTCTCTTATTGGCTTGTACTGGTTCCTAAAATTTCTATCATTTCCAGCAACATTTTGGCTCAATTTCCAGATTGCCATATGGTTGTTGATCAGGGAACAGCAGGTAGGACAGTTAACTTTATTGAGAATTGTCCAGAGCAACTGAGGCATACTGGTTTAATAAAAAGTATTGGTCTCAGATACTTACTAGCTGTATGACACTAGGCAAGTCACTTAACCCTGTTTGCTTCATTTTTTCTCATCTGCAAAATGAGCTGGAGAAGGAAATGGCAAACCAAAACTGTCTTTGCCAAGAGAACACCAGATGGACTCAAGAAACATTGGACATGACTGAAAATAACAAAACAACAAACAACACACTACACTCGGAATAAAAAAAAGACACAGGTCAAATCCCACCATTGAAATTTCCTGCTGTGTGGCCTTGGACAAGTCACTTGTTTTATTTGAACCTCAACTTCTCCAACCGTAAAATGAGAATCCTGATGCCAGTGTTTAGATTCTTTACAAGGTTTCTATAAAGATCAAGTAAGATAGTGAATGCAAAGCATTTAAAAATTCTGAAAGTGTCATTAAAAAGATTAGTATTATAATTAGAGAAAAAGGTTCTATCTAGGAAGGTAAACCAAGGTAGAATTGTCATGGTAGTAAATGTTTTGCTTCCCTAATTGAGCTCTTTTAAACTTGAATGCCCATTTTTTATCATCTCTACCTGGTAAACTCTTATCCGTCATTAGAGTGTCAGCTCAGCCATTAACATTTTAAGATTTATTTTCCCTTTAATTAATCAATCAGTTAGCCAAAAGGTGCTTATTAAACACCTACAGGCACCCTGTTAAGTACCAGATAAATAATGATAAAATTGTACTAAGTACTTCCCTCTGAGAGCTTATATTCTGAAGGGAAGGCGAGTACAATGTAGGCACATATAAGTGTAGTATGAATAAATACGTGCAGAATTAAATCAAATAAACACACAGTAGTTATTGAGAGAATGTATTGTTAGGAGGGGAGATCAAGAAAAACTTCATGTAGAAAGTGGCACACATTTAATCTTGAAGAAAGTAAGGGATTCTTCGAGGCAATGGTAAAGAGGGTGTGCATTTGGATGACATGTGTGGGGGGAATGAAGAAGTCTAATTTGGTTGTAGGATATGGATAGAGAAATAATGCATAATGCTGCTGGAAATACACACTTGGGCCAAGTTGTGAAGGCCTTTAAAAATCAAACAGAACCTAGCAAAATCTGAGAAATCTTTGAATTAATGAGTAGG
Source organism: Petaurus breviceps papuanus (assembly GCF_028583685.1). Taxonomy (NCBI): domain Eukaryota; kingdom Metazoa; phylum Chordata; class Mammalia; order Diprotodontia; family Petauridae; genus Petaurus; species Petaurus breviceps. The sequence goes on along the minus strand of NW_027185761.1, from coordinate 36,610,729 downwards.
GCAGTGACATGGCCAGATCTGTGCTTAATGAAAACCAGGACTTTTTTTTTAAGCAATTGGGGTTAAGTAACTTGTTCAAAGTTACATGCCAGTTATTTCTGGGTGTGGTGCTAAGTATCTGAACCCGGATTTGATCCCAGGTCTTCCAACTCTGGGGCTGGCACTCTTACTCACTGTGCCACCTGGGCACCCCCATTTTTTTTCTCTTTGAAATATCATGGTGCTTTTATTCTCTCTTGAGGAAATTTCACTTCTACTGAAAAAATGAGAGATTCTTGAGAACTAGGCCTTACTCATAACATGTAGCATAGTGCATTGCTCATCATTGCTCAATAAATGTTTATTGGATGGATGGATGGATGAATGGATGGATGGATGAAAGGATGGATGGTTAGATGAATTATGAAAGGCTAGTACTGAAAGAAAACTCCCTATTTCACAATTTTCTTAGAACTGACTTTGAATGCATCTATAGTTTTCCACTCTAAAGGTCTACAAATTAATGATAAATGCCATTTAGGGAACAATCAGGAGAGTGGGGAAAGAGGTTACCAAACCCTAGAAAAACGTGTTTTGTGTGCGTGTGTGCGTGCAATCAGAGCATACCAAGGATTATCTCTCTTTTGAACTTTTGTAGACAATATATAGAATTCTCTAAGAAAGAAAAGAAAACTCAATGAATTATTCATCAGTGTTTAAATACCAGTCTAGAACCTTTCAAGTGGACTTATCTAAGAATGAAAGCATTCATTCAGGACATGCTAGCAAGGTGAGACATCACAATGGACACTTTGAAGGGCAGGCATATAATAAAAATGTGATTCCTCAATACCAAGTAACCTCTATTGGCATTCTCATATTAATAAGTTTCTATTAAAACTTTATAGACACAACTCTTACATAGTAAAATCGATTAGAAATGAATAGATATAATCCAGAGTACTTTTACCTAAGTGTACACATTCGAGCATATCAGAATCTTGAATATTCCCATTATCGTTCATTGAAAAGGCAATGGACTATGCAACAAGATTAACAACAAAAGGAAAAATGATGAGGAAAATTGCCTTACTTATCTGCTAGAGTGCTCTCGAATGCCAACTGCAATTTTATGGTTCATTATATTAAAAAAAAGTTTTATCATTAATGCTAGTGCTTGTATATCATATTCAAAGAAGTTACTCAAGATGTGTTTCATTTCTAATCAAGCCACTCTAATTGTGTGTTTTTAAAGCATCATCAATTTTCATCAATTTTGCCACTGTTGTCATAATGGGCTGGTAAAATACTTAAAGGTCAACCAATAATGTGTGACACAAATCTGCTGTCAAAAAGTGAAGATGTTAAAATTATTCAGTGGTGACACAAGCTATTTGCTGAGTTACCACTTGACATTGCATAAGATGTGGTTGGGTAATTAAGGTAAATAGCCTCTCAGCTAGACAGGGCCTGACAGAGCCTACAGGAGGTCACAGAGCGTAGTAGCTGTCATCACACTTAGTAACACAGGAAAAACTCTCCTGAAACCATATGGGGAAAACCCCATTTTATAGTCATGTTTAATCTCCTGACATGTGGCCTAATGTCAATGTATGGGTAATGATAAAGTATGTTCTATGTAGGTTGGATCTACAGGGATGATTTGTTCTTTACTTTACCTATGCAAACATGGCCCAGAGCTGAGATTTTCAGTTAAAACTCAGTCTGGAAAATTCTGGCCTTGAACTATGGCTTTGTCCTGATTTTTATAATAGCAGTGGGCCCAAATTATTTGCATAGCTGCTTCAACAATCAGCTTCAAAATTCTTTGGAGACCTAGCACAGATTTCTGTATGGGGAACCACAGGATAAGTTAGTAAGAGTTGGACTCAATGAAAGTCTCAATTAATAATATAGATTATTATGTAAATTGTATGGCTATGTCAGGTCTAATTATTCTTAAATTTTTCTAGAGCAGTGATTCATGATCTCTTTCATCTGTCATTTTCAAATATGGCACCATCCCTAATATCCCAAATTATCGATAAAAGGAAAAAGGCAATGTAATGTATTGGGAAGAGTGTAGACTCTGAGTCAGCAGTTCTTGGGTTCAAATTCAGTTTTTTACTCTGACTGCATAATTTTTTTCCAGTAATTTAATGTTTTTAAGATAAAATTTTGTCACATATAATTTGGGATGATGATAAAAATTCCAACCTCATGGGATAAATGTGAAGCCCCCATAAAACAATGCATATAAAATGCTTTACTAAACTTAGAGGTCTACATTAGCGTTGCTGTTGTTCAATCTTTTCAATTGTGTCTGACTCTTTGTGACCCCATTTGGGTTTTCTTGGCAAAAATACTCAAGTAGGTTGCCATTTCCTTCTCCAGATCATTTAACAGATGAGGAAACTGAGGTAACCAGATTTAAGTGACTTGCCCAGGGTCACACAGCTAATAAGTGTCTGAGGCCAGATTTGAACTCAGGTCTTCCTTACTACAGGCCTGGTGCTCTATGCACTATGCCACCTATGTGCCCAAGCTGTTGTATAAGTAGATCCAATTGGCTTCTAAGATCCGGACAATGCTAGCTAATGTGACTAAAGAGATGGAAAGGATCACTATGTAATCTGATTAGCATGGTCTCAAAAGACTTCTGACTCAACCAATCTATTAATAAACAATTATTAAGTACCTTGTAGGGCGAGGAGACAGAAAGTGAGATCAAGAATCTAGGAGATGATATAGATCATCCAGTTCAAGACTTAAAAAAAAAAAATGGAACTAAAACCTCAAACACAGGCAATACAGGTTGAAGATCTGAAACCAAAGGGAAGGGAACAAACATTTACAAAATACCAACGACCAACGACGCGCCAGGCAATGTGCTAAGTGCTTTTTCAAATAATATTATATTTGATCTTCATGACAACCCTGGAATGTTGATGTAGTTATTCCTATTTTACAGTTGAGGAAATTTAGGCAAAATTATTTTCCTAGGGTTATACAACTAGTAAATGTCTGAGACTGGATTTGAACTCAGGGCTTCCTGACACCTGACCTGAGTAAAAATTTTAATTAAATCAGTACTTTCCACTGAATCACCCAGATGCCTAAGATCTCCGATACAAGAGTAGAAACTGATATTGAGCTTCTCTGACTAGTAGAGGAATGGAGACATTTAAGTGAAAAGAGATGTTTCTGTTTTAGGTAAATTGAGAGCTGTGAGCACTGTGTAATTTCTTTCATTATACTTTTTCATTTTACATATAAGTACCTGGAGGGACAGAGAGTCTAAATGACTTCCATTTCCTACTCCCATGCATATTTTTTACTAGCTATTTCTCATGTCTTCAATATGTTCCCTCCTCACATCTGCCCTCTTAAGATTACTTATTACTTAAAGTATAATTCACATCCGCATCTTATGAAGTACCATCACAGGTTAATGCTCTCTACATCTTGAAATTATTTTTTGTATATATACACACACACACATATCTGGAGAGAGATATGTGGAGAGATACATCTATATATAGATACCTATATGTAGATATCTATATAGATATACATACATTTTCATACACAAAGAGATGAAACGAAAAGGGAAGAAGATAGGGAAATAGGATAGGGTATAAGGGAAAGAGAAAGGGAGAGAGAGTAGGGGAAGGGGAAGGGAAAAGAAAGGGAAAGGTAAGGGAAAGAGGAAGGGGAAGGGAAAAGAAAGGGAAAGGGGAAGGGAAGGAAGGCCAATTATAATGACTCTTAGCTATTTAGTCACAAAAGTGGAAAAGAGATAGGATGGTAATTACTAGGGATGGAAAATTTTTGTTTTATTTTGTTAGCTACCTACAATGCTACCTACATAGCTATATACCTATATACTACATAGATATATATATGTATATAGATAGCAAAATACCTACATAGCTGCTACCTACAATGCCCTTCTCCATTTTATCTCCTCTCATTTTCTTCTAAACCCATTTCCATCAGATTTTCAGTTTCATCATTCAACTTAAACTGTTTTCTCCAAAGTTACCAAATATTTTTTAAATGACTGGATCCAAAGGTCTTTTTTCAATCATTTTTTAATGACCTCTTTATAGCTTTTGACATTGTTGATAACCCTCTACTCCTTGATACTGTCTTCTCTGTGACATCACTTTGTTCTCTCTCTGAACACTCTTTTTCTATTTCCTTTGCTGGTTCCTCATCCAGGATACAGATATTCACCATGGGTGTTTTTCCTAGCTTGCTCCTGGGTTATAAAAATACTGGCACCTTTCTCTCCAAAGCATCATCCTTTCCCCATTTTTTTTTTTTTTGGTCCTCAGAAATCTTCTCTTTTCATTCTATACTACTGCATTTGGTGAATTAATGAGCTACCATGAATGTAATTATTATCTCTATGCTGATGATTCTAAGATTTATTTATTCAGCTTCAACCCTTCTGCTGACCTCCAAACTCAAATCTCTGACTGGCTTTCAGACATATTGAATTGGATGTCCAACACACATGTCAAAATCAAAATGTTCAAAATGGAATTCATTATCATTCCCCCTTCCAAACTTTGCTATTAATCTTAATCTTACCATCCTCTCAATTCCCCAGGCTTAGACCATAGGTGTCATTCTTGCCTCCTAACTATCTCTAAACTGCCACGTACAATCTGTTGCCCAAACCTACTAATTGCTTCTATGTAACATCATTCTCATATGTACCCTTTTCTTCTTTGAGATTGACATCACTCTAGCATAAGGCCTCAGCACCTGACTCCTAGACTGTTGAAATGGCTTGGTTGTATGTTCTGCCTATTCTAGTCTCTTCTCACTCCAATCCAACCACCAATCAGCAATCAAAGTGATGTTATTTTAAATATGTGTGTATAGTATGTGTATGTATGTGTATATATGTATGTACATAATTTTATTAAATATTTTCTAATTACATATAAAGTTTTAACATTTATTTTTAAAATGTTGAGTTCCAAATTATCTCCCTTCCTCCCATCCCTTCCCCCTCCTTGAGAAGGCAAGAAAATTGTTATTAATTATACATGTGAAGTTATGCAAATATTTTTCATATTAACCATGGTTGTAAAGAAAAACACAGACAAAAGTGGAGAAAAATAAGCAAAGTCAAAACAAAAAAAACTGTATGCTTCAATATGTATTTTGAGTTCATCAGTTGTCTCTGGAAGTAAATAATATTTTTTAGTATGGGTCCTTTGAAACTGTCTTAGATCATTGTCTTGATCAAATTAGCTAAGTCTTTCACAGTTGATCATCCTTACAAAATTTCATCCTGCACATCTTTTCTTATGGAACTGTATTCCATCACAATCATATACCAAAACTTGGTCAATCATTCCCCGACTGATAAGCATCACCACAATTTCCAATTCTTTGTTAATACAAAAAGTGCTGCTATAAATATTTCTACATAAATAGGTACATTTCCCTTTTCTTTGATCCCTTTGGGAAACAGACTAATAGTGGTATTTCTGGGTCAAAGGGTATGCAAAGTTGCATAGCCTTTTGGAACAGTTTCAAATTGTTCTCTAAGATGATGAGACGTGGGGTAGCTAGGTGGAATGGTGAGTAGAGCACTGGCCCTGGAGTCAGGAGGACCTGAGTCAAATCCAACCTCAGAAACTTAACACCTACTAGCTGTGTGACCTTGGGCAAGTCACTTAACCCCAATTGCCCTGCCTTCCCCCCTCCAAAAAATAAAATAAAATAAAATGGTGAGACCAGTTCAAAACTCCACAAACACTGTATTATTGTCCCAATTTTTTCACATCCCCTCCAGAATTTGTCATTTTCCTTTTCTGTCATATTAGTCAATCTGATAGGTATGAGGTAGAATGTTAGAGTTGCTTTGATTTGTATTTCCCTAATCAGTAGTGCTTTAGAACTTTTATTTTCATGTAACTAGTGATAACTTTTATTTCTTCCAAATTTTTTCTGTCTATATCCTTTAATCAACTAGGGAATGACTTGGCTTTATTTTTTTTTTTAACAAATTTAGCTCAGTTCCCCACATATTTGAGAAATTAGTTCTTTATCAAAGAAACTTGCTGTATTTTTTCCCCTCAGTTTCTATTTTCCTTTTAATTTTGGCTGTGTTAGTATAGTTTGTGAAAAGTTTTTTTTAGTTTCATGTAATGAAAATTATCCATTTTACTTTCTGTGATTCTCTTCATCACTTCTTTGGTTATAAACTCTACCGTAATCCAAATATCTGACAGGTACATTTTCCCATCTTCTCCTAAATTATTTATGAAATCACTCTTCATGTCTAATTTTTAAAAAAATTCATTTGGACCTTATCTTGATGTAGAGTGAGATGGCCTATGCCTAATTTCTGCCAAATGTTTTCCAGTATTTATAGAAAGTTTTGTCAAATGATGAGTTCTTACCCCAAATGCTTGGATCTTAGGCTTTATCAAACATTGGATTCCTATGGTTATTTACTACGCTGCACTATGTACCCAATCTAATTCACTCATCTATTTCATTACTCTATTTCTTAGTTAGTACCAGATTGTTTTGATGATTTTTGCCTTGTGATATAATTTGAAATCTGGTTCTACTAGGCCATCTTACTTTTTAGTTTTTTTTTAATTATTTTCTTTATATTCTTGACCTTTTGTTCTTTTTTTTAGTAACATAAAATAGTCATTTAGTAGTTTAATTGGTATAGCACAGAATAAGTAAATGAACTTGGGTAGAACTATCATTTTTTTTTATCATAATGACTCAGACTACAGCAATTAGTATTCCTCTAATTGTTTAGATCTATATTTCTGTGAAAATTTTTAATCATATTACATAATCCCTGCATTTTTCTTTGCAGGTAGGATCCCAAATATTTTATACTACCTGCAGTTATTTTTAAAGGAATTTTTCTTTCTAGATATTTCTGGGTTTTGTTGGTAATATATAGAAATGTGGATGAATTCTATGGGTTTATTTAAAAAATTTGCAGTTATATTCATTAAGGGAATTGTTCTACAGTAATTGTGTGTGTGTGTGTGCTTTTGTTTTTTTTTTTGCTTCTTTTTGCTCTTCCTGGTTTAGGTATAAAAAAACATATTTATGTTTCTAATGGAATTTCATGGGTCTCCTTCATTACTATTTTTTTCCTTTCTATGTAGACTTTAAACATTTCATTTTGTCCCAATTACAAATAAAAAACAATTTTTAACATTAAAAATATTCCAAATTTTCTACTTCCATTCTTTTCTATTCTTGCCCCTCTCTGAGACAGTAAGTGATTAGATATAGACTATACATATGCAGTCATGCAAAACATATTGCCAAAGTATCCATGTTGCAAAAGAAAACAGATCAAAAATAAATCCGAGGAAAATGAATGATATAAAAAAATATGCTCCAAACTGTCTTCTCTTTGGAGGAAGATAGTAAAACATTATCTATTTTTTTTTATAAAACTAATTACTAATTTCATTTATTAGTTTGTTTTCATTTTTATTTTATTTCTTACTTTCAAATTTATTCATGTCTCTTGATTTACAGGATTTTGGTATTTAATTGAAGATTTCAATTTCTTTTACATTTTTTTAGTTGCATTCTTAATTCATTGATCTATTCTTTTTTCCTCTTTTATTGATGTACATATTTAGAAATACTAATTTTCCCGAAAGTACTGCTTCAGTTGTATTCCACAAATTTTGAAATATGGTTTCACTGTTATTCTCATTACTGAACTTATTGATTGTGTCTATGATTTTTTCTTTGACCCACTTTTTTTAGGATTACTTTGTTTATTTATGAATTAATTTTCAATCTCTGCTTACATGCCTTTTTATTGAATATAATTTTTATTGAATTATTACCTGCATTTAAATTTTCTGTTTTTCTTCATTTGCTTGTGAGGTTTTTATGTCTTAATACATGGTCAATCTTTGGATAGTGACATTTGCAGCTGAGGAAAAGGTATATTCCTTTATATTCTCATTCAATTTTATCCAGGGGTCTATCATATCTAATAATTCTAATATTCATTTAATTTATTTCTTATTTATTTATGGTTATATTTATATAAACTGTGAGAGCAGAAAGGCAATTTCCTCCTGTAACCCATTTAACTTTTCCTTTAAGAATTTGGAGACCATGCAATTTGGTGTATATATTTTAATTGCTGTTACTTCATTGTCTATGGTGCCTTTTAGTAAGGTGTAGTTTCCCTGTTTATCCTTTTTTATTAGGTTTATTTTTGCTTGTAATTTGAGATCATGTTTCCTAATCCTTCCTTTATTCATTGGCTGAAGCATAATAGATTTTACTCCAGACACTTATTTTAACTCTGTGTATCTCTGTTTCAAGTGTGTTTTTATAAACAACATATTTTTGGATCCTGGTTTCCAGTTCAGTCTGCTATTTTCTTTTTATGAGTGAGTATATCCTATCCCCATTCACAATTATGATTGCTAAGTTTGCATTTCCCTCTATCCAATTTTCTTCTGTTTATCCTTCTCTATCTCTTTTTATTCTGTCCTGACTATAAAGTCTGTTTTGCCTCTGATCACTTTCTTCTTTTAGCTGGCCTAACTTTTATTAAACCCCCTTTTTCGGATCACCATCCCCTCCTACTTCCCTGTTGGATAAGAGAAGTTTCCTTTTTTTTTATGTTTTGGAGGGGGGATGTAGTAGCAAGCACCCCAACATACCCAGGGTGGCTGCCAACACAGGTTCTTAGATCTGCTTTTCTAAAGGACAGCAACTCAAAGTGGGTTAACAATGTTGCTTTAATCAAACATGTCATTTACCTAAATCAGGGGAAAAAGTCAGCACCCTGAACTTCAGAGCATACAGAGGTTACAAGCAGAAGTTACAAGAAGACAGAGAAACAAACAGATCAAGCAGAAAGGCCTCCAACTGTCCAACCATTATATTTATACCTAGTCAGTCACCAGAGAGGGAAGCATCAACATTTGGGTTTTTCAAAGCCAGGAATCTCTCAATGGCTGCCCAAAGTCTCATCTGGCTAAATCACACAAAATTTCTCAAAGTGAGCCCCGGAGCAAAGCCTCACATCAGGGTTTATACAGCCTTCTCCAGGGTCAGAGAATGTAACAATCCTCTTGACCCCACTGCCCAATCACAAAGTATCTTCTGAAAAACAAGTCTCCTGCCATAGGCTCCAGGTGCACTTAAGCCTATGAAAGGGCCTAGGGGCAGGGAAGATATTGCACAATACAATCTTAGAAAGATGTCAACATAAATTTACATTCCCATTACAGGGGAAGGCAGGGCAATTGGGATTAAGTGACCTGCCTAAGGTGTTAAGTGTCTGAGGCCAGAGTTGAACTCAGGTCCTCCTGACTCCAGGGCCAGTTCTCTATTCACTGCACCACCTAGCTGCCTCAAGAGAAATTTCTATTACCAATTGAGTGTATACACACACACACACACACACACACACACACCTTTGTATCTTTGAATCAACTTAGAAAATAATAAGTTTTAGTTTTTTTCCCCCACCCAACACTGACTTCTCCAATGTAAAGTTCTTAACATGAGACAATTTTCCCCATTCTTTCTCAACCTTCCTCTTTAATCAAGGACATTTGTAAAATGCAGATAATAACAGCACCTACTTCTTAACATTTATTATGGGGATCAAATTATATAAAATATGAAAAGTTCTTTTTAAACCTCAAGGAATTATATAAATATTAGCTACTATTATTAATAATAGGCAATTTGAGAATGGCTTGGTATCACAATGCCAATACTTTAGATTGATATGATCTAATAATATTATATCACTTAACATTTCTTAGAATTAAATTATTCATCTATACAAGACTAAATCAGATGACTTCTGAGTTTGCTTCTAACTTTATATTTATGATACACTGTTTCTAAATGTTAAACCCTGTACAAGTCACTTAACCTCTATTTCAGTTTCCTCATCTGCAAAATGGGGATAATAATTGCACCTATTTCTCATGGTTGTTGTAAGGGTAAAATGAGATAATAGTTGTAAAGTGATTTGCAAACCATAACACACTATACAAATGATAGCCAGAGTGATAGCTCTCAACCATCTCTGATACTATGTGTATTTATTATACTTTACTGCCTGGAACCTATAGTCTCAACTCAGGAGTCCTTTAAAAATCTTGTGCCTTTATGAATTATATGGGAGGAATATTTCTCTGAACCTTTTCCAGCTGAAAATTCTCATTTAAATCTCATAGTAAGGACCAAGTCTCATGGTAAGGATAGTAACATGTGTTGCAGTATATAGAGAACTGGGCATGGAGTTAGGAAGAACTGAGTTCAAATCTTGCCTTAGACACTTATGTTCCATTGTACCCTGGGTATCTCCCTCTTTGTACTTTGATTTCATCATTTGCAAAATGAGGGGGTTGGACTCAATGGTCTCTAAGGTCTCTTCCAACACTAAAAAATAATTCTCAAAACATCACAGAACTCTATTTCCCTCAGTTGAGTACCAACTCATATAGTTTTTCTACTACTTGATTCATTAAGATAAATGCTCTATGTTCTAGTCTCCTTTTGGGTTACTATCCAATTCATGAATATGATTTAGTAAAAATCAACTGGGTGGTATAGTGGGAAGATTGTCTGCTTTGGAGACAGATGCTCAAATCTTGCCTTGATCAATTGCATTACTTTGGCAAAGTTGTGTAACCTGAGACTCAGTTTCCTCATCTTTGAAATGAGAATGTTGGAGGAGGTATCCTCTAAGATCCTTCCAGGCATAAATTTAAACTCCTATGACCCTATGAGCTAACATTAGACAACAGACTTGTTTATGTTACTAATTCATTGTCACTCATCTTGAAAAAATGAGAATACAGAGTGTATGGGACTCAGGAGAGTTAAGGTATTTATCTGAGGGATACATTTGGGGAGGCACAAGTCAGGAATCTGAGCTATCTATTACAACAGGGCTTACAAAATAAAGCTGGGAAGGAAGAGAGACGGCAGAGCAGCTCAGGAGCAAAGACCTAAGGATCTAGATAGGCTACTAAGAAAAAGGGGAAAGAGAAGTCAGTTACAGACTTGTCTACTTCATCATATTTTCCAGGAACTGACCCTGGGAGAGAAGAGTCATTTCTTTGCAGAGTGAAATTTCAAAGGGAAATTGACAAATAGCATCTGAAGTCCTGTTTAAAAGCAAGGAGAGGAAATGATCCCCTTTGCCTAAACTTTATTTACCCTAATCAGTTTTCTTAGCAGACTCCTGAGAACATAACAGCTCACTCTCTACCCGGAAAAAGAAGGCTTGACTTTTGAATCCCGGCTGCATTCACAAATTAAATAACACTCCTTTAAATAAACCTTGAAAGGTCTAAGTCACTCTGGCTTTTGACTGACTGGCTGACATTATAGTGAATGTATCACAGAAGTGATGTGATCCTTATGATCTATTAGGCCAATACTTCATCTGGACTTAGGTAATATACTATTAGATCTGTGTTGGTCTGATGATGTATGACTGGGTAAAAATAAGGTTAGCTGTCAAAAACTCATTCCAAGGCCCTGCAAGTTTAGTTGGGGAAGCAGGGAGGGGGGGGATCATTTTAGGCCTCAAAAAATACATTTTTCATTTGAGTGAGAAAAAGATGACAAGGCTGGGGTTGAAAGGATTGCAGGCCTAGTGAACTCTTATGAAAATTACATCTTTCAATAAAGACAGCTGCATGGCTAAGACAAGGGTCAGAGCAATGAAACCCAAATCACATATTGTCTTCCCTCTGGTGTTTGTACGAGGGGAACATTTGTACTTGTAGCACAGAAAGAGGTGCGTGCAAAACCTCTCTTATCTTTCTATTGGAATGAATTATCGTCCTCTTTGATACATAAATAGGGCAACTTCCCTGATCTCCTAGATGGGAGGTTCAAATGACTGAATTTGGGTAATAAACATAAAACATCTGGAATTTGGGCTTGATATATGTTTTAGAAAAATGCATGATTATTATTTGCCATATCTTTATTTATAGATCCTTTAGCAACTGTTATTTTACAGGAGGTGATAATACATTCTAAAATGATCTTTAATACTGATATTTTAAAAATCTGTTCTCAAATGTGTATGCATCATCAGAATTTTTAAAACCGTCTTGTAATATTTTATTCAGTTTTAGTTGTGCTGACTAAATCTGAGGCTGGCATTGCATTTTTAACTATACTTAGAAGTGAGGGTGGTTTGTTTTTATTCAATACCTGAGTCCAATAATTTCATGGTAGGTTGAATCTTCCATAATAGATTTTCACTGGGGGAGGGGGAGGGTTTTGGGAAAGGGTAGCTGGTTAGATGATATCTGAAATATCAACAATAGTAACCTCTTTGGTTTAAGTGTAAAAAAAAAGTGTTATTTTGCTTTAAAAATTTACAGTAAGGGGCGGCCAGGTAGCACAGCAAGTAAGAGCACCGGCTCCAGTGTTGAGAAGACCTGGGGATCGAATCCAGGCTCAGACACTTAGCACCCACCCAGAAACACCTGGCTGTGTAACCTTGAGCAAGTTACTTAACCCCAATTGCTCAGGGGCGGCCAGGTGGCTCATCGAGTAAGAGCACCGGCTCCAGTGTCGGGATGACCTGGATCAAATCCGGGCTCAGATACTCAGCACCACACCCAAAATAACTGGCCGTGTAACCTTGAGCAAGTTACTTAGCCCTGATTGCTTAAAAAAAAAAATTTACAGTAAAAAAAATCATAGTAATTCCTATAAAAGCTACTCATGCTGAACATCTACAAAAATGGTCTCTTACTTTTTATAACTATTTCCCGTTATTTTGAATCTAGAAAATCCTAGAACAAAGGTTCTTGATATTGGGCCCATGAACTTTTAAAACATAAAACAAAACATTTCAAAGATTATTTGCCAGAGTTTCCTATATATCTTTTTTTAATGCATTAAATAAAGAAGGCATCTATAGGTTTCACTGGAATGACAAAGAGGTCTAAGATTTTTTTTAAATGTTAAGAATGTCTTTCTTCATGAAAAGTCTTGAGTTGATGCAAGAAATGAGTTTCATTTTGTTTTTCTGAGTTGCGGTTGTGGTTGTGGTTTGTCCTTCGTTCTCAAAGAGGACCATGACATCAGGGAGATGATGATGCAATTGACATTGATTTGAGTGGAGGACCTCACTTTTTCCTGCAGAGTCATCTGGGTCCAGTGGCCAGATATTCTTCAGGATGACTGGATATAGTACAGGATGCAGTGGGCGACCTTGGTCCTTTTAAGTTAAGGTTGATTCTGAGTACAGAGAAGTTGTATAATCACTGTCTTTCAAGTTAAGAAGTAGACCAATGATAAATAAAAGCAAAAATAACAATATTTACAGTTACTTGGTTAGCTTAGGAGGACTCCACACATAGAAAAATAAGATGATATGCTCCATTTCAATTCCTAAACTTAAACACTATGTGAAGTTCATTAGAATAATGGTTGCAGAAAATTCTTTTCCCCAGAGAGTCCTATTTCATGGAATCAAAATGGTTGATCAATATTAAGCAAGTGAGGAATAAATGGAGGAAAAACCTATAATTTTAGTTATTTGGCCTGGTACAGACCATAAAGTTTGCTTTCATTGAATTTTTCCTTTTATAGCTATGTTTTGTGATATACTATAACTACTGCTAAAGAGGACGTCAGTTTATTAATTATTTCATCAAAATACTCCACCTTCTACACAAAACCATCTTGTGCATAGTCTATAGTTTCTAATGTCATATAGTGGGAAAAACTGAGACTCAAGAAGGAGTTGGGTCCAAATCCCATCACTGATACCAGCAAGATGTCTGTAGTCAAATCAACTACCCTTATTTATAAAATGGAGTAATGATATTTAGAGCAACTGTCTGTCAACAGGCTATCACAACTTCAAAAACTTATATGAAAACTAGGTTTATTACAAGAGAAATAAACATGCATGAGGAAACCAAAGAGTTCACAATCCACACAGATTTTTGCATTTTCATAACAGCAAGAAAAAGGGAGGAGAAAGAAACATAAATCTCTATCTAAAGGGGTGTGGTATGGGAGGAAGAAAGGTACAGTAAAGGTAGGAAAAGGACAAAACCCCTCCCAAAGGGGAGAAATGAGGTGATGGCAGAAGCTTCATTCTTTTCCCTTGGGAACTGCTAGACCATGAGGATAAGATGGTCTGCTTATTTATATGGATCCAAGTTATATAAGCAGTTTTTCAGCCTAGCCCAGAATAACTGGACTGTCTTGACTCCTGAGGACATACAGGGAGTTTAATTTGGGATATAAATATGCTCTGTGTTTCTGGAAAATATGGCAACTCTAGAAGACAAGTTCAGGGGATCTCTTAATACATCTCACAGTGTCATGGAAATGAAATTAGATAATATAAATAAATTTCTCTTTAAAATTTAAAGTTCTATATTAAATCCAGGTAGAATCTACCTGAGTGGAAATATGCCAGGTTGGGTGCCAAGCTGAAAGTTTCAAAGACCTTTCTTGAAGTCTTACCCCTGATCCATACTAGTTTTGTGGCCCCTGAGATGTCCCTGAAATTATCAGTTCTATAGACAACTCTCTAAAACAAGACATCATGGATTAGATGTCAATCAGCATCAGTGGAGGAAGTTTTCACAAAATGAGTTCTTGGTGTGTGTGTATGTATATGTGTGTGTTGTATATCAAAAGATACTAAACATGTTAAATCAGTATAGTTAACATTGTTGTAAGGACTTTTTAGCATAGTATTTCTTTGCCCAAGTTGAATATCTTAAGAATTTTTACTTATTTATTTATAATGATCACTGGTTAGACAATCACTGCATTATCCCTTTCTTCCAAAGTAGAAGCAGCAGAAATTGTTAGATGATGGAGAATGCCAGATGTCTCTCAGAAGATCTGTGTATAAATACTGTATTGAGAAAAACTCCTGAGACTTAGTAGAAGGGAGGGAGCAGAGAAGCTGACTGAAGCTATCCTTGACCTAGTTCCCAGACTCATGAATTGCCTGGGGTTGACCAGATATTATCACTCCCAAGTTCCAACTGTTTTGTAAATGTCCTAAACTCAAGCCTTTTCTATGGAGTTTTGAGAGTTTGGGCTGTTATATAAAACAACTTACTTTTGTTAAACTGTGGACTAGACCAATCCCCTTACAATTCTCCTCCCTCAGCTCTAATAATTTTTAAGAACCCTGCATCCAGTCCCCTCTTTGGGATCCCCAGGTGCAACTTCATTGCCATTACTAACGATCAAAATTTTTGCTATATCATGTAGCTTCTCTTTAATTCAGGTTGACAGAATCAAAGCAAGTCAGTAAACCAAAAGTTAGGTCAGAATCAAAGTTGTTTTTTTTTTTTTTTTGCTTTTTTTACACGACAGATCAAGTACTGAGATTGGAGAGGAAACCTAAGAACCAAATTTCTATTTCAATAAATGGCAGGCTTGGGGCGGCCAGGTAGCACATCGAGTAAGAGCACCGGCTCCAGTGTTGAGAAGACCTGGAGATCTAATCCCCGGGCTCAGACACTTAGCACCCACCCAGAAACACCTGGCTGTGTAACCTTGAGCAAGTTACTCAACCTCAATTGCTTAGGGGCGGCCAGGTGGCTCAGCGAGTAAGAGCACCAGCTCCAGTGTCTGGATGACCTGGATGAAAATCCAGGCTCAGATACTGAGCACCACACCCAGAAATAACTGGCCATGTAACCTTGAGCAAGTTACTTGACCCCTATTGCTTTAAAAAAAAAAATAAAATAAATGGCAGGCTTGATAAGGAATGGAGGAAAAAAGGAAAGGAAAAAGAAAGAAAAAAATCTGCAAGCATACTTCCCGATATCAGTGTCCATGAAACAAGTCTGCTTCAGTCTTGTTTCCCTATTGCTCTACACTTAAGGAGCTGTTTAATATTATCCAACACACCCCCAGGGCAGAGCAAGCTAATTGAAATGCACATGCCTATGACATACGGGGCTTTGGGAGCCCCCTCAAGCTCTCCTTGAGTGCTTGAGATACAGGCTTGGTGAACCTCCCTTGGACTCTTGATTAAATCATCCCATTTAATGAGGCAAGTCTGTTACCTAGACTTCCCACCCTTAAACTGGCCTAGCCCACCATTGTTTGTGGTCTCCAGGTGGCTTCCCACCCTTAATCACTCATTGACCTCATTAACTCCTCCTGAAGACCCTCCCCAAACTCCTCCTCTAGACCACCCCTAGATTCCTCCCACAACCTTCTGTATGTAAGACCCCCTCTCACACGATGTGGTGTGAGTGCCATAGAATGCCATAGAATAGTGAGATCACCAAGGAAGAGTGAGAGCACCATAGGAAGTCATAGAATAGTGAGAGCCCCATAGAACGAACAGACTTACTCCATGTCTAATGCAACCAAACTTTTCATAAATTTTGCTTTTCTTTGGCTGAGAGAAGACTTGGAAGTCGAAATCATTCAGCAGGAACTCATGTGTTGGTATTTTGGGGTCTCCAGAACAACCCTCTTCATTTTTATGGTTCCCTGACTGGGAAACTGCTAATCTCGAGTTCTTCTCCAGCCAGGACTGGAAGGTATGTAAGCCTCTCTCTTTCCCTAGTATCTTGGAAGTGCAGGGGTTTTGTTTTGTTTTGTTTTGTGAGGTTTTTTTGGATCTGACCTCTCAGTTCCCATTAGGTCCAACAGCTGGGAGGCTGTTTTGTGCTCAGCCTGATCTCAGGTTTTTGATCCTATTTGGTTATTTGGGAGAACATGGACATGTGCACAGTTTCTGAAGAATGGAAAATAAGGACAGACACCCCATCTGGAAGTGTAAGCCATATTCTTTCAATTCTCTCGGTGCTAGGAAACTGGGAGAACTTCAGGTACATTTTTGTGGGATTTTTTTTTTGTTTGTTTTTTGAGACTTACTCTCAAACCTTCCTTTATGGAGGAACGGACTTCCAGGCCCTATACCTGTAGCTTCCAAAAGTTCACCTTTGGATTGTCTTTTACAACATTGGAAAAAATTTAGTTTCTCTGGAGACCTTACAAAGGAAAAGTTGGGGTTTTTTGCAACACTGTTTGGCTTAGGTATAGCCTAAAACACAATGAATCGTGGCCTGTTTTGGGGACTTTAAAAGAGAATACTCTCTTGCAGTTAGAATCATCCTGTCACAGAGAAGGAAGATGGATAGAAATTGCCTACTTAATGGCTTTTGTTGAACTTTCTCAGAACAAGGTTCTCAGGAAAGACTGTGAGATGCTTGAAACTAGAGCCCTTCCACAGAAAGGCAACTGGGACCAATTAAATGACCCCTTTCCTATGGCTTCAGCTCCAGCCCCTACCCCCTCAGCAACTCCTGCTCAGGTCACTGGGGCAGCTCCCCCAGTCCCTTCTGCTGCACCCCAACCCTTTTCCCCTTGGTTTCCCTTCCCTTTTCCTCTAGCCCAACACCCTCCTTTTCCTGTCTCCCACACCATCCATATCTCCTACCCTGCATCTCCCAGCATGGCCCCTTCCCCCTCAGGGACCCCTGCTCAGGTCCTAGGCACTGGTCAGGCTGAAGTGCCTTCCTCTCTGTCCCCTCCCCCTGAGGCAACACCCACTCATGCCTCTGGCCCTACCCCCAAGGCAGTCATAGAGATATCTCCTCTTCTGACCCCTTCCACTCCTCATGTGCCAGCTGACTTTCCCACTTACCAGTCAGATGCCCAAGTCTTGCAGTCTGATCCAGGTCAGCCAGCACTTCCCCCCCGCCCCCCCAGTCACTCTCTCACAGGAAGCAGGACTTCCAATCTTCCTTCCCAAGCCCCTGTCCCCATAGAACCTTCAGGACTTTTTCCCTTAAAGGAAGCAGCTCTCTCAACAGGTGGGACAACTAGAGTGCATGTTCCATTCTCCATTTCAGAATTTGATCAAATTAAAGAAAAGTTGGGTAAATTCTCCAAAAACCCAACAAAGTTTACTGAAGGCTTTGGGGACTTAGCCCTGCAATTTGAGCTTCCTTGGGGTGATTTGCATATCCTCTTCTCTACCTGTTGTTCCACTGAGGAGAAGAGGAGAATCTGGGAACAAGCCCCAAAATTTGGGGATCGTTTGGCTAACAATGACCCCAGAAAATACCTCCCAGGAACAGCTGCTGTTCCCACTAGTGACCCAGGATGGGTCATATACAGGAGAACAGAGAGAAGAGAGACCATATGGTACTTTGCCTGTTAGAAGGCCTAAGAACTGCATTTCAAAAGCAAGTACATTATCAGAAAATTAGAGAAATTTCTCAGACAAATCAAGAAAAGCCCTCCCTTTTCCTAGATAGACTTGTAGAAGCTATTAAAAAGTACACAGATTTAGATCCTGACTCTATAGAAAGGGTAGCAATCCTTGACATGTATTTTATTAATCAGTCTGCCCCATTTATTAGGAGGAAACTATAACAAGGGAGAAGCATAAACATATCAATGAGAAGAACGCAGTTCAGGAAGTTTCATTGAGCCAATGGGGAACAAAGGGGAAATCTGAATCCAGAACAGGAAATAAATAGTCTTGTATTAGCATGAGTATGTAGTGAACCAATGAAATGAACATGACAGCAATGCCAATTGAAATTGAAGTATTTATTAACCAGCTGGTGACTGCCTCCCCAATAGGGAAGACAGCATCAAGCCTTCTGTAAGATGCATTTTTATAGACCTAGGTATTGCTAACAAACAGAGTATGTTTCTAAGGGGGTGCAGTGCCATTAGTATTGTTCCTATTGAAGCGAAGCCTTAGTATTGTTCTTAGTGAAGCCAAGAGAAGCCATGATCCCTTAGCAAAGACTTGGATACAAACATAAACAGACCTGAATCTGTGGGAATCTGTGGCATGTTTCTAGCAACACAGGTGAAACATTTCTTTACTATTGGGGCCTATTAGGTAGTTTCCAAGGAACCTAGCAGGGGTCCCCTCTAGCAGGTTTAAGGGGCATTAGTGTATGATTTCCGGTGGGCACTTCACTCCCCCCTTTTTCTTGTTCATAGTTGAAACTTGGACTCAACTGAGTCCAGCGGACTGTTCTATGGGGGATATGGTACCCACTGCTGCCAATCCTGCCATACCAAGGTCAACTAGGATAGGGACTAAAATGGGGGCTGCCAGCAAAAAGGTGTTATTACATACAAGCAGTCAGAGGTTAAGCTCGGGTCCGAGGAACTTGGAGTCTACCAGAATGCTGCCCGAGTCTGCAGGGATGATGGTAATAGGTAGAAGAGGGGGGCCATCTGGGGTTAGATTGCAACCAGGAGGTGGGTTGAAGGCTAGTGAACAAGGCCCTGGGGTCCCTTCCTGTGACATAAAACCTGATTCCCCAAGGTGTCCCAGTTTTCAAATCCTGTTTGGTCCAATCCAAAACCCTGAAGACAACTGGGTTACATGACTTAAGGGTATTACAATGAAATAAAATGTGGTGACCCAATCAGCAATGGTTGCACAATCCCAATTGGCACAGTGATATTTCCCCTGTCCCCCACAATTGGGGGACCCATCCTCAGGGCAGATATATGACTGGGTTGACCAAAGGCTGCTTTTCTGCTCCACAAGCAGCAGCATCAGTCCCCACAGAATACATGCCTGTATAAGGAAAGAACATGAATCTGGGGCTGATCAGGGCACAGAGATCAAAGGAGAGGGTGGGTTGGCCATAAGTCACATTTTTGCAATTAGATTCCCATCATTTGTCTTAGTAAGAGTCCAAGCGTACAAGGTGGGAGCATGGGAGTTGGAACCATACAGTTACAGATATCCAGTCATGCAGCTTCTGTTCCATCTCACAGCTAGACTCAGGAATAGGTGGGAAACATTCCTTTTCAAAGGAACCTCATCGATAAACTGAGCCAGGAGCGATCCCATCTCAGACAGAGGCTAAGATTGTCCCTTCAGGCTTTACCAAATATAGACTTCCACCTGTTGATAGTACAGGATCACATTCCTATGAGAAGCTAGTGGCATTTTATCTCAGACACTGATTTAATGCAGACAACTATACCCAAATTCGGACTCAAAATGAAATTTAGTTATTGTCCCAAGTGCTTTTTACCTTAAACAACAAGCTTCACCAATTACAGCTTAGAGCCAGTTATAATTATTTCTATTCTTATGGGGCTGCAATAAGCAATAAAAATGTTTCAGATCTTGTAATATAAGAAATTCCATTTTCCATCTTCTGAAATATAAAAGCCAATTGATAGAAATCCCTTTTAATATTTGCAACTTCTTAACAAGTTAGGTTCATTTAAAAACTTCATGATCTTTCTCAGGCTGAATGGCCTTGCCTAATAGAGATGGTTTCTAGGGAATTTGACATTTTTACAACATAAGGAAAATTTATATGAATTGTAAGCAGGAGAGACTACTCTGAATGTGCAGAACTAGTCAGACAAGTTTTCATCCAATTAGTTTCCTCTTTTCCACATACAATAATCAATTAACAATTATAGGTTTTAGTATTAAAACATTAGCACAAAAATAGCTTAATTAATAGTTTTACAATTTTTTTTTCTAAATAGCAGATATGCATATTTAAAGTAACACTACTGGTCTTACACAATTTTCTCTTCACTCAGGTTTTACAATATACAGTGTAGAAATACAACAATAGTATAAACTGGGAGATGACATTAATTGCATTTCCAAATTACATAGAAGAATGATTGATCTTACCAAATGAAGAGGCTAGTTGACTTCTGTGATAGTAATGGCAATTAAAGATTCCCCTGTATTGGCTTGGTTTTCAAATTGATTGTATTAAAACCCAGAGTTTGTTAATCCCACCTGTGGGATGGGCTTGTTGATGTGAAAAGAAAGTCCTGAAGTGGGAGGAGCTGGTGATGTAGATTTGGAGAGACAAGAGAGAGGCGGAAGTTCTTTTTGGAAGCAGCACCTCGTGGAGAGAGAGAGACTAAGAGATTGCTGGTGGCCGCTTTGAATTGCCCTGGACTTTTGAGACCTGCCCCCTGAGCTGCCAAGGACTGAGGAGACATGGCTGTTTTGCTGGTACTTTGTCTGTCTGTTTTGATGTTATTTTGCCAGATTTGTCCACTGGTGAAAGACTGTCCTGTTGAAGAAGTCCTGGAACCTGGCATTTGGTTAAGAAGGCCTGAGACTGTCCTGCAGACAGAGAGTGAATACTGTCCACTGGTGAGGGACAGTACTGAGAGTGAATACTGTCCACTGGTGAAGGACAGTGCTGTTGTTGCAGGGGTCTGGGAGCCTTTCTGTTGGTTCAGAAGCCCTGAAGAAGGATTTTCTTGTTGTATGTTTACAGAAATCCTGGGAGAGGGCTTTGCTAATGTGTTCAGGGGTTCTAGGACTGTTCTACAGACAGAGGATAAATTCATGAAGGGACTGGCAATGTATCTTATGGCCTTGCTAAGCCTTGTCTCCCCAGGAACTAAGATTGCTGAGAACTTGCCTCCTGTCAAGATGAAGAAAAGACCTCCATTTGGGTATTAAGTGCTGTGTTTAAACTTGATGTAACTCTGGGGTAGATTCAATTGTGATCCTAGGGGTGGGGAACTTTTGACCTTATTGTGCTCCGTGATTGACAAATGAAGGTACTTTACCTATGTTTGGAAAATAATCTCCATTTGAGAAGAGGGGTTTTGTGGTGGACCAAAAGAAGGTATAGCCTAGGGGTGGAGTAGTATTTAGAACAGGGACTTTGTAATTGATTGAATGATTGGAAAGTCCTGGGGTGGGGTAGTCCTTGGAGATTATTTAATCACACTTAGTAAATGCTGTATTTTGAATGATGTCATGTTTTGATCTTCTCTGTTCTTGGTTTGTCACTGAATAAAATAGAGAGCACCTATGCTGGTATTTTGAACCTGGGAAGTTGCCTTTCCTTGGCATTACATTACAACTTCTGACCTCATTTTCTCCTCTCCTTTTCTCATCTCCCCACTTTACAGATGAATTGAGACTGAGGGTTGTCATACAACCAGTCAGTGCAGAGTTTGGAAAACACTTTCTCACTGACAAGCTTTTTCTCACTTTTCTGATTTTCTCTTTCATCTTTCTCTTAGCTTTCTCTCCAGTTTTTCTCTTTTTGCTCTATATTCTGGGGTGTTTTCACCCTGCTCCATTGTTTTCCAGGAGTCCTAAGCAACCTTCTGTAATTCCTTGGCACTGGAACAAGCAAAGTGATTATTATGCAGCAAGGGAGAAACCTCTTAGATGGTACTGAAGTTGGGGCTTCATAGTACAGAGTGAACTCTATATCTCAGGGGAAAACCCTCCATTTTCCAAAAACATCACACTCAAAGCATATTATCAGTCTATGCTCTACCAAATAAACCTCTATAAATGCTTCCTAGTAGCAGACCCTGGTTATGGGATGGTCAATTTGGGAGAAAAAGGACAGTGCTCAATTGGGGAGTGCCAGGAGATTTTTAGCCTGGAGCATTGAGGAGAGGGTTTGGGAAACTTGAAATAAAAACTGCAGGCTCTGCTTACTTAGGGGGATGGACTTCAGGGTACCTGGGGATCTAAAACAATTGCTTTGTGGGAGCTAGGTCAAGTACCCTTTTACTAAACTAT
Organism: Petaurus breviceps papuanus; assembly: GCF_028583685.1. NCBI lineage: Eukaryota > Metazoa > Chordata > Mammalia > Diprotodontia > Petauridae > Petaurus > Petaurus breviceps. Next base: position 36,588,195 of record NW_027185761.1, on the reverse strand, counting down.
TTAGGTTGTGGAAAGGATATATTTTAGGCTGGATACCTCAGATCTAACACACACTTTAGTAGCTCAGATGTATCCCAGGCTTAGCATATAGGATAGTGATTAACTTGTGCTTGTACCTTTGTTTCAAAAGCTTCTTTTCCCTTGTCTAACTGTTCCCATGCCATTCAGAAAAATATTCTATTCCAGGGATTTAACCTTTCAGGTAGGCAGATGACAAGCCCATGTAGCTCTGATGTAGCTACTGTACCTTCCCCCATTTTTTTTTGGAGGAATTTAACTCAAATTAACTTCACTGCAGCCCTAGATCAATTATAGCCAGGACAACAGAGAGAAAAAAAATCTTAATGGTTCAAACCTCTTACTGTCTCCTCAGCTCCGTCAGAGCTGGATTACAGGGGGAGGGCTTTGTATCCCTAGCTAAGAAGAACTGGGACCACAGGGAAGAGAATAGCTTGTCACTGTGGCACTAGTCTGGTCAGAGTTGGATCACAGTGAGAAGGCACCGTAACCTAGCCTTGTCAGAGGTAGGACTACAGGGAGGAGAATCTTAGTGGATTTTTCTTTTTGACCTTTTGCCAAGAAAAGTTTTCTTAGGTGTTCATTCCTTTAAAATTTCAGATCTACTTCAAGACTTTAAGAGAAACTGTTTCTTTACCAGTAACAATCATGGTCTTAATTTTGATCTTTGAAATAAAAACTCAATTACCTGGGTCTATATTCCCATTGATGTTGTACAGTTCTTTCTATGACCCAGGAAAGTGTTAAGTGTCAGTCCTATTTCAAAGTGCAGCTTGGAAACATACTTTTCTTTGATCACTGAAGTGACCCTTTTTCCCTTAAATAGATTTTAGGGGAGAAATTTCCCATTCTCTCTCTGTCCATTTGTCTTTCTACTTCAAAAACTTTGGCTGGGGTTCAAGGAGTAGAAAGAGAAATGGTTTTCTGCCAACAGCCATTCCTTAATCTCTTTCTGGCATAGGTCTTGCTGCTTGGCTGCCTTTTTTTTTTTTTTTTGAATCTTCCAGAGTGGCAGATTTAGAAATTTCTTTACACAATCCCACAGACAGGATATACACAAAACAATACAACATACAGAATATACTCCAGCAGCGTTTTTGTCTCTCTGGTGGTCCCTTGCCCTGAGCCTGGTCTGCTCAAGAAAGCTATATGAACGTCACTCGGTGGCCACCCCCTAGAGTCAAATTGCTTTCCCTGGCTCTGATCCTGCTGTCTTTTAATTAAGGTTACAGAGCTAGACAAAAATTCAGCAACGCCTAGTGACAGACACACAGAACACATAAAGAAAGAGTTAAAGCTACAGAAACAATAAAGTTACAACACTTAATAAAAAAAAAGCAGGTAAAGACAAAAGTTAAGAGTACAGCAACATCTAGTGACAAACACACAGAATACACAAAAAGACAAGTAAAGCAACAACAGCACTTAGTAACAGTTAACACCAAGTACACAACATATAGCACTCTGTCAGCCTCCTGACTTAGGGGCCTTAATGCCACGTCCAGCCAAGGGCAGGGTGATGAAGTGAAGGGAGTGGGGAGATGAGGTAATCTGGGACAGTACTTTTAGAGTTTCAGGCATTATCTATTCCACTGTTCACCCCAGAGCAGTGGGTCCCCATTACTTTCTTGAACCAACCTCTTGAATCTCCTAGTCTCCTAAAGTGGCTTTAAGTGATACTTGAGATAATGGGCTTCTCATTGACCACTCCATTTGAATAGAATCATCTCTCCTCAAAAGCCTAGCCTCCGGGGCTGAGGAACGTCACTCATTGGCCATCCCCCAGGGGCTTTTACCTTCATGAGTACTCACCTAAAAGAACACTCTTGGACTGAAGTGAAAGAATTTAGAAAAAAAAAGTTGGGAAGGATTCAGGTTCCCCATCCACTCAGGAAGCAATATGAGCCTGGGGCCAAGGTGGCCACACACCCCTAGGGCGAATTGCTTTCCAGGACCTCCAAGGATCCTGGTCCAGCTGTCAGTCTGTGCCAAAGGCAATCTCGGTGGGACCTCCAAAATGTAGTGGATAAATGAAGTGGACATGACAGCAATGCCAACTGAAATTTAATAGGGGTATTTATTAACCAGCTGGTGACTGCCTCCCCAATAGGGAAGACAGCATCAAGCCTTCTGAAAGATGCATTTTTATAGACCTAGGTTTTGCTAACAAACAGAGTATGTTTCTAAGGGGGTACAATGCCATTAGTATTGTTCCTATTGAAGCGAAGCCTTAGTATTGTTCTTAGTCAAGCCAAGTGAAGCCATGATCGATTAGCAAAGACTTGGATACAAACATAAACAGACCTGAATCTGTGGGAATCTGTGGCATTTTTCTAGCAACACAGGTGAAACATTTCTTTACTATTGGGACCTATTAGGTGGTTTCCAAGGAACCTAGCAGGGGTCCCCTCTAGCAGGTTTAAGGGGCATTAGTGTATGATTTCTGGTGGGCACTTCAATAAATGTGCTCCTTTAAGGAGTTAATCATTCCAATGAATGTAAAATAAAATAAGGGCTTCCTGACTTCACAGTGAGTATTTTTCTTTCTAGAGCAAGAATGCTTCTCACAATTACATCAGTGAATAAGCTTCAACATACTACTGAGCTGCAGAAATAAAACCTCTGTTGGATTTATTCACAACTGGGCTCTGTCTATAACCAGCTGACCCTGGATCATGTACTTAGCAAACTGGCATTTCCATAGCACTCCTGTGACAACCATAAAAAAAGAACTTTTCACCAAAATGGCAATAATGAAAAAAGCTAAAAAGATTGGGGGTGGGGAGGTAAAAGAAGAAAAGCCTTAGAAATTAACATAAAAGGATTTTCAACGCCCACTCATTCATAAGGGAAGCTCCTCAAGCAGTGAATGAAGGCTATAAAGTCAAGTCAACTAGTATTTATTAAGTACTTACTATCTATCCAGCACAGAGAGAAGTGCTAACAATACATCAGAAAGAAAGATAGTCCCTGCCCTCAAGGAGCTTACATTCTAGTAAAGTAAGACTTTACATGAAAAGAGTCTGAAAATGAGGGTTTGAGGATATGAAGAGATAAAGGTCTAGAGAACCTGGACTGCCATCAGGAAGGAAGATCCAGTTGACTTATGCCTTTCATTTAAAGTAGAGGTTCCAGGACAAAACAACCAATCTGAGAGAAAGAAGATGAAATAATAATAATAGTGATTGAGAAATGCATGACCCTTGCCCTTTCACCAAAATGAATATGTTTCTACTTCTTTTGAGGAGAGATGATTCTATTCAAATGGAGTGGTCAATGAGAAGCCCATTATCTCAAGTATCACTTAAAGCCACTTTTTGGAGACTAGGAGATTCAAGAGGTTGGTTCAAGAAAGTAATGGGGACCCACCGCTCTGGGGTGAACAGTGGAATAGATAATGCCTGAAACTCTAAAAGTACTGTCCCAGATTACCTCATCTCCCCACTCCCTTCACTTCATCTCCCTGCCCTTGGCAAGTTTTACTCTAAAAGTATCCCTAGCCTCTCCTGGTTAGGGGGTGTCCTCTTTGAGCAGAAGGCATCCCCTTTGCTAACCCCCTTAAGTGGGGGCATCATTCCCCTTACTTGAGCATCAACCTTAACACCCCCCTCTCCCTTGGGGGCCTGCCATCCCACCTTAAGTTGCATCTCCCTTCAAGGGCAGAGGATCCTGCTTGGTGTGTTGTGCTTGACATGTTGTGTTACCCCAAATAAATGCCTATACTTGATTTTGAGATTCTTTTGGGATAACCTTGCATGCCTAATATGCTGGGGTATACCTTGAACCTCATCAGTAGGAAAAGAAAGCTAATTATGTTGTGAAAAGTAGTCCAGTGGTAGAGTGAGCTTCTAGGAGGAAGAGGTTTATATAATGTAGAGAATGTCCTAAAGTACTGAAGGTTTAGGGGAGTGTTAAAAAAATCAGTAGAAGGAAAGGTAAAATGACTCAACAGCATAATTAAGTAGAAAAACAAAAGCTGGGTATGAACTGAAATGACCTGAGTTTGAATCCTGGCTCTGCCATTGACCACATATATCATTTTAGCCAAGTCACTCAATTCCTCTGGGTTTTACTATTTTAATCTGAAAACAAAAATGAGAGGTTTGTGTTAGAAAAGTTCCACTTCCTATTCTAAAGGTGGAGGTTTTCACTCACCCCTTCAAATTAATATAATTTCAGAAAACCCAAACAGCATGCCAGTTCAGAATTGAGAATTCCCTTGGGAAAAGGGATTGACTTGGGGGGATGTGTGATCCTCCCATTTCCCTCCCTGTTGACCAGGTAATGATGACAAAATTCCAAGTTGGCATGGTCAGACCATCCAGAGTGCGCCCAGAGGAAGGATACAGTCCTGTCTCCAGAGAAGCAGTGGATATCATCTGCATCTGAAGCTGAATGATACACTGAAGATAAACTAGTCTCTAGGCAGGTTCAGGGCTCGACCAAGTCAACAATCCTTGGAGCTCAGAGAGAGCTAGACATAATGGGGCATACTTCAGGAGGCCTTAGATTTCTTGAAATAAACCTCTGCCAAGACAGGCTTTTTAAAAAGCACATTGTCTTTTAAATGGAGTTACTTGACTATGCCTTCAAACCGAAATCACTGTGGCTTTCATTGAATGGCCAATAATACCCCAACCCAAGCCTGGGTGGCTAATTGTTTAGTTTTTGACAATTTAGAATGATTATAAATAGCAACTGTTTCTGGTTTAGCCTAGAAAATATAGGGGTCTTTCCTTCTCAGACTGGTTTCTTTGTAATGGTTAATTGGGTCATCTTTTGTCTCTATTCTTACCTAGCCCTAGTCAGTTTCTCAGTTTGAGTGAGCAATGCCTAATCAGTGAATAGGCTTCTTTAAAAAATAAGTCAAAAGGGAATGGGTCAAACTTATTCCCATTGAATTTGGCTTGAGGAGGGAATGAAATACACACTAAATAGGGTATCTCACCCTCCAGGAGAGTAGGGGGGGAAGGGGATGAAAATTTTTAAAAAGTTAAAAAAAAAATCAAAATGGGAAAAGAAGACCTTCAGAGTTTCTTGCAAAAGAGAAACAGTTACTATTTACATTCACTCTGATCTTAGCCTAAAAGAACCTTAGCTTAAAAGACCACTGTATCCTGAGTCATCTCCATATATCCTGATAAATATCTGGCCCCCGGTACCCATATGACTCTGGAGGAGAAAGTGAGACTGGTGACTGCACAGCCCTCCCTCAGTCAAATCAAAGTTAATTGGAAGTCAAATCATCATCTCACTGACGTCCCAGTCCTCTTTGAGAACAATGGACAAACCACAACCACAAACCTATCCCTTAATCATTGAATGGGAATGTCCTCAGACAAACTGAGGCCTGGAAAAGACTTTAATTTAGAAAAGGACAGGTTACTTAATGAATCCTGGGCCATAGCAAGTCTAGACTTCTGTCTTGTCATTGGATTTGAATGACTCTGGAGGAAAGAGTAAGGCTGAAGATTTTGCTCTGCTCTGCCTCCCTTAAAATCCAATTCATGAACCAGTCAAGCTATCACCTTCAAGATGTCACAAAAATAGGACAGTTAACTGATATGTCCATATAAGAACAAATGGTTTTATTGAACTAATCACAGTTCCTAGAGAAATAAACACATTAAAATAGTTAATGTTTTTATACAGCAATAACAAAAGAAAGGGGGCAGGGAATGATAGCAAGGGGAATGCCATTCAAAATAATTAGAAGATGCATAAAAAGGTATCAAAATGAAGACACATTTAAGACATGTAATTATAACTGCAAAAATGTTACAGAAGTAAACAATTATAAGAATATTCAATGCTCGTATTTAGGCTAATATAATGAAAATATAATACTATTATAACTACATTGTGCTAAATAATCAAATAATAAAGAATTACTTTATAGAGTGATGCAAGGATAATAATGACACAATAACAATATAATTCACATTGAAGAACAAGAGATCTGAAGTGAAATGAGGGATTAGAAATGAAGGGGAAATTGAACTTCTGAAAGTTAAAATATTCAATAGAGCAATAAATTTCAAAACCACCTGGTAACTTACAGAAATTTAGAGGGGATGATGAAAACTAGATAATTAAGAACCAGAAGTGATCAATTTCAGTAGCCTATGGTTCAAGAAATATAAGCAAAAAAAAAAAATGCTGAGAAATGGATTCCATAGTTGTAGGGTTTTTTTTGTTGTTTGAGAAAAATGTAAGGCTGTCTTGGGAAAAGAAAAACAAACAAATAAAAGCTTAAACCAACATCTTATTTAAAGGGGTCACTAAATTGTGCAGTAGATAGAGCATCTGAAAGCAGGAAGACCTGACTTCTAATCATGGCTTAGACACTTACTTGCTTGTGTGACCAAGGTCAAGTTACTTAACCTCTCTTTGTCTCAGTTTCTCCATCTGTAAAATAATAGCACCTAAGTCCCAGGGTTGTTGTGAAGATCAAATGAGATAGTAATTATAACTGTGCCTGGCCCACAGGAAGTGCTCAATAGATGCTAGCTATTATTATTATGGTCATTGTTATAATAAGTTAAAAATAGCTATATGATATAAAATATGGCACAAAACACAATAAAAATCAGAAAAAAATAAAAGAGGTTATTCTAACAACTATTGAAATTGAGGGGAAGTATTATTCAAAGATTGTAGAATGGAGATCACAAAAGGGAAAGATATATGTAAGTGAAAACCTTTGATTAAAAGGAACTGAAAAGCTTTTACATCAGTGAAGTCAATGCAACTAACAGAAAAAGGAAAACTCTCCATTAGGGGAAAAGAGAGTCTGAAAAACATTCCATTCAAAGAGTTTTGCTAGCCAAGATACATAGAAAAGAAACACAAATGTATAAGATGGAGATATTCCTAATAAATAAATGTTTAAAGGATGGGAAAAATCTTTAAATGAAGAATTTTTGAACTGTATTGTTCTAAATTAATAAAGAAATGCAAACTGAAAGAATATAGGGTTTCATTTTATGTTGCCACCCCCCCCAAAAAAAAAAGGCTACAAAATTTCACCAAGGACAGTAAATACTCAATGTTTCCGGGTCTGTCCAGAGATTAGCACACTAATACACTTTGGTGAATTTGTTAATTATTCCAACCATTCTGGGAAACAATTTTGAATCATGTAGAAAAAAATGACCATAATTCAAGCTCCACAACAGTTTCAACAAGTTCTCAATGAGAAATTGAACATCAATGAATCAATAATGCATCTGAGTTGCCAGGATTATTACCATATTGCCTATAACCCTATTAGATTGTAAGTTTTATGACATACTATATTTGAATTATAGAGACTATATTTGAATTCCTTTCATATCTTTCCATCAAAGATGGGAGATAGTTAAGCAATTTTGAGTAAATGAAACATGTGAATGAATAAATCTGGTTCCTTTGGGCAATACAGAAAGGAATATATGTAGAAATAGATATAGACATAAATATGTACATATTTATAGATAGAGATGCAAATATAAACGTGTATAAAGATATATTGTGCATTTGTGTGTATGTGAAGGAATCTTGTCTAACAGATTATAGTAGTTGTGACTTCCAAAAGGGTCAAAATAATGGTTTATCTAATAGTTAAGGAAAAAAGACATATAGCTCAGGTAACTCAACTACTACATTATGTTGATAAAAAATGACAGGGCAAGGACACAATGTACTTTGTTGACATCTCCATCATGACATACGACTTTTGTTCTGATCTGAGACTTACTATGACCAACTAGGGATACAATGAGGAAATGAACATTTCTGCCCAATACTTGTACTGATTATAAATGTCTCATTACCCTTTGATCTTAGAAGTGCTGCTAATAAAGACACATCAACATAAAAAAGACAAATAGAAATTCATACTCAGGTTGGTGCAATTCTCTTAAAGCCTAGTGGATTATACCTTTATCAAAGTTGGGCTAGTTCTGTGCATTAGTCTCCTGTTGTCTTGTAAGGAGTGAATAGTCAACAAGAGCATAAGACTATTACAAAACAAATAAAGAAACGGAAAAAAAAAACATAACTCTATATGTAATTGAAGTTTTATTTGCTTTAACTTTTGAAACCACTTTAGCCAAATAAAAGGCAAAGCAAAAATACAAACTTGCTAATTGTTATCACACTGTGATTATTAGTCTAGGCCATTTAATTCAACAAACAATTCTTAAGTTCCTACTAGAGTTGGATATTGGATGGGACTGAACAAAAACAAAAACAAACAAAAAAAATAATGATAACCAAGGAACAGAGTTAGGCAATGATATTTAAAAGGAAAAAAAATTGTAATAGAAATACTTACACTTGAAACACAACTTATACATGATTATATCTCACTGATGGGGCACTAATTATGGACTCTTTAAAGGAAAAAAGGCCATGTCTTTTGAACTTGGATTGGAAAGCAACTCAAGCCAGATCTCTAGTGCTTTCCTGAGGTACCTGACCCAACCCAGTCAATAATCATTTTAACTGCCTTTTCACTGGGGCTCTCCCTTTTATTGGCCACACCTGCCCCCACTCCTTCATCCAGAAAGTCCCACAATCTTTCTATTTAAAAGTACCAATTTTATTCTCAGAAAATGCTCAGATTCTTAAAATCTGGCCTGCTTTTTATTGACTTCACAAATAGTGTGGACTCACTATGAATCTTGTCCATCCCAAGGGTGTCTTAATAAACTCTCTACTTGGACTGAAAGAAAGCTTGAATAGTTGAATTCTTTTGAGGCAGACACTGCCCCCCCTCTTGGTACCCTTGAATTCTGGGGTTCCTAGCACCCCTAGATCACATCACCATCACATGCCAGTTGATCAAAAACTATTGGGAAAATCCAAAGAGAAAACTTGTTTTTAGTCAACTCCACTTTTTTTTTCTTAAAATGGAAGTAGTAATCTTTCTGGTGCTAATTAAATTCTACAATTATTCTCTATGAAGTCATAGTATGTGTTAGTTTCTATTAAAGAACATTGTTATATGTAGATAACTGCACACAAATGTTGTGTGTAAAATACTACAATGAACATATAGCTTAGTCACTCAAATATACAATAAGTAAAGATGCATAGTATTTTTCTTCTCAGCTTTCTTTTCCCAACCTTGATTCTATATTTCATACAATACTGAAGGAGTCCTGACAGAACTGCTCTCAGCCCCAAGTATCCAAACTTCACTGCAGGCCCACTGTCTCTACCTAGCTCCCCTGACAAAGTCCTAACTTACGCCTCACTGCTCACTTAGAAGAACAATTGTGTCCCTGAACTCTTAGTTCCCACAGAAACAACAGGAGCCCCGTGTAACAGAAACTCAGTCCCCCTACCCCCCACCCCAGACACTTTCCCATGAGAACAGGTGTGCAATCACAATCGAATTTAGTCCAAGACAGGACCACAATACCCAACTATCCATCTTGACCAGACAAGGCCACAATAGCTAGCCTATCAGAAAACAGTACCACCAGCATGTAGAGCAGGATACTTGACCACCTACCCTTAGAAGGGGCCCACCCTATGCTGGCTCCTGCACAGTAATAGTAAAGGCCTGACCTGGAGTGAGCCTATGACATAGAGAGGTTTATGATAATATCATTACATGCCCCCTAACTGTATGCATTATGGGTAACAACATGCACAGTTACACTAAGGCCAGGACCCCTCCTCCATTACCTAATCCCTCAACAAACCCCTCCTATCAATCCTGTTCCCATAATTGTATGTAATTCTTGATTATGCAATCAATATCATATTCTCTATAAAACTGTGTCTTGCCTTACTGAGGGGCTATTTTCCTCAAAGGGACTTAGACACTGGCCTGAGCATGAAACCTGAAAACTATAATAAATCTTTCCAGCTGGCATGGAGTCGGCCTGAGTCTTTGGAATTCTTTAGACACGACCTGCTGCAACCTCCCCCCCACCCCTCAACCTCATCAGTGGAATGTAATCTCCTTGACGTTATGGAGCCTATTTCATTTTGCTTTTGTATCCCAAGCACCCAGCTCTGTGCCTCACAATTAAGCAAGTCATATTGAATATTTTGAATAAAAATTCTTTAGCACTTTACAACTGTCAAGCTCTGTGCTAAACCCTGGACAGAAAGGAAAAATCAAAACAAAAACAAACAAAAACCAAAATGAAACAAAACAAAAGAAAGCAATCCACAAAACGTTATTTGTACTTGCTTAAAAAATAATGGCCTGGAAGCTCTGTAAAGCCATCATCTCCAGTTCTTAAAGGAATGATAGTGACTCATCCCTGTATAGCATTTTTAAATCCCTTCATACTGTTGGCAGAATTGACTAAACCTGAACTGATCTCCATTCTTAGGCCAATGAATTCCCAGGGACTGCTGACATCCCCAATTCTAGTCTCTGATTATTCAGAAATCCCCACACTTTCCTTAAGGACCTTTGCTTTTTATGCAAATCAAATTACCTGGTGAAATTGTAAGATACCTAACCTCTCCCACCTGCAGCCTAATCATTCTCTCTGCCTTAGTATTCTATGTAAACTCTGTTCCCAGGGACCACCTTGACTATGGTAGCATTTGCGATTTGGCATCCTGAGTCACAACTCACTTGCCTGGATTAAAGACCTCAGTTTTGTTGTATTGGCTGTTTTCATATACATTCAGGTTGGTACATTCTAAACACATTTGCCTTAGTAACAGTAAATACAAGTTTGCTACTTTGGTACCTCAGAGTGGATATTATTCCAGTCAATCAATTCAGCAACCATTCAGCAAGGTATTATCCTCATCCCTGAAAATTCAAAGAACAAAGTGAAAGAAATGTTCTGGTCCTCAAGGTCCCTACAGTCTTACTTACAATTTACATACGAATATTGAAACTCTCTCTAATGTTATTGTCAAATGTAAAAATAATCAAGCATTAAAATGAAAAATTCTTCGGGATACTCGGAAAATAATACTGGCTCTGGAGTGTGATAAACCAATAACAATGTTCATCTCAAAATCTTGCTTTCCTAGTCCCTTTTCTATATTTATTTATAACTCATATTATCCCTTAAATTCTTTTGCGGAGACACAAGCTGAGCCTATGCTTATCTTAGTTGCTGTAAACGAAGGAATTATAAAAATAGAAAGATCTCTCTGATGGACCATACAGCCTAATTGCTTTAAAAAAAAAAAAGAAAGAAAAATTCATCATTTGATATCCTATTTTCTCTTAGGACCTTAAGAACCACTGATTTGTTACTCAAGGAATTGACAGTGATGGACCAAGTTTGTTTTCTATTTATCTTTTAAAAGATCAAAGAGTCACCTATAATTGATGACCGTCAAAATTGACAAAAAACAGTTTCTATGTGCTTAAATCCTCAAGCCAGTTATCATGATTGATGTAGAAGTCTGTAGATGACTACATAATAAGAAAAAGAAAATAGTTAAGAGCAGATGGAGAGGGAGATGAGATCACCTGAAGGGCTTAGATTCTATCAGAAAGGCTGAATCTAAAGATGTTTTGGGGAAAAAAAAGTAAAGAACAAGGAAGATTATTTTCTTTTTATGTTTACAATTCTTGAAGTCAAGAGGGATTGGAAACAGAGAGGTCGGCAAGTAGACAGAAAGTTAATGACAGCTATCTTAGGGGGGAAAAGCCAGGAGAAAGGGAGGAGATCAGTTCACTTGTGTCCTACTCAATGTGACCCCTTTTGTGTTTGTTGTGGTTGTTTTGGCAAAGATACTGGAGTGGTCTGCCATTTCCTTCTTCAGCTCATTTTACAGGTGAAAAAACTGAGGTAAACAAGGTTAAGTGACTTGCCCAGGGTCACACAGCTAGTAAGTATATGAGGCCAGATTTGAGCTCAAGGTCTTCCTGACTCCAGACCCTGCACTCTATCCACTGTGTCACCTAGTTGCCCAGGCAGAAATGCAAATGTAGAGCTGAGCTGCCCCAGCACTTGAGTTACACAAAAATGGGAAGGTCATTCCTGTTTAGAGACTTAGGCCAAAGAAGAGGGTACATGACTAAAAGAGTCAACCTTGGCCGGGCACATCACAACTCCATTAGGTGTAAGATTTGGGGGCTGTTCTGCTGGGTAACTCATATCAACTCAACAGCAGTATATGTGAATAGTGAAAGTCACCTTGGGAGAGCTATGCTGAATGTTTCAGATGGTGATAGGCCGCAAAGTAGTGCTTACATTGCTGTATTTAGGGTCAGGAAGACCTGAATTCAAATCCTGCTTCAGACATTTACTAGCTGAGTGAGCCAAGTCACTCAACCTTTATGAACATCACTTTCACCATCTATAAGATGGGGGTGATAATAACATCTAGCTCACAAGGTTATTGCTAGGGACAGGCATGATACCAGGTACAAAGTACCTTGCAGATGCTGACTCTAAACCAACAAATGATCACTATTATGATTATCATTATAATTGTCAAGGCCATGGAGAGTCATACATGATGTTGGAATGAGCATTAGATAGGAAAGGAGGTAAAAGAAAAGTAGATTGGTTCTTGAATTGGAGTACCTAGGCTCATAAATCAACTCTGAAATCATCCTTATCCTGCTTTTCCTGAAATTTGTTCTTTGATCCTGGGTTATGAGCACAGATAGGTGAATATTCACCTTATCTTGCCTTGCAATGGGCCTCCATGGAACTTTTTGGCCATAGCCACCCCAGACTGTCATACACATATCACTTCCTTCCTTTTCATTCCATCTCCCTCTCTTTGTATTATCTTCTGCCATTAGAATTGGTTCCATGAGAGCAGGGAACTGTCTTGCTTGATTATTTTTGTATCCCCAGCACTTAGCAAAATGTCTGTCTGCATGTCTCTCCTGTGTCTCTTTTTCTTCCTGTTTCTCCCTTCATCTTTTGTCCCTTCTGCCTCTCTTTCCCTCTCATCTGTCTGTTCTGTCTGTGTTCTCTCTCTCTCTCTCTCTCTCTCTCTCTCTCTCTC
>NW_027185761.1:36563589-36574835 GCF_028583685.1 Petaurus breviceps papuanus | reverse complement strand
ACCACCAGCATGTAGAGCAGGATACTTGACCACCTACCCTTAGAAGGGGCCCACCCTATGCTGGCTCCTGCACAGTAATAGTAAAGGCCTGACCTGGAGTGAGCCTATGACATAGAGAGGTTTATGATAATATCATTACACGCCCCCTAACTGTATGCATTATGGGTAACAACATGCACAGTTATACTAAGGCCAGGACCCCTCCTCCATTACCTAATCCCTCAACAAACCCCTCCTATCAATCCTGTTCCCATAATTGTATGTAATTCTTGATTATGCAATCAATATCATATTCTCTATAAAACTGTCTTGCCTTACTGAGGGGCTACTTTCCTCAAAGGGACTTAGACACTGGCCTGAGCATGAAACCTGAAAACTATAATAAATCTTTCCAGCTGGCATGGAGTCGGCCTGAGTCTTTGGAATTCTTTAGACACGACCTGCTGCAACCTCCCCCCCACCCCTCAACCTCATCAGTGGAATGTAATCTCCTTGACATTATGGAGCCTATTTCATTTTGCTTTTGTATCCCAAGCACCCAGCTCTGTGCCTCACAATTAAGCAAGTCATATTGAATATTTTGAATAAACAATTCTTTAGCACTTTACAACTGTCAAGCTCTGTGCTAAACCCTGGACAGAAAGGAAAAATCAAAACAAAAACAAACAAAAACCAAAATGAAACAAAACAAAAGAAAGCAATCCACAAAACGTTATTTGTACTTGCTTAAAAAATAATGGCCTGGAAGCTCTGTAAAGCCATCATCTCCAGTTCTTAAAGGAATGATAGTGACTCATCCCTGTATAGCATTTTTAAATCCCTTCATACTGTTGGCAGAATTGACTAAACCTGAACTGATCTCCATTCTTAGGCCAATGAATTCCCAGGGACTGCTGACATCCCCAATTCCAGTCTCTGATTATTCAGAAATCCCCACACTTTCCTTAAGGAACTTTGCTTTTTATGCAAATCAAATTACCTGGTGAAATTGTAAGATACCTAACCTCTCCCACCTGCAGCCTAATCATTCTCTCTGCCTTAGTATTCTATGTAAACCCTGTTCCCAGGGACCACCTTGACTATGGTAGCATTTGCGATTTGGCATCCTGAGTCACAACTCACTTGCCTGGATTAAAGACCTCAGTTTTGTTGTATTGGCTGTTTTCATATACATTCAGGTTGGTACATTCTAAACACATTTGCCTTAGTAACAGTAAATACAAGTTTGCTACTTTGGTACCTCAGAGTGGATATTATTCCAGTCAATCAATTCAGCAACCATTCAGCAAGGTATTATCCTCATCCCTGAAAATTCAAAGAACAAAGTGAAAGAAATGTTCTGGTCCTCAAGGTCCCTACAGTCTTACTTACAATTTACATACGAATATTGAAACTCTCTCTAATGTTATTGTCAAATGTAAAAATAATCAAGCATTAAAATGAAAAATTCTTCGGGATACTCGGAAAATAATACTGGCTCTGGAGTGTGATAAACCAATAACAATGTTCATCTCAAAATCTTGCTTTCCTAGTCCCTTTTCTATATTTATTTATAACTCATATTATCCCTTAAATTCTTTTGCGGAGACACAAGCTGAGCCTATGCTTATCTTAGTTGCCGTAAACGAAGGAATTATAAAAATAGAAAGATCTCTCTGATGGACCATACAGCCTAATTGCTTTAAAAAAAAAAAGAAAGAAAAATTCATCATTTGATATCCTATTTTCTCTTAGGACCTTAAGAACCACTGATTTGTTACTCAAGGAATTGACAGTGATGGACCAAGTTTGTTTTCTATTTATCTTTTAAAAGATCAAAGAGTCACCTATAATTGATGACCGTCAAAATTGACAAAAAACAGTTTCTATGTGCTTAAATCCTCAAGCCAGTTATCATGATTGATGTAGAAGTCTGTAGATGACTACATAATAAGAAAAAGAAAATAGTTAAGAGCAGATGGAGAGGGAGATGAGATCACCTGAAGGGCTTAGATTCTATCAGAAAGGCTGAATTTAAAGATGTTTTGGGGAAAAAAAAAGTAAAGAACAAGGAAGATTATTTTCTTTTTATGTTTACAATTCTTGAAGTCAAGAGGGATTGGAAACAGAGAGGTCGGCAAGTAGACAGAAAGTTAATGACAGCTATCTTAGGGGGGAAAAGCCAGGAGAAAGGGAGGAGGTCAGTTCACTTGTGTCCTACTCAATGTGACCCCTTTTGTGTTTGTTGTGGTTGTTTTGGCAAAGATACTGGAGTGGTCTGCCATTTCCTTCTTCAGCTCATTTTACAGGTAAAAAAACTGAGGTAAACAAGGTTAAGTGACTTGCCCAGGGTCACACAGCTAGTAAGTATATGAGGCCAGATTTGAGCTCAAGGTCTTCCTGACTCCAGACCCTGCACTCTATCCACTGTGTCACCTAGTTGCCCAGGCAGAAATGCAAATGTAGAGCTGAGCTGCCCCAGCACTTGAGTTACACAAAAATGGGAAGGTCATTCCTGTTTAGAGACTTAGGCCAAAGAAGAGGGTACATGACTAAAAGAGTCAACCTTGGCCGGGCACATCACAACTCCATTAGGTGTAAGATTTGGGGGCTGTTCTGCTGGGTAACTCATATCAACTCAACAGCAGTATATGTGAATAGTGAAAGTCACCTTGGGAGAGCTATGCTGAATGTTTCAGATGGTGATAGGCAGCAAAGTAGTGCTTACATTGCTGTATTTAGGGTCAGGAAGACCTGAATTCAAATCCTGCTTCAGACATTTACTAGCTGAGTGAGCCAAGTCACTCAACCTTTATGAACATCACTTTCACCATCTATAAGATGGGGGTGATAATAACATCTAGCTCACAAGGTTATTGCTAGGGACAGGCATGATACCAGGTACAAAGTACTTTGCAGATGCTGACTCTAAACCAACAAATGATCACTATTATGATTATCATTATAATTGTCAAGGCCATGGAGAGTCATACGTGATGTTGGAATGAGCATTAGATAGGAAAGGAGGTAAAAGAAAAGTAGATTGGTTCTTGAATTGGAGTACCTAGGCTCATAAATCAACTCTGAAATCATCCTTATCCTGCTTTTCCCTGAAATTTGTTCTTTGATCCTGGGTTATGAGCACAGATAGGTGAATATTCACCTTATCTTGCCTGGAAATGGGCCTCCATGGAACTTTTTGGCCATAGCCACCCCAGACTGTCATACACATATCACTTCCTTCCTTTTCATTCCATCTCCCTCTCTTTGTATTATCTTCTGCCATTAGAATTGGTTCCATGAGAGCAGGGAACTGTCTTGCTTGATTATTTTTGTATCCCCAGCACTTAGCAAAATGTCTGTCTGCATGTCTCTCCTGTGTCTCTTTTTCTTCCTGTTTCTCCCTTCATCTTTTGTCCCTTCTGCCTCTCTTTCCCTCTCATCTGTCTGTTCTGTCTGTGTTCTCTCTCTCTCTCTCTCTCTCTCTCTCTCTCTCTCCTCTCCACCCCTCCCTGACACTAACTGTATCATCTCAGTCAACTGACATAACTTCCTTGGACCTTGGTTTTCTAAATTGCAAAATGAAGGAGTTGGACTACATACAGTCTGAGGTTCATGTGAGAACTAAACTCTGGTCATCTGTGATCCTAGACAGTGAAGCCATTTATACCCATACCAACCTGAAGTGGAGAGTTCTATGGTTTAATGGAGTCAGTCTATTATGTGGCTGCTTCAAATTCCACATATACACTGAGCATTTAAATTAAATGGAAAATTTTAGTCCTGATAGTTTTATTTTAACTTTGCCTTTCCTATATGAGAGAATTTTTAAAACTCCACTTTCTGAGGTCATTGTGGGTCACTTTCCAGTCTGATTTAGTGTAGCCAGGTGGTTTTTATGGGCTTGTTAAACAAATGATCTCTGGAGATTTTAGTGATTCTCGAGATAATGCATGCAGAAACATTACCTCCTGTGCAAAGGGAAATAAAATCATGGAAACCTTGCCTATGGAAGAAACTGAACCAAACAATTCTGAAGAAATAGAATTGCTTTCTAATAATAATATCTTAGGAAGATTAGTAATTTCCTCTAATATACACATACACACATATACGCACAAATACAGTGCCGGAATATCACATTGTCTTAACGATAGTAAAGTCATTGGTTATTTTGTATAATGAGTCAATCAGCTAAGATCCCTTACCTATAATTTGTAATCAACTTTAAAAAATCTAATAGCTTGACCTTTTATCTCACTCATACAGTCCATGGGCTATGACACCAAATGCCTAAATGTAACATACCTTTACTCAGACTCTTATTTCTACATGCCAGGGTTTCAGATACCTGGCATTTGCTATTTACATCCAATTGCTAATTCCATGTGCCTTTGTGCACTGGGGCTTGGCAGGGTTGAGTCACTGGGCTCTTGTAAGAAATGGTTGTATATATTGAGTCCTCTTTATTAGAAGACTCAATATATCATTCACACATTTTATAAGAGAATTTGTAGATGGGTAATATAGATATCTAGTTGGAGTAATCACCACAGAGGTCCATGCTGGCAAATGGATATTGAAGTAATATGTAAGCATATTCCTGTTTGGAACATAAATAATAAGGGTATTGAAAGGGATGAGGGAAATGTGAACCTTATGAAGGTCAAGATTGTTGCATAAAATGGTTCATTTATTTGCATAACAAATGATATTTAAACATATTCTTTCTTCCTAGTCCACCCCTTACTTTCCATAAAATATTGAAAGCACTACTAAATTTAGGGAATTGGTTTGGTTAAAGTTTGACTTGAAATACCATTCTTACAATTTACTTCAACAGTATACTGTTTTTTGTTTCTCTGTAAGTAGAGGATTAAGAAGTGAGGATAAAATAAGTTTTTGTGAACTCTTGAAAACCACAGTCTTCTTGTTAACAAGTTAGTGAGAACAGGTGATTCACTATCTCCAGAGCAACACAGTTAAAATGAATATGTAAAATATTACATTACTCACACATTTATTTATAAGAAAATGTAATCTGTATAATTGATGTTTAGATTGGAGAAAAGTAATACATTTTGCATTCTCATCTTAACAACACCTCAAAGGTAGTATGGAGCAGTTGGAAGACTATTGGCTTCAAAGCTGGATGACATGAGGTCAGATTCCAGCTCTGGTACCTTGGGTCAATCATTTCCTTTCACTGGGCATGTATAAAATGAAGAAGTGAGACTAGCTGGTCCCTAAAGTCCCTCTGTAAAAGCTATGATTCTACATAAACTTTGTAAGCTAATTTTGGAAGAATTGGTTTCTTCTCTCTTCTCTGATGCTCTCACTTGAGTTTACACCCAGATTCCAAATTTATCTTCCCACTCATTGAAAAGGCAAGCAATATGATATCAATTATGCATGTGAAGTCATATAAAGTATATTTCCATATTAGCCATGTTGCAAAATGAAAGCAAAAAAAAGTGAAAAAAGAAATGCTTCAATATGACCTGAGAATTCACCAGTTCTCTCTGGAGATATTTAACATTTTTCATCATGAGCCCTTTGGGGTTTTTATGAATCATTGTATTGGACAGAGTAGCTAAGTCTTTCACAATCGATCATTGTTATGATATTGGAGTTCCTATGTACAATGTTCTCTTGGTTCTGCTCATTTAACTTTGTGTGAATTCTTGTAAGTATTCCCAATTTTTTAAAACCATCTTGCTTATCATTTCTTGTAGCACAGTAGTAGTATTTCATTACAATCATATACTTGTTCGGCCATCCCACATCTCATTAGCCATTCCCTCAATTTCCAATTCTTTACTATCTAAAAGGCACTGGTAAACTCTTAATAAATGTTCTGCTTGCCTGATTATCTATCTAGTTAGCTAGGTACTACCTCCCTATTCCTTCAAGAAGATAATTTGGAACTCAAAATAAGAAAAAAGTGAATGTAAAAGAAAAAAAATCAGTAGTGTTAAAGTACTTGATTTTAAAATAATAATAACTAGGGGTGGCCAGGTAGCACAGTGAATAATATCAGGTCGGGATGACTTGGGGATCAAATCTGGGCTTAGACACTTAGCACCCACCCAGAAACACCTGGCCAGGTAACCTTGAGCCAGTTACTTAACCCCAATTGCTTAAAAAATAATAATAATAACTAGGTACCCATTAACTATGGAATGGATTTAAAAAATATTTTGCATGTGGTAATGAAATATGATTTTGCAAAAGGAAATAGTAAATAACAAATGAATGAATAAAAGCACTCAGAGACCATATGAACATTTACATAAAGTGATGTGGGATTAATGAAATGCCTTGAAATGACATGAACTTACTGGATATCTCTAAGCAAAGACTGGATAACCACTTATCAAGTTTGTGATTAAATGGACATTTTCTATTTATGTATTGGAATAGAGAGCTTATAAATCACCGTGAATAAAATAAGCAGATTTTTTTAAATGCACCATGAGTACAACACATCAAAGTCTGAGTAACCAAAACCAATGAAGGTCTTGAGGAATGGGTAATGAAGCATACTGTCCCTCTAAGGAAGACATGTGGGGGAACACAGGGACAGAAATATGTATACTTTGTCAGGCATGATTTTTTTTTACTTTGCCTTTTTTTTTTTACTACATAGGAGGGCTCATAAGGTAGGATAGAGTAAACTGACTGATGGAAAGAAATAAGCATCAATAAAACATGTTAGAAATGAATACATAACCAGGAAATAATCGTATATGTAGACATAGGTATTATAAACCTTTTCTTGGTATAAACTTGTGAAAAAAATCAATAAGAAGTGAGTTCATTCAAAAAGCATCTCTTTTGGACTTACAGAAAACCATAGAGGGGAAAAAAAGAGCTTACTACATACCAGTCTTTATGCTAATTCTGGGTGACATTTAAAAGCAAATAAGGTAATTTCTGCTTTCAAGGAGCTTAAATTCCAATGGAAGCATAAAACATTGTAAAGGGATGCTCTAAATTGGGGATGGGGTAAAGGAGAGGAGAGAATCCAAACTGGGAGCATGCTGGGGAAAGTGGAGCAAGTGATGTGTTGATCTGGTTCCTAGATAAATGAGAAGAAAAGGTTCACCTATGGAGAAGGATGCACATATGGGGGAAAGGGTAGGAGTGGGGGATCAAAAATGCTTTCCTAATTTCTCATTGGTAAGAATGTCAGGAAATTTCTACCTCTGTTAAACAAAGGAATGTACTCTGTGATAAATCATGATCAATCATTACAGGAAAGGTTCAGTCTTTAATGGACTAGGGCACACATACCCAAATGCTAAAATCTAAGGGAACTCAGTTTTTCCAACTCAATTGGCTTACATGAATATCTTATTCAAGCCCTGTCTGAAGAGAGTGCACTTCCTGTTATTTTAAGAGATATAGAAAGGAAGGGTTGATGATAGAAGAACTTAGACTATATCTTAAAAAAAAACTTTTGGGAATATTGGATACAGTCATGGGCTTCCAAGGTGCACATTTTAGGCCCACAAAAGGAAAATTTTGGAGATATGTTTCAAACTTCATATCTTTGGAGATGTTCTATGGGGGTACTCCATTAGAATCTAAATTCCTTGTTGACAGGAATTTAGGAAGGAAGGAAGGAAGGAAGGAAGGAAGGAAGGAAGGAAGGAAGGAAGGAAGGAAGAAAGGAAGGAAGGGAGGAAGGGAGGAAGGGAGGAAGGGAGGAAGGGAGGAAGGGAGGAAGGGAGGAAAGGAGGAAAGGAGGAAAGAATGAAAGGAGGAAAGGAGGAAAGAAAGAAAGAGGTCTGCTTTCAAGGAAATCATACTTGATGTTTAGAGTTTATTTAACTATTCTGACAGAGTTGACTTACACTCATACTTTCATTGAATTTTTGTTGTTCAGTCATGTTTTATTCTTTGTGTCCCCATTTGAGGTTTTCTTTGCAGAAATACCAGAGTAGTCTGCCATTTCCTTCTCCAGCTCATTTTACAGATGAGGAAACAAATGCCAATAAAGTTAAGTGACTTGCCCAGGGTCACATAGCCACAAGTGTCTTAGGCCTGATTTGAACTGAGGAAGATGACTCTTCCTGACTTAGGACCCAGCACTCTATGCTCTAAGCCATCTCTACCTGCCTATAATTGAATTTATCTTTCAAATTAGTAAAAAGAAGCAAACAAGCCAAAAATCCTTCTCTCCTTGAATCCATATTTAAAATGCTTTACTTCTTAAGATTTTTCTGGCTTTGGGAATTGTTACCAAAAAAATTAAGAAGAATGTTGGTTTATTTCTGGTGCTTTTGTCATCTTCAAAATATTTCAGAGAAGGTGGTGAAACAGGTATGGGGATAAAAGCTAATAAAGGAAGGATTTTAAGCTACCTCAAAAATTATCATGGAAGCAAATTCTTCTCTTACATTAAAAGACCAGTAGTACCAGGATAAGGCAAGCACATTGCACTGTCTTAACAATGAGTTTGAGTCTGAAATCTATTTTTGGTTTATTTGAATTTGAGAATGAGCTTGTGAACTCTGAAATTTATCTTTTTTTATAAAGTGTTCTAAAGAGGCATACAGGCCTCATTCAGTATTTAGGCAACTTTATTCTACAGTAGTTAATCATTCTGAAGAGCACAAATTATATTTCATATTTAAACCAAAGTTGAATTTGGGCCAGCTTCAGAAATCTCTCCCTGGAATTCTGGGATGAATTACCCTATAAAAAAAAAAAACAGGTCTAAGATGTTGACTTTGCAATACTGGCAGGCATTTATGCATTAACCTCTGTAAGTATAAACATGCACACAGTTATTAAAGATGCATAATGGTATTCTAATTAGTTCCATTTAGGCCATCATGTCGTGTTGTATAAATCACACATCACATGGAATGCTCAGTAGCAAAATGAGCCACTTAGACCTTCCTTCTTGCTGAGTTGACATTCCTGGGCTAATGTAAACAGAAGAACAGTACAGATTTCCCTCTGTGATATTGAAAGGGTCTTTTTTGAAAAATTTACACCTAAGATATAAAGCACATTTAACAAATCATTCAGTGGGAACTGTTGTTTTAATTAAATGAGAATATTATGGAATAAATCACCATCATTTTTATGCATGTCACAAGAGCGGTTTCTTTACCTCTGTAGCTGGATAGCAATAGTCATTTATATGTTGCCATTTAAAGGGCCTTAGGAAATTTCCATTATGCCACATCCAGGAAGTGTGAAAATAATAGCTTTGGGTCGATATTAAGACAAATACAGTGGCTGCAGTTTATATCTCTACATTTCTGAAAATACTCAATGAAACACTGGAATTTGGGTTTAAGATATTATTGTTATTAATAATAATAACAATAATAAACACTAAGCCAGGGGAAAGATTCTCTTAAGAGAAGACTAAATTAATTCAGAAATGCCAAAGTGAGTAGAGAAGAATTTACTCATTATTCAGGCCTATAGGTCCATCTCGACCTCTTTTGAATTCTTAGCCTTCATAAAGATTAGAAATTGTGATTTGGAAGATTTGATGACTTATTTAGTTCAATAACTTCATTTCAGAGGTGAGCACATGGGTGGTGAAGTGGAGAGAGTGCCAGCTTTGGAGCTGGTTTCCCTTGGCTTTGAATTTTCCCTCTGGTGGTATTCACTTTGTGACTCTGGGCAGGTCACTTAATTGTCTTTTTTCCTCAGTTGCATTATCAAATAAGGAAAATATTTTCACTTCACAGGGTTCTTCAGGATCAAATGAGATGATCTATATAAAATCCTTTGAAAATCTTAAACAAATATATGAATGTCAGTTACTATTTCAAAAGTTGGGAGTTACTATTATTATCCTATTATCCTTTTAAGATAAGGGTAACACGCAGGCCTGTCATTTCCTTGGATGAATCTGAGACAAAGAATTTTCCAATACTCAAATGTTAAGTGACATGCACAGGGTCACACAATTAGTATGTGTCAGAGGCAGGAGATGAACCCAAGCGTCCTTGGTTTGAAGACAAATTTTGTATCCACTACACCATGCCATACTGTTACCATTTTATAGATAGAAATCTGAGTTTCCTTCAGATGAAATGATTATACAAGGCCACATAGGCAAAAAGGGCCATAATTTGAACCCAGATCCTTTGAATCCTAATCTAGGATTCTTTCTTAACTGTCATATCATCCAGAAAGTGATTATATATTTCCTTAGATATTTCACAACTATATTAGGACATGGCAGTGAAAAGAGAACTGGGGTTGAAATCAGAAGACCTGGCTTTGAAATTGTTCCATTTTATCACTGTGATTTGTGATAGGTCACATCCCTGGGACCACGGTTGGCTCTTTTGTAGAAAGAGGGCCTTAGACAACATACATGCTCACATCCTTTCTAGGTCTCAATCTGATTATCATCTTATCTCTCGATTCTTCAGCTAAGTGACAAGCTGAATCTGAGGCTTCTCTTTCCCTTCTCTTATCGCACAGGATCTCAGAAATTAAAAGAGCTTGGAGAGGTGGTCTAGAAGAAGTTTTATCAATATGAGATGCAAAAGACAAGTGATTGCATGATCATTCCCCACGCTTGGCATTCTATCCCTCCCTATACACACCTTCTGGCTTCCCTGGCTTTCTTCAAGTCCCAAATAAATTCCCATTTCTAAAAGAATCCTTTCCCAATCCACTTTAATGCTAATACCTCTGCATGGTTGCTTATCTGTAATTTGTCCTGTATATCTTTTGCTCATACATAGCTGTTTGTGTGTGCTCTCCCCTCATACTAGAAACTGATTGAGATCAGAGACTTCCTTTGCCTTTCTTTGGATTCTGAGAGTTTCATATAGTACATGACACAGAGTAGGCACCTGATAAATGTTTAGTAACTGACTGCATGTGTAGGCAGGGAATCTGAGTTTCCTTTTGGCATGTCCACCCTCAGTCAGCTGCCCAGATATTCACTGCTGGGCCCATTAGTGGAAATTATGTCTCATATATTCTTGTTGTGCCATGCTGATTACACACACTTAATACATGCTTGCTTGTCTGACAGAATTGGATGCTATGCTCACCTTGAGGATATTGAATTGAAAGAATTCGATAACCAGGATGTTCATCAGTTCAACTTTTCTATATGCTCAGAAAGAACACATTTGAAATAGGAGCATGAGTGAACATTTAACGACCACTGGTTTGTGCTATTGTCCAGCTTTGTTAATATCACTGAGGGCAACCAAAGACTTTAGGAGGGCAGACAGGCAGGGAGGCTGCAATAGAGGGAAGGGAGGAAGGCA
>NW_027185761.1:36563016-36563579 GCF_028583685.1 Petaurus breviceps papuanus | reverse complement strand
TGTGTGTGTGTGTGTGTGTGTGTGTGTGTGTGTGTGTGTGTGTGTGTAAGAGAGAGGGAGAGACAGCAAGAGAGACAAAGAGACAGAGAGAGAGAGAGGCAGATAGAGACAGACATATAGAAGCACACACATAGAAGATTAAGATTGATCCTGCATTATTTTCATATTGATTCTATTTATAATTGCTTTTGTCCTGCAACTGCTTAAGTCATGATTCTTTGTGTATGAACTCAGTTTAGAATTCAGCTGGTCTTTAATGGGTAAAGTTTAGAAGTACAGCTTTCCAGATAATCACTAATCTATTCCTGCCTCAAGGAATTTACCTTGTCTTGGGAGATATGTGTAAACATAAAGGAGTTGGGTCTAATATCTTTACACCAACAAGCTCCCCTTCAAGGATGTCTGGTTTGCTCTTCAAAAAGGGCTAGTCTATTATCTTTTGACCTTGAACCTGTACTCTCATAATAATCACTTCTTAGTCTCATGAGATAAGAAGAGGGGTCATTGCTAGCCCCCATTACTAAACTTCCAACCAATCATATTGTTCCTTGTCCTTCAGCTTT
>NW_027185761.1:36548578-36562616 GCF_028583685.1 Petaurus breviceps papuanus | reverse complement strand
ATTACTAAACTTCCAACCAATCATATTGTTCCTTGTCCTTCAGCTTTGTAACTCTCATTCCCATGATGTCATCGACTCTGTTCCATTCTTTGTTCTATACTCTGCAAAACCCATAATAGCAGAACTGTCGTTTTGCTTGAGATCTTTGGCAGAAATGGAGGTAAGTTACTGACCTATTTATTGGCAGGCAGCCTGTCCCTGCTACTAAATTTTATCTTTCTTAGAGAATTGCCTCAGTTTACCATTTTGTTGGATTTTACTTATGACATATGTATGCCTGTGTGTGTGTGTGTGTGTGTTGAAATGAAGAAAAAAAACAACAAACGAGCCATCAATTAAATGTAGATGGCTTGGGGGAGGCTCTCTCTAGAAGAGAGTCCCCAACTGGAAGAATTCTCAATTCTTCTCAGCAGCAAGAATTAAGGTAGGGATGAACTGGGTCAATGATAACAGAAGCTGCTTTTTGATTTTTCCCTTATGAACAACATACAGCCCAGGATGAGAGATGTTCTCCCAGATGAGAGAAGAGTCATCACCCAACCCCAAATCAGTCAATAAGCATTTAGTAAGGGCTTTCTCTAGGCCAGACACTGCTCTAATTGGATATGAAGAAAGGCAGAAGCACCATTCCAGACATAAAGGACCTCACATTCTAATAATGGAGAGAACATATGCATAAATATTTACATACATTATAAATACAGTATAAATGGATGGCCGTGTTACATGGAAGAGACTTGTGAGAGGACTAGGTAATGCTTCTTGAAGAAGGTAACTTTGAAATTGGGTCTTAAAGGAAACCAGGGAAATCCGGGGCTAGAAGTGGGCAGCAAGCTTTCCAGGCATGTGGGACAGCCAGTGCAAATGCTTGGATTTGATAGAGTTTTGTTCTTATGTAAAGTGGAGCAAGTAGGCCAATGGAGATGAATCATGGCATTCAAGAAGAGGGGTGAAGTGTAGAAACACTGAAAGAAAGGAAGGTACCACATTGTGAAAAGCTTTACATGCCAAATAGACTAATATATATATATATATATATATATATATAAATATATATTTTTTTTTTTTTTTTTTTTTTAAGCAATCGGGGTTAAGTAACTTGCTCAAGGTTACATGGCCAGTTATTTCTGGATGTGGTGCTGAGTATCTGAGCCCAGATTTGATCCAGGTCATCCTGATGCTGGAGCCAGTGTTCTTACTCGCTGAGCCACCTGGCTGCCCCTAAGCAATTGGGGTTAAGTAACTTGCTCAAGGTTACACGGCCAGGTGTTTCTGGGTGGGTACTAAGTGTCTGAGCCTG
The DNA here is from genome assembly GCF_028583685.1 of Petaurus breviceps papuanus. Taxonomy (NCBI): domain Eukaryota; kingdom Metazoa; phylum Chordata; class Mammalia; order Diprotodontia; family Petauridae; genus Petaurus; species Petaurus breviceps. The sequence continues at coordinate 36,561,316 of NW_027185761.1, read as the reverse complement.
GGATTTGATCTCCAGGTCAGTCCGACTCTGGAGCCGGTGCTCTTACTCACTGTGCTACCTGGCCGCCCCTAGACTATATTTGATCATGGATATAATGAGGAATAACTGGAGTTTATTGAGTAAGGGGGTGATAGGATCAGACCTGTTCTCTAGCAAAATCACCTTGACAATGGAATGGAGAAGAGATTAGAATGGGTATAGACATGAGATGGAGAGACCAATTAGAAAACTGTTAGAAAAAATACAAAGAATAGACATCCACATCTTTGCAAAGGTTGGAGGCCCATGGATGCTGAACATCTAATGTATTTTCATTTTTTTCAATCTGTTGATCAATCTGCTGATTCCCCACCCTTTAAAAATATTCTTTATTATATGAGGTGATTCTCTTGGAGGGAGAGAAAAAGGTAGACATGAGGAAATTTACCTAATGTTAAAACAAAATAAAATTAATATTTTAATAATAGTCTACTGAAATAATCCAGGTCAAGCAAAAAATAAATTGTACTTTGCTCACCTCACTCATGTTTTCAGCTTCTATCTATGGTAAACACTTTTGAAAAACACTAAAATTGGAACAACCTTCCTAGTACCAGTCCAATTCTATACTTTTAAACCTATTTAGGAGAGAGTTTATTACAATCATTAAAGAATCTTAGGGACTTATAGTTAGAAGAGAATTCAGAAGTCATATAATGATAATGAAAGGGATGGACATTTGAAGTCCTATGCAAACTGGTCAGACTTTAGCACTGACCTTTGAGCAGTGGTTGGTTGTTGATGATGTGTACATGCCCTCACTTGAGGACATGTGCAGTGCAAAGTGTCCATGCTTTGTTTTCACAATCAAGGCTGCAGTGAAGTTGCCCTATGCAACATGGGCAAGTATTGCCCAAAACACTTTGGATTCATGACATGTCTGATTTTTAATTAATTTTTGGTATTTTCATGTTCAGAAACCTTTTACTACTACCAATTTTTTTCACCGCCATATGCAATCACGACCCAGTTTAGAAGCACTGAATTCTAGAGGGTTAAGATTGTGAGTTTGAAAGAGGGCATAATGAAAGAGATGGTCAGTGACTAATTAATCATTGCATGTAAATAACTAGAAGACACCTAGTGAACAGGGAAGAGAAATACCTTTATATGGATTATTTTTTATCAATGATTGTTCTCAATACTAGACAAGAGCCAAAATGAAGAGACAATAGTTTCCCGATTCCTGGGAGAAGAGAAACATGTTGAAGAGATCACTGAGAAAAGGAAATTGTAATAAATAAAAGTTATAAAATCTGGCACAGATCCAGGAAAGTTAGCAACATTTTCCCTAGTTTATGCAATTTCTGAAAGACCTGCCATTGTTTCCTAGGCAAATTAGTACTTTTAAAGAGTAACAGGTGTCCTTTGCAATTGTCCTGCTGTTCTATTCAGGAAAAGAGTCCCCTTGGGAAACAACAAACTGTGAAATGCTGAATACAGGTCATTGAAATAAACAAAAAAAAGCCCAAAGGATCCTGCAATGCCAGGGGAATATATTCAGCTGCCTCAATGCAACAAGGCTCACAAATAAATGATTCATGAAATCGCCAAAAAAAGAAATAAATATTATGCTTACAGATAGATAAATGGACTGACAGAAGAGACAGAGAAAAGGAAGGAAAGAAAGAAAGGGAGGAAGGAAAGAAGGAAAGAAGAAAAATAAATGATTACTATGATTTTTCTTTAGAGTAGGTACTCTTTTTGCCTTTGTATCCCCAGAGCTTAGTACAATGCATAGCATCACTTAAAAGTTTAGTTATTGGTGGCGTAGGCAGTGGATCTGCAATAGATGAAAGAGAATAGATGATAGATAACAGAAAGATAGAAATAACTCAATAGGAGCAACCACAAAATGCAATCAGTTATTTTTTTTCCCTATATATCAAGAAATAGGAACAACATACATTAAAAATCTGATTTGCTCTCAAGATATGGGGCCATTTTCTGATTTGCAAATGCAAAACAATCTACGGCACCTTCTATTTCAACTCTTTCCTTCTTGGAACAGTTTGTTTAGGTCATGAGTTATATTGAAATATAATTCATACCTGTATTCCCTTGCAGAATGACAAAACAGAGAACTCTAGCCTTGTGTTGCAGGTTCAGGAATGGAAAGATACTCTTCTCATTGCTTCAGTGTTTCTTTGCCAATCTCTGTTCTAACAAACTTCATAAATTCATACCTCCTGGATAACTCCTGGCATTGCTTTCCAAGAATCCCATTGTACTTGCCATAAAGGTGACTGAGATGGGAGGAACACTTGCCTCCTACACATGCATTTATTATTAGCGTTAAATCTGTGTTTAAATATGTGTGTCTAATCAGGTTATTTTTTGCTGGTTTATTTTAATGGGTGTGTATGAGTATATTGAGTGTTATGTTATAGGAAAAGTACTATATTTTTCTCTAATAGATGCAAAGTTAAAAACTATGAAAATAGGGTTTTCAATAGTAGACAGCCAATGACTGCAGCATTTTTCAATTAAAATAGGGGGAAAAACCTTTTTCATAAGTCTTCAACAATTTGAGGAAAAGTGGCCAAAAGAAAGTAGCACACTAAGGTAATGGGGGAAACCAAGATAGCAGAGTAGAGGAAAAATTAAAGAGAAGTTTTGCAAACCTTCCCCTCCAAATAATTTTAAAATCATTTCTCTAGTCAATTTCTGGAGCAGAAGAACCAAAAAAAGACCCAGGTGAAACAATTTATTCCCAGCCCAAGTCAATTTAGGAGGTCAGAAGGAGAGGTCTGGGACTCTGGTGGGGGCTGGCCTAGAGTGCACTACAGCAACACTAGCTTTGAGTCTTATGGGAGGCAAAAGCAGCAACAGCTTCAAAAGCTACCAAATTAGAACGGGTAAAAGAATCAAGTAAAAGATTATAAGGGACTCTTGTGGTAGTGAATGCAGAATAGGGTGCTATTTGATAAGTCAGTCACCCACACCCATTTCTTAGTCACATTACAAAGTGGAGAGAAGTAACTGAAATCAGAAGAGTTCAAGAGTTCTGAGGAACAGCATCACTTGTAGTTGCAAAGGAACAAGGCTTGTGAGAAATATTGCTTACATTTTCAAGGGAGTAGTAAGCATACCTCTCTCTGGATCACACTGCCTTGGAAGCTCAGAAAAATGTAAATCTTTAGAACTAGTTCTTAAAATAACAGTGCAAAAAAAAAAAAAGCCTAAAGATTTGAATAGTGCCCCTGCACCCCTATACTAGAAACAGAACTCAATTTTAACATAGAGTTCAAAGTCAAGAAATAATTGGGAAAATTAGCAAACAACAATAAAAAGGACCTGATTATATATATAAACAACACTGCTATGGTGACAGAGAAGATTAAGACAAACTGAGAAGACAATGCTGTCAAAATTATGATAAGCAAAGTCTCAAATAAAATGTGAATTGGACACAAGAATTCAACAAGAATTCCTGGAATTAAATGATGTTTTAAAAATCAAATAAGAGTGGTAGAAGAAAAATTGGGGAAAAATATGAGCAATGCAAGAAAAAATATATGAAAAGAAAATTAACATATTAGTAAAAGAGGCAATGAAAACACTGAAGACACTAACACCTTAAAAACACAATTGGGCAAATGGAAAAAAACAAGACACAAAAATGAACTGATGAAGATAACTTCTTATAAAGCAGGAAAAAGAGGTATAAAAGCTCACTGAAGAAAATGATTCGCCCCAAATTAGAACTGATCAAGTGGAAACTGAAGATTCCATAAAACATCAAGAAACAATAAAACAAAATCAAAAGAATGAAAAAAAAGAAAAGGAAATGTGAAGTACTTCATAAAATATCCAGATATTTTAAGAATTATTGGGCTCTGTAAAAGTCATGATCAAATAATGAACCTAGACATAATATTTCAAGAAATTATCAAGAAAAAAATGCTCTGATATCCTAGAACCAGAAAATAAAACAGAAATTGAAAGAATTCACTGATGACCTCATGAAAGAGATTTTAAGAAGAAAATTCTCAAAAATGTTATAGCCAAATTCCTGAGCTCACAGGTCAAGAAGAAAATACTTTAATCATTGAGAAAAAAAAATCGTCACACATCCATAATCAGGATCACATAATATTTAACAAAAACTACATTGAAGGAGCAAAGCACTTGGATTATGATATTGTGGAAGGCAAAAGAAATAGAATTAAAAATGAGAACAATGTACCCAGAAAATCTGAATATAATCCTTTAGAGAAAACAAAAATAGAAGAATAGAAATAGAGGAATTTTATGCATTGCTCATGAAATGACCAGAGCTGAATGGAAAATTTTACTGTTAAATACAAGACTCAAGTGAAGCATAAAAAAGTAAACATGAAAGAGAAATCACAAGGTACTCTATAAGATTAAAATGTTTATGTTCCTATATTGAAAGATGTACATGTAACTACTAAGAACTTTATGAATATTAAGCCAGTTAGAAGGAGTCTGTGTAGACAGGGGCCATGGTATGAATCTATTGTGTGTATATATGTATGCATGTGTATGTATATATAGGTATACATGTAGGCATATTATGTACACACAAATATGAATTTATACTCATTTGGGTATAATAATCTCTCTTACACAATTGAGAAATAGGAGGGAAAGATGATAAGAAAAATAGTGGAGGGGGTGATAAAAAGGGAAAGCAGATTAAAAGAGGAGCAGCAACAAAATATACTTTTTAGAAGGAACAGGGTAAACAGAGACAACCAGGAGAAAGTAGGATGGAGGGAAATAGATAGTACTCATAACTATGAATGAGATGAACTCAAAAATTAAACAGAAGCAGATAGCAGAATGGATTAGAAAATAGAATTCAATGGTATGTTGTTTACAAGAAAGACACTTGAAACAGAGACACAGAGTTAAAATAAGGGTCTGGAGCATTATGCTTTAGCTGAAGAAAAAATGGCAGGGGAGCACTCATGATCTCAAACAAAGTAAAAGGGAAAAATAGACCTAATTAAAACAGACCTAATAAGCAGTGAAACTCCATCTTGCTAAAAGGTACCATGGACAAAGAAGTCATATCAATATGCAACATATATGCACCATATAGCATAGCATCCAAATTCTTAAAGGAAATATAAAATGAATTTTAGAAGGAAATAGAGAGTAAAATTTTACCAGTAGGGAGGTCTTCAATGTTCCTCTTTCAGAATGAGGAAAATCTAGCCATAAAATAAATTTCAAAAGTTAATGAGATTAATAATATCATAGAAAAAATAGATAAAATAAAACTCTGGAGAAAATTGATTAGGAATAGAAAAAATACATTTTCTTTTCAGTTGTACATGGCACCTTTACAAAAATTAACTAGGAATCAGGGCATAAAAACATCACAACAAAATACAGCATAGTAGGTATATTAAATGCACTCTTTTCAAACCACAGTGCAATAAAAAGTTTATTCAATAAAGAATAAAGAATTCAATAAAGAATAAAATAATAAGAATACATTAAAATTAACTGAAAACTAAATAAATCAATAGAAAAGAATGTAAATTCAAATAACAAAACATGGAAATAATAATTTTATTAAAGAAAATGATGATACAACATACCAAAATTTTGGGGGTACAGAAAAAGCAATACTTAGGTAAAATCATTTATGTCCAAATTTATATTTCAACAAAAGCAAGAAGGAGCAGAGCAATGAATAGAGCATGAAATTAAAAACAAAAACTAGAAAAAGAACAAATTAAAAATCCCAAATTAAAAACAAAAATTGAAATTTTCAAAATCAAAAGAGATTAATACAATTGAAAGTAAAGAAATCATTGAACTTATAAATAAAACTAGGAGTTGGTTTTATGGGAAAAAAACAGTAAAATAGACAAAAATGGTTATTTAGATTTTTTAAAGAAAGAAGAAAAACAAATTATCAGTATCAAAATTGAATTTGATGGAATACTGTTATTCCATAAGAAATGATGAGAAGTATAGTTTCCAAAAACCAAAAACTGGGAAGACTTACATGAACTGCTGCAAAATGAAGTGGACAGAACCGAGAGAACATTACACACAGTAACAGCAATGCTGTAATGAAGATTGACTATGAAATCTACCTACTATGATGGAAACAATGATCCAAGACAATCTCAAAGCTCATATGATGAAAAATTCTATTCACTTCCAGAGAGAGAACTGATAAACCCTGAATGCAGATTGAAGTACCTATTTCCTCATTTTTTTAATAACATACATTTACATAACAGTACTTAATATGTATTTGAATTAGAAATGTATTCACCCTCTGAATTTAGGAAACTGATTTGTTTACCATAAATTTCTATCCAACTTCTTTTCTTTCTTTTTTTTTTTTAAAGCAATCAGGGTTAAGTAACTTGCTCAAGGTTACACAGCCAGGTGTTTCTGGGTGGGTGCTAAGTGTCTGAGCCCAGATTTGATCCCCAGGTCATCCCCACACTGGAGCCGGTGCTCTTACTTGCTGTGCTACCTGGCCACCCATCTTATTTTCTTATAGGTAGGCAGGATAGGATAATGTTTCAGCCATAACCTTTATTATGATGAAAAATAGTAATTATTATTAGTAGTAGGAATACTAGAAGTAATAACATTTTTCAAGTAATTTAAAATTTGTAATGTTCTAAACATGTTATCTCACTTGATCCCATGATAGCTCTACATGATCTAGTTGCTATCATCACCCCCCACTGGGGTGAAGGAATTGTGGGTGAGAGAAAATAAGTTTCTTGTCCAGGGTCACTTAAGAATCTAAGGCAGAATTCAGCCTTGGGGTCCTTCAGACTCCAAGTTCTGTAGTCTACCCACTGTGTCACAGAATATTTGTTTGCCTTTTTGTAATGAATTTATTATGTTTTCTGGACATATAATATCCCCTACAAAGGATATTTGGTATGAAACTTCAGAATAGGCTGATAGGGGGCAGGATTTAACTCTTTACTTAGCAGGCCTGAGGCCTCCCACTAAACCTATGGACAAAGGCAACATATACTAAATTGTCCTGTGCTTCTTGTCTATTAGATTTTAAATAGCAGGAACTAATTGATTGAAACCTGCACCTTGTTAAGAAATTTAACTTTAAAAGACGATGAAAGAGAATTGCTTTTGGTATGAGGTTGAAGAGGGACAGGGTGGGTTAGAAACTCTGTGATGGAGGACAGATAGAATTCTTGAGAACACTGACTTAGGAATAAGGAAACTGTGAAAAGAGAGGTGTGCAGTGGCAGATATGTTCTTTTTTCCATTGGAAATTATGTCAAAGCATAAGCACAAGGAAATAGTTTGAAATATGCGACTGGTTGAAATAGTTATCAACTAAAGCTGCAAGGTCTACAAGTAGATACACAGTATTAAAATTTTCTACCACCAACACCCAGTTCTGTTTCTCTAAGCAGTTAATACTTAAAAGGATGAAAAAATCATTACAGAATCACAGATATTCTATAACATTAGATGGCAATTAAAGCTAGAAGAGAATAAAATCTCGCAGAAATTCCTTTATTCCTTAAATCAGCAAAAACCTAGGGGAAACTAGGTAGTAGAGTGAGTGAGCAAGGCCTGGAATCTGGATGTTCTAAATTAAAATCTGATGCCAGACCCTTGACTGTGTGACCCTGGGCAAGTCACTTAACCCTATTTGTCTTCTTTTCCTTGTCTATAAAATGAACTGGAGAAGGATTTGTCAAACCACTCCAATATCTTTGCAAACATAACCCCAAATGCAGTCACAAACAGTGGGATACAACTGAATGACCAACAAAACTAACTATAAAAATCTGAGCCAGGTGTTGAGAACACAAAGACAAAACACACATGCAAACACATAAATCCTGTCCTAAAGGAACCCTAATTATTGTATGAGTTGTGCCCTGCAATCAGAGAAATTAGATAAATCACCTCTCCCACTGGATGGACATGTATATGTCTACATATGTAAAGACATAACTATAAATGTAAATACACAAAGGTGTGTGCATATATTACTTATATGTATTTGTGTTTAGAATACTAATTGCATGGTGATTTATCTTTAAAAAAATTCAAATTCAAATAAGTTCCTTTGAAGCTTTGAAAGTTGTTTGTTGTTCCAGTTTTGTCCAGCTCTTCATGACCCCATTTGGTGTTTTCTTGACAAAAATAATGGAGTGGTTTGCCATTTCCTTTTCTAGCTCATTTTAGAGATGAGGAAACTAAGGCAAGTAGGGTTCAGTGACTTGCCCAGGGTCACATAGCTAGTAAGTGTCTGAGGCCAGATTTGAACTTAGGAAGATGAATCTTACTGACTTCAGGCCAGGCACTCTATCCACTACCCCAACTAGACATGATTTAGGCAATTGTCAGTCTTAAATATTTAAAATAAATTTTAAGTTTTTGAGTATTGGCTTTTCTCAGATCTTACTTGTAATTCCACAAAAGTAGTATGTGTTTAATTTTTTTTTAATTTTGATGTAGTATTTACCATATCCTCCATGGATATCTATTTCTGACTCTTTAGCATGGTGTGGAATCGATTGTGTTCTCAAAATGTATATTGGGTAAGCATTGTTGTAGACATCTACTTTCCAAGTGGAAAGGGCTGCATATATATTCCCAGCAATGGTCTCTCATCTTGAAGATCAACCCAGAAAAACTCAGAGTATTTTTTAAAGCATGGCATCGAGGAAACCAAATGACATTAAAGTTAAAGAATGACATTAATAAATGACATTAAGTTAAAGAATCTGGATCGAATTCTACAACTGAGATTTTCCTGTGTGACCTTGCCAAGTCACTAAACTTCTTTGGGTCTCAGTTTCTTCATTAAAAACTTCAAAGGGTGAGAGAGGGTAGGAAGATAAAGGTTCCATTTCTTGACTTTTGATTCTAGGGCAAGAAGGTCTCAGTCAGGGGATGGATTTTGGTACATCAATAATTCATGTGCGCAGAAATCATCATGATCTCTGCCACTGGATGTAATGTCCAACAAAGATATTTTGATATATTGAATTAAGAAACTTTTGGCACATAGAAAACATGCAATTCATTGATAATCAGTTACAGTTTCAAACACTTCATGATTTCTTAGTTTGGCAATATCTCAGCATCTCATCAAGCAATATTAAGCCTAGAAACATTATTACCCCATCTCCTGTAATACATCTTTATCTAGTATGTACATTAATATTAAGAATCTGGCAGTCAACATAAGATGTTTTTCTCTCAAATTAAAGTTATACATAGCAATATATGTATTTTTATAGCTTCAAGGCACATTGCAAATTGAAAAGAACGTTATATTATTTGCTACAGTGTATTTTTAAGAAGTGTTAATATTCACAGACAATTCTGAGTGATATGCTATACAACTACAGATTAAAAAATAACAATAACAACAAAAACTCAAAATAACTGACTGGTCATTGAAATCTTTCATGTTATCCTTCAATACCCTTACCTTTTTTGCTTGGATATAACAAAAACCCTTCTGAAAATTTAAAATAAAAAGGTATTTTTATAACTTGTCTACATGATAATTTTTAGAAAATATGTGGCATATATATATATATATAATCAACATAGATATATGGAGAACATTATATCAAGCAAAATAACATTCATCAAGCAAAATAACATTCATCAAGCAAAACTAGAACTCAATTTCCACTGTTTTTGTCATATTAAAGGCTATTTACTTGTTATTGATGGTAAAATAGAGACCCTCCTTTCATTAGGAATTCATGTAAGTTCCTTATTGTGTTTATGCTCTGGAAATGAGGATGTTTTAGAATTTGTAGGAGGCAGTTACTTGGTGTGGAACCTCTGCCATTAAAAAAAATATAATTATCTCTCAGATTCAAGAAGACAACACTGTTGTGGAGTATGGCAGGGTCAAATATTCAAAGAACCAGCTATATGTTTATTTCTCAAACATCTAACTCTCAAAACAGGCACTTTTAAAAATGATTCCTTTGTTCTTTGTTTGGCAATCATCTCAGAAAGTTAAAAGAACTGAAGTAATGGTTTTTATATAATTGGGATAGAGCTGGTTCTTTAACCTTTCCACAGACCAATTGAGAACAGAAATGTAGCTTGTAATTTCAGGATATTTCTTGCTAAAAGAACTATAATACTTGAGGCATATGTAGTATCTGAGTGTACTTTGTGTCAAAGGGATTAGGAGAAGGCTAATGTTGTTTTGAGACTAAAGTAGTTCTTTGCTATACTTTTGATCGGTGCTGCTGAAATATTATATTTGTGGAACAATTAAATTATGTTTTCTTGGCAAAGATACAAGAGTGGTTTTCCATTTCCTTTTCCAGCTCATTTTACAGATGAGGAAACTGAGTTAAGAGCATTGTTCAGGATCACATAGCTACCGTGTTTCCCCGATAATAAGACCTATCCCGAAAATAAGCCCTCCCCTTACTGTGTAAGATTCCTCTAAAATAAGCCCTCCCCCGAAAATAAGCCCTATTGAGATTGCTACTGTAGTGAAGATGATCCCCTGTGCTACACGCTACATTATGGCCCCCTCTGTATGCCCCGCCCCCCCCCCCCCGGGTGAAACACACGCCATGCTCCAAGCTGCATCCAATCAGAGCTGCAGCAGTGAGCGCGTCATCCTGTTCTTCCCCAGTGATTTGCTTGTTGAATAAAGGTACATTTTTTTGTTCACATTTACCTGTTTATTAAAATTGCTGTCAATGTTCATTAAAATAAGCCCTCCCCTGAAAATAAGCCCTCTGGTGTTTTTCTGTCCAAAAAATATAATAAGACAGTGTCTTATTATTGGGGAAACACGGTAGTAAACACCTAAGGCCAGATTTGAACTCAGGTCTTTCTGGTGCCAGGGGTGGAATTTTATCCACTGTGCCATCTAGCTGTAATAAACCTTATAAAAAGCTAAGGATTCTAGGAAGTAAAGGTAAAGATGAAGGCTATTCCAGTAAATGTGAAATAAATCTTGAAAGGGAGAGGAGAATCAGATTGTGCACGAATTTAAATACCAAGGTGAGGAATTTTTCTTTTAATTCAGATATTAAGAAATCCCTAAAGGTTTTTGTTGTTATTGCTTAATTCCATTGGATTGTGTTTGAAATTGAGGAAAAAATAAATGATGTCCAATGCTAAATATTAAAGATATTTATATCAAATACATAAAGGCTCCTATTTCCAGTAGAATATTAGACTTTTCTGTCAGACATCTTCTAAATAAAAGGTTTATTCCCTTTGCATCCCTTGCTTTAGGGATCTTACCCCTTCAAGACCCAGCTCAACGGCCACCTCCTATGGTAAGTCTTCTCTAATTCCAATATTTTTAGCACTCTCTCATTATTCAAATTCAAATCCACTCTGTCTTAGCCAAGAGTCTAAGACCCTGTGACCAAATATCTTAGAATAGCAACAACCCACCACCACTCTCATACCACAAGCCCCACTTCCATCTTTTCCCTGCAGCCATCATCAAAGTGATGATAGTTGTGCAGAAGAGACCAGCTACCCCTCCATCAACAAAACTACCAATCACGTAATCTAAATGAATCAGAAAGATGCCCTGAGTGTCCACCAAAACAGTCAGCATCTAGACCTCATTCTCCCCAAAGAACGTGGGCCCAAACTCTGGAATAGTATTGGTAGATCCCTAGACTACCAGACCTGTTTCCAGACCTATATCTATTATCCAGGAGAGCAACCTTTGTGGAGATATAACTTGGCAATTGTCTCTGCGAGTATTAAAGTCCTCTACCACCCATTCCCAGCAGCCACAGCTATTGAAAACCAGACTGGTCCTGTCCTTAAAATTCTTGACATTATCAAATGGTGCAATAGCAGAAATAAACTGTATTATATCAGTGAAAATGCAATTAGAGAAGATAAATTACTATCTACTTAGTGACTGCACCACTGGGCCATTCCATGAATTGAAGATGAAATCTACTATAAGTTCAATCTTCCCCATTAGAATGTGAACTCTTAAAGAACTGTAACTCTTTTTTGTTTGATCATTTGTTTGTTTAGTTTCTTTATTTTTGTTTTATGGGACTGTTTTCAGAAATAGTCACTAGTCATTATCTGAAATTATAGTCAAATTATTGGCCTGGATCTATAAGGTCCTGTAGATCTCTAGGAACAGAGATTTACATATAGAATGGACGTTAGAGGTTATCTAATTACATCTCTTTATCTGATAGATGAAGAAGCCGAGGCTCAGAGAGTTAGGGATTGTTCAAGGTCACACAGGTAGTAGGTGTTAAAGCTGAAATTTGAACCCAGGCCTCTGATTTTAATTCTAGTGTTGTGCATGGCCTTATTCTGGTTTCCCTGTTTGTCTCCCCTACCCCAACCAGGTCTCCTTCATGGAAATAAGCAAACTGCCAGGTTTAGCCACACCTTGGGCAACTCCCAGGGAACCTCCTGCCCTCCAAAATCAAAATATGCACTGACCAATCACTAATTTTAGTCTCTGCAAGTTCCTGTTTACATAATCCCTAACGGGTGGCCATGTGGCTTGCCTTTAAAAGCTGAGGCTTTGCCACCAGTGGGCTGCTGTTTGATTTGGGGTAGGGCCCTGAGCAGTCAACATGGCGCCAATAAAGGGTCCACTTCTTAATTGTTACTTGGGTATTGCTCCTGTTTCAGGTACAACATTCGCACTCTTTTTACTATACCACACTGTGATAGTAATGGCAATTAAAGATTCCCCTGTATTGGCTTGGTTTT
>NW_027185761.1:36547793-36548568 GCF_028583685.1 Petaurus breviceps papuanus | reverse complement strand
TGGTATTTTGAACCTGAGAAGTTGCCTTTGCTTGGTATTACATTACACACACTTTTATATCCTCTACCCCAATACTCTTGTCTCTTTTTCTGTCTTTTCTTCCCTTTCCCTTATACTCTCACCCCTCCCCTTACTGATAGGGATATAAAAACAAAGAAAAAGGTTTATAGCCAACTGATTCAGAGGAAATCATTCAAGGAAGATGGGGGAAATCAGAGTGAACATGGGAATGTTTCTCTGAATCTTTAGCCCCAGAGGAAATGATAACATGAGCAGAAGATTCGGCCTAGGCTCTTGGGAAAAGAGTAAAAGAGCTGGGAGAAGATATCATGAAGAGAGATCTGCTCTTGCAGTAGCCAGTAAGATGTTTCATGATCTTTGGGGGATAAGAGCTAGGACCATGGAGACTAGTGTAAAAAGCCTCCACAGCAATGAAGATATTACACAATGATTATTTTTTTTTAAATTATAAACGCATTAGGCAGATTCTTTCAATAAACTCCAAAGGATAGAGTTCCTTCTGAGAAAAATAACATGCATTACCTGTTAGAGGTCAGACTGAATGGCAGAACTACATATCTACAGTGAGAGGTATGAAAGTGAATGGGGCCTATAATGTGCAGTGTCTTCTGAGAGCTGAAGAAAGCTACCACATACAAAGCTGTGGAGTCCAGTCCTAAGGAGTGGCCCTTAGATCAAGCAGTAGAAAGTGGCTGGTCAGGTGAAGCCTGGGGGAAATGAGGAGCAATAGTAGAGGGAAAGGTATGAAAAAAAG
>NW_027185761.1:36491057-36547393 GCF_028583685.1 Petaurus breviceps papuanus | reverse complement strand
ATTTTACCTCCCATTTCTTGGTAGAATGTAAGTTTCTTAAGAGGAAGAGCTCTTTTAAAAAAAGATATTTGTTTGTACAGACTGAGACATTGAAATGCCCTATTGCTTCAGGAGTTCTGAGTAAAGAGTCACCCAAACCAGGGTGATCAGTTTAAACTTTATTAGGGGATTAAACTGACAAAAGACCCTTGCAGAGGAGAAGTTATGGCATCCAGCAAGTAGTGGAGTATGTCTGTACAATGGCTTTGCTCTTAAGCTTTCTATGTTCTATATGGAAACTCCTGAAGCAGGGAATGGGTTGAAACATGCAGGATATGAAAGGGGTATGTGGTCAGAGTAAGCAGGATTTGGAAATGTTCAGGCAAGGCAGACCTAGCTGCTAGTCACACATCATTTTTGAAGTGGCAAGAATATTTATGAGTTTTTTGCCCCTAACTGCAACCACAATCTGTTTAACCCAAGATCCAGCCCTTCATTGTGGACCCATACAAGCTTCACACCTACTTCTTTTTCAAGGCTCTATGGAGGGAGGAGAGAATAGGGGTTGAATGGCCTTGGTTGCCATGGTATTTGTAAATTGTAAACATATAGCACACCAAGAGTATAAGCACATGCACAAAGAGGGAAAAAAAAACATAAAATAACAAACATAATTTAGAACACATTGCTTGGTTTTAATTTTCTTTAAAAAAATCTCTAAATTACAATAGTCATTACCTCTTAGTGGTTCAACTCTCCAGGGTTCTCCTCCATAACTAAGGATAGACATAACCATTCAGATTCAACTATTCAGATTTGTTGCCAGGGTACCACATGGCACACCCAAACTATATGCTAATTCTCATGTCCCCAGGGGATATGGATGTGGAGGATCAGGTTACATAACAATACCCATACAGCAGCCAAGTTGATAAACTTAATATTCAAAAATCAGCAAAGTCTTGGAACATCTTGTCATTGGACAGCAAGCATTGTTGTGCTAAATAAGCATGTCATTTAGTCATTGTGGGAGTCTGTGCAATGATATACTTTGTCAAATTATTGTCGATCCAAACCTTTATAGGTATAGATGTTTGAAGGGTTGCAGGGGCATCCCTTGAAATAGCTTCAATAAGTTGCAAGGCTAGAAAAGCAGATAACTGTTCTTTTTATAGCAAAGGACACTGCCTTTCAGTTCCCTTGAATAATAGCAAACAATACCAAAGGATTTATGGGACCCTACATTGAGGTCATAGCCACAAGACCCAACCATATCCCTCATTACATGCAACAATATCTAATTCATATGGGAGAGTAGGGTCTGCAGTGTGGAGCACACTACTTTACACAGACAGTGCCTTAGCTTTCACAAAGGAAGTTTCTTCATTGTCCCATTCCCACTCAGCTGCCCTCCTTAGGGCATACATTCAACCTGAGGTTTGAAAACAATGGGAGATAATAGAACACTTAGGCGAAAAATAGTCAGCTACCCTGAGGGGCCCAAACTCTAGTCTGGCAAAATTTGCTTAGAGTGCCCAAAGGGGATGATATACAAATATGCAAATATGTAAATATTTTCTCCTTTTAAGAATGAAAGGCCTTTGAGAGCAGGAAGAGATTTTTTTTTGTATGCTCAGTACTTAGCAAAGTGTTAATAGCTTAGTGAATACTTATTAATTGTTTGAATTATCACCATTATTCAATAATAGAAATCAATACAAAAAGCATTTATTAAATGATTTTTTTTCTGTCACTGAACTGTGCTAGGAGAGATATAACTTGTGAATAACATAGAGTCCATACTTTGATGCAGCTTTGAGTGCAGCAGAGAGGTATGCAGGCATATATAGGTACATAATGAAAATTCATGTAGACAATCCCTTAAAATTTACAAAGTACTTTCTTCCTATCCTATTAATAATGTGTGTGGGAGCAGTCGAACAAAGGTGGGGCAGTCCACCAATTATTAGCTAAGTAGATTCTACCCCAAAATGGGTTGGGAAATTGAAAGTATTTAAACAAAGGCTGCATTTTAGTCAGTGCTGGTAGATAATTGTCAGTATGAACATCTTTTGTGAAGTTCATATTGTGGTGTTTGGGAGAATTTGGTAGGGACTCCTAATAAGAAATGATTTAGTTGGGATGGTCTATTATTTTTTTAATCCTTCTTTCATGATGTAGGTTTTTCTGAGTATCACAGTTAGTGCAAAAATTGAGAAATAGTGTATATTAAAAGGGGAATTTGAATAGCATTTATTACTATAACTAGTGTATTAATTATATTCTTTAAATTTTATTTTTAATTTATGGAATAAAACAAATATTTCTATAACAGTGTAATAAAAATATGATTGTACATGAAAATGCAAATCTACTATACACAACTTGCTATTCCTTTCTAATATAGAATTAGATTGACATTGCTATATATGATACATATTTTATTTATGTATAACACAATAGATGCCAGGCACAATGTCAAGCACAATACAAATTGAAGAGAAAAAAAGCTAATACTTGCCTTCAAGATGCTCACTTTCTAATGGTGGACGAAAATACATAAAAGAAACCTTAAAAGGGGGGTTGGGGCGCAAGGCCGTGAAACTGTAGGTATGGAGGACACAGTAGAGAAAGTCCAAGGTAGAGTATGGAAAGGAATGAGAAAGTGACAGTTCAGCCATGTCATGCCCATAGTTAATAAAAACTAATGATTTCCATTTACCCCTAGGATCAAGTTATAAAATCCTGTTCTGCATTTAAAGCCCTTCATAACCCATCCTATGAATAGTTTGACTGTATATATTTGCTGGTTATATCCCGAATCAGATTGTGAGTTCCTCAAGCATAGAGATTATGTTATTTTTTGCTTTTCCTTCTATTTCTAGCTTAGCAGTGTTCCTGGTATATACCAGACATTTAATAAATGCTTATTAATGAACTGACCCATTCCTCTTGCCCCTGATAGGAATCCTCCTTTTGCTAGATGGCTTATTTTTTTCTCTGTCCATTTTTTTTCTTGGCAATGGCACAGATAATTTTATTTAGATCCACAGTAATTTTAGGTTTACAGTAATTGCCATCAGTAATTTAAGGCTGTATTTGGGCAAAAGTGAAGTGTGAGAGAGCTTTGTCATTGAGGAAATGAATGCAGAGTCAAGGGAGGAGGGTTGGATTAGGGTTGGTCTTATTTTCTTGTTGAGAACTATTCTCTTGTAAAGGATGAATTTCAGAGAATTTGGGGCTTGCTTTAGAGAAATAAAGATTCTATACTATTAATGCTGGAATTAATTTATGCTGTTAGGCTAAAAACTGGATATGCTGATGAATTTTGGCAATGGTGAGCTACTTTAAACTGAGAAGACAGAGTGCTAATTGAAGTATTTAGGAAAAGATTAAAGGATGATCTGAAAAATGAGTGAGCTGGGCACATGGTACCCCAGGAATTAGCAGGGCTCAAAGTCCAGCTGTCCAATAGATTAGAGGAAGAGAGAAAGGGTCAGAGTTTGGCCAAAGAGACAAAAAACAAATGAACAGCTCCCAGAGGTGATAGAATTTTGAAGGATGACGAGAGTAGTTCAGTATTGATATTAGACTGAAAAAAAAATGTTTCAGGTGTTAGGGATCTAATAACCTGATTTAGTTCTGTAGGTGAGTCCAGGAAAGCAGAATGAATCAGCAAGGACAAAGTAGTGAATCCAGGAAGAATTAAGATAGACATTCTCATCTAGGGAGGCAAAACTTCCCAGAAATGTGAAGGGGAATTGTACAAAGAGGGAACTCTTCTACCATGTATACATTTTGATAGAAAGTGAGGGACTTGCATTTCTAACAATATGGCCATATGATCATGTCTACACACTACTTCCTTGTGAAACAATAAAAAGCAAAGATTTTGAAAGAATAAGTATAAAGCAATGGAGGAAGAAGAAAAGTTCTCACAGTAAAACCACAAAGAAACACCAGCAAAGATAGAAAAATGGTTAAGCACAAATAAGTAAATATTAGAGGATAAAAGGAATCAGCAAGAAATCACTGAAAAAAGGAATAAAATAAATGGAGAAAATGCAATTTTTGAAAATTAGAATGCAAAAAGTCCTAGAGCTCCCAGAGGGGTTAAAAGGATTAATAAAGTATTTACTGTAAGAGATGAAGAAAGGAATTTAAGTTTTTGAAGATTTTTTAAAAGAGGGAAAAAACAGAAAGAGGGAAATACACAAGTGAGTATACAATAGGTAGAATAGAAAAAAGTTTTCCAAAAAATCCATAACTCAATGAGGATTTAAATTATTAAGGCTTAAAATCACACCAAGACTTTTGGGATGTATACAATGAATAAAGAATAAATATTTTGAAAAAGAATGGCAGAGACAGAATGCAAAAATGCTGAGATTGAAAATATTAGAGCAAAATCACAACAGCAGAATTAGAAGAAAAAAATGTTTGAGGTCTTGATAAACTAAAGCAATGACTTTGGACAAAGAGCTCCAGAAGGAAATCTGAGATTATAATTTTTCCAAGGGAAAAAAATTATGAATTTAATTTGCTGAATACAAAAATTCAAGAAAACTTAGAATCCAATTGCCTATCAGTATTTGGGGAGAAAAAAATGAAATTTTAATGAATAAGCATTATGCCAACAGAGGAACACTAATTTCAAAATACATTGAAATATAATTTCCAGAGATTCTATACCTTGGAAGCAGTCAAAAAGAAGAACACATGTTTAACAAAAAAATACTAGTTTCAAGATGCTCAGTTATTTATCAATAACAAAAAATGAAAAAAAAAATGGTTGTAATGTGTGTAATGGGAATGTAAATTTTTAAGATCTTCCCTTCCCCTAGGCTAAAGTGCACCTGGAGCCTGGGGTGGGAGGCTTGTTTTTCAGTAGATACTTCTTGATTGCCCAGTGAGTCAATAAGGTTGTTACATTCTTTGGGCCAGGAGAAGGCTATATAAGCCCTGATGTGTAGCTTTGTTTTGGGGCTCACTTTGAGAAGAAGTGCTCTGTGATTTGATCAGATGAAACTCTGGGAAGCCATTGTCCAGAGCCCCCCAGCTTTGAAACCCAGATGTTGTTTGGTATGGATGTAATGGTTGGACAGTTTGGAAATCTGTCTACTTGATCTGTTTTTGTCTTGATAATTCTGTCTGTATACTCTGAAGTTCGGGGTACTGACCTTTTTCCTCTGAACTAGGTAAACGATATATATTTGACTGATTAAAGTAAGCTGATTAACCCATTTTGAGTTGCTTTCCTTTAACAAAGCAGATCTAAGAACCTGTGTTGGCAGACACCCTGGGGATGCTGGGGTGCTTGCTGCTACAATGTGACACATCAAGCAGATAAAACTGGAAAAAAATTACATATATTATATACATATACACACATACATACATATACACACATGTGTTTTTGTGTGTGTGCATGTGTGTTAAGCCAAGCTCGAGCAGCTTTCCAGAGGATTCCTGCTGTGAACAGCTTCAAGGTTCTGATTACATAGTATAGTGATCTCTCTATTTATTCAGCAATAAATTAAAGCAATTTATGGCAAAACAAGTCACTGAGAGGTTTGTGAAAGTATGTAATTTTGATTATATTAATTTAAAAAGGTTTATCACAAAAATTAAATTAGAAAGAAGGAAAGTGGGGGACAATTACAGCAAGTTTCTCTGATAAAGGCCTTAAATAAATAGAGAACTGAGTCAAATTTATAAGAATACAAATCATCTACCAATTGATAAATGGTCTAGTGATATGAACAGGCAGTTTTCAGAAGAAATCAAAACTATCTATAATCATATGAAAACTGCTCTAAATACCCAATTATTAGAGAAATGCAAATAAAAATAACTCTAAAGTAGCACCTCACAACTATCAGAGTGTCTATCATGATAAAAAAAAGAAAATGACAAAAGTTGGAAGGTATATAGAAAAATTGGGACCCTCCTACCTTGTTGGCAGAGTTCTGAACTGATTCAAACATTCTGGAGAACAATTTGGAACTATTCTCAAAGGGCTATAAAACTCTGCATACCTTTTGAACCAACAATACCACTACTAGTTCTGTGATCCAAAGACACTAAATAAAAAAGGAAAAAGACTGATATGTACAAAAACATTTTTAGCAGCTTTTTTCTAGTGCCAAAGAACTTGAAATTGAAGGGAAACATATTTGGATAACAGTTGAACCAATTATGGTATATGATTGTGAAGGAATACTTTTGTGCTATCATTTGATGAGCAGGGTGGTTTCAGAAAAACTTGAGAAGACTTCTATGAACTGGTGCAAAATGAAATTAGTAGAACCAGGAAAACATTATATGCAGTAATAGGATTATTTTAATGATGGTCAACTATAAAAGAACTAGCTACTCTGATTAATGCCATGATCCAAGGCATTTTCTAATGATGAAAAATATGAATGAAAAATTGATTATCATGATGAAAAATGTTATCTACCTCCAAAGAAACAACTAATGGGGTCTGTGTGGACTGCAACAAAACTTTTCCCCCTTCTTTCTTTATTTTTCCTTGCCTTTTTTTTTTTAACATGGCTAATGTAAAAAATACTATTTTGCATGATTTTAGGTATATAATTGCTATCACCTTTCCTGCTTTCTCAATGGGCAGGGAAAGGAGGGCAGTGAGGAAAAGAATTTAGAGCTCAAAATTGTTTAAATTAATTGTTAAAATAAATGACTAATGAAAAAAGAAGAAAACCAGGGGTGAAGATGGCCTTTGAAATGAAAATTAAGTGGAGCAAAAGTAACCCACTAAAGGCAATAATGCATGTAAATTGATATTGATTAAATGTCAAGGAATATTGGAGTTGGGGAGAGGTATGTGTGTGTGCAATCACAGAGCTTAAGTGACTTTTCCAAGTTCATACTTTTTTTTTAATTCAGAGTAGGATTTGAACTCAGTCTCTCTGATACTTGGTATACTCATTTGTAAAATAAGAGAGTTGAATTAAATGCCCCTGTAAAGTCCTTTGTAGCTCAGGATCTGTATTCTATAATTCAACTAATGATAAAGCCATTTGCAGGTATATCTTCAGGTATATAGTGCTGACATAGAAAAAAGGAGAAGGGGAGGTTAATGTACTATTTGTTGAATTGAAAAAAAAGTAATTTAGCAAGCATAAATTTGAGTGGTGATAGATTGTATTTACTCATACAACATAATTTAGTTACAGTAATAAATGAGAAAACAGATGCCAATAATTTCCATTCAAGAAACTAACTTTAAAAGAATATATGCAGAGTTGAAATGAGGCACTATAATAAAGGTCAGTATGTTTCAACTGAATCTAAGAAATTAGATGCTACAAACATAATTTCATAAAGTCAACAATAAAATTAAGTATTGTCAAGAGAGAAAAGTAAGGAGACTGTATTATGCTTAATGGAACTGGATATAATAAATCAGTATCAATATTATGTGTGCCAAAATGGCATAGTTTTATGTACTTAAAAGCAAAAACCTAACATGCAAAAAGACCTAAATTTGAAGACAGTACTTGAAGGTTATTTTAATGTAACCCTTTTAAAACCTGGTAAATCCAAAAGAAAAATTAAAACAGCTAATTGTGTGTCAGGACACAATATTGAGGGAAATTTATTTATTGGAACTTTGATGACAATTCAATATTATTCTTGGGGTGGATATGCATTTTTCAGCAGCAAAAGGCAAATTAAAAAAATTACCCAATATTCAGTAAATTAATGAGTAAACACACCAAGCCAGGTTTATTAATGTTTTAAAAATCCTTTACGGACTATACCATGATGAAAAATACAATCAATAAAAGAAAATAACCAAAACTGAAAGGAAATAATGAAAATTATCAGAAATTTTTGAGCAACACATTATTTTGTAGCTAGCAAAATTAGAAGCAAATAAAATATATGTGTAATTAAAAATATGTAAATTTATCAAAGTGATAAAATAGTAAATAGAGGTCTCATTAATCTAATATCAGAAAGAGAAAGAAAGTGATCAAAGGACCCTGATTTTAATTTTGGTAAAATTATTTTTCCAGTTATATTTATAATGGAATCCTCAAAAAAAAGATTAAAAGAATGAGGACAAGTAAATCTCATTTAAAATAAGCTCTTCTCTAAATAAAATAAAGAAATTATCCTATTAGGGGTGTTTGAGATGTTCACATTATGGATGGATTAAGGCAAGAAAATTAACTAGAGACAAATACTACTAATAATGATTCTACATATATTAAAATGTTAACAGAGAGGATTCAGTGATATATTAAAAATTATTTTTGATAAACTTTGTAATTAAACAAGAAGAGCAAGGTTGTTTAAACATTTTGGCAATTATCAGCATAATTCGTTCAATGATGGTGCTGGTGATGATGATTATGATGATGATGGTAATTGTGATAGTAATATTTATGATGAAGAAGACCTGGGATATTATCAGGAAAGGGAAAATTATACATACATGTGCACACACATATATACACACATGTATGCATATATGTATGCACACACATGAACATTTGTGTGTGTTTATACAGATATACATGCAGTTATATGTAGGCATGTAAATATTCAGATGTATGTACATACACTTACATTGTGTGTACATATACACATATTATATATATACACATAAAAGTAAATCCATAATCAGAATTATATGTGTGTATATATGTACACATGTATGTGTGTGTGTATATAAAGAGAAAGAAAGACAGAGATACAGAGAGAGCTATATCTATCTCCACATCTCTTTTTTCTTTCCTTCCCTTATCCTCTTCCTCCCTTCTCCTATTTCCTTCCTTCCCTCTCTCCCTACCTTGTCCTCTCCCTCTCTCCTCTTCCTCTTTCCCTCTTCCTCTTAGTTATATGACTTTTTGTACCTAGAAGTTGATAGGGACCATGAGACTTTCAGTGACTAACCCAAAGTCATCCAGTATTCATCAGTCAGGACTTCACTCCATAGATTAATAACTTCAGATCTAGTTTTTCATGGTAGTCATACTGGCTTACCTATTAATGACTGAAATACAAAGATATGCTTATATGAATACATTTTGAAAGTATTATAAGTAAAATCAAGCAAGAAATCAGTTTAAAATAGTTAATGGATTAGGAATGAAGAATACTTCCTCAATATGAGCAAAATATATATTATCTAAAATCAATTAATAGTATTGTTTGTAAAAGAGAATCATATAATATTTCTTTTTTCTTCTTTTTTTAATTTTTTTTTTTAAAGCAATTGGGGTTAAGTAACTTGCTCAAGGTTACACGGCCAGTTATTTCTGGGTGTGGTGCTAAGTATCTGAGCCCTGATTTGATCCAGGTCATCCCGACACTGGAGCCGGTGCCCTTACTAGCTGAGCCACCTGGCCACCCCTAAGCAATTGGGGTTAAGTAACTTGCTCAAGGTTACACGGCCAGGTGTTTCTGGGTGGGTGCTAAGTGTCTGAGCCCGGGATTCGATCTCCAGGTCTTCTCAACACTGGAGTTGGTGCTCTTACTCGCTGTGCTACCTGGGCGCTCCTCATGTAATATTTCTTAATAAGATTGGGCTAAAGGAAGGATGCCTTCCATCTCCATTATAATTTGACAGATTACTAAAAATTCTCTCTATATCAAAATGTCATGAAAAATAAATAAATGGACTCATTTATAAAGAAGAGGCAAAATTATTTACATTTGAAGACTGCGTGATTATTTTTAACGGCAAAATCCTAGGGAATTGATAATAAAAATTAATCAAGACAATAACTTTTGCAAAGTAGCTCAGTGAAAGTCAATCCACAAGGGGCGGCCAGGTAGCACAGCGAGTAAGAGCACCGGCTCCAGTGTTGAGAACACCTGAAGATCGAATCCCGGGCTCAGACACTTAGCACCCACCCAGAAACACCTGGCCGTGTAACCTTGAGCAATTTACTTAACCCCAATTGCTTAGGGGTGGCCAGGTGGCTCAGCGAGTAAGAGCACGGGCTCCAGTGTCGGGATAACCTGGATCAAATCCGGGCTCAGATACTCAGCACCACACCCAGAAATAATAACTGGCCATGTAACTTTGAGCAAGTTACTTAACCCCAATTGCTTTAAAAAAAAAAAGTCAATCCACAAAATAATCAGTATTTCAGTATATTTCTGGGGGACAGGAGCAAGGAGAACAGGAAGAAGAGACATTTAATATAGAATAATAATAATAATAAATGCCTCAAGTATTTAGGAATTAAACTAAGACACAAACAAGATTTATATAAATACAATTCTAAAATCACATCATAAGAAGATATGTAGATAAACAATTAGATAACTATAATGATTCAGGGTGATCAGAAGCAATACAGTAAAAATTATAATATCTAAATTTATTTTAAAATTTATGGCTTTATGAATCAAGTGATGAAGGAGCCACTTACCTTTCTTAGACATTTACAAAACATGTTTTAAAATTTAAAAAAAGAGCAACAAAAATTTTAGATTATCAATGGAAACAACAAGGAATTAAGTAAGAATGAAGAGTAGTTTGCCATTATATGTACTAACTCATATGTAAAATCTACGGCTATTAAAGGTGTTTGGCAGTGGATTAAAAAAATGAAAAAGTAATTCAGTAGCACATATTGGATAAGCAAGACTGAGAAGCAAACTAATGAAACAGTGTTGGGTTTGGTAAACCCCAAAATACAAGCTAATTTTGAAGGGACTCTTTATAGTACAAAAATGCCTGGGTGATAATAGTAGGAAAAATATCAGTGAAAAATCAGTTTAGGTGATTTGAAAACGTATTACTATAGATTCCAAATTGAAAAGAAAGATAAAATATAAACAGTAATAGAAAGGAATTAAAGAACATACTTTTCATGACTATAGTTTAAGAAAGTAATTATAACCAGACAGAAGATGGGAGATGATCAAATTTGTGTTTGAAGAAAACATATGGATTACAGCAAATCTTTTTTATTGAGTATCTATAATAATGACCTAGCATCCCAAATATTTAAGCACAAATATATAAGATATGCCCATGGAAAAGTTTTCAAAGGATAAGGAAAAATA
This sequence comes from Petaurus breviceps papuanus, assembly GCF_028583685.1. Classification (NCBI taxonomy): domain Eukaryota; kingdom Metazoa; phylum Chordata; class Mammalia; order Diprotodontia; family Petauridae; genus Petaurus; species Petaurus breviceps. The sequence goes on along the minus strand of NW_027185761.1, from coordinate 36,536,359 downwards.
ATTTTTAAAAGAAGAAATTCAACTTATGAACAGTCATCAGAAAATGGTTTGAATTAGAGCAGAAATAGAGAAATACAAATCAAAGTTAACTAATTGAGGGGAAAAGTGTGGAGGTAAGTACTATAACTATATGTGGGTAGAAGTTTGATTTTCTTCTAACCATTCTGGAAAATGACTGTAGAAGGTAACAAAAATATCCATTCACTATTCACATCAATAATGAATATACACTCCAAGGAATTTAAACACATCAACAAAAACACAATATGTACAAAAATATTCAAAATGGTAATATTTCTTAGAACAAAATGATAGAAACAAGCTATATATTCAATAATTAGGTAGTGGCTTAAAAAAGGTGACAATAGTATAATGAAACATCTTTTTGTTCCATGAGGAAAATAAATTCTACAAATTAAGTGAAAGAAGGGAAGAATAATTTTAAAAGATACGCAGTGAAGAAAATAAAAAGGAGACACACCAATGACAAAAATAGAAATACTTCTCATGACCAGATGCAACAAAACTTGGCTCCTATACAATGGACAAAGTTGATACCATATAATCAAAATTAGTAGAAACATCCCTATTTTCCATTTATTTTATTTTAAAAGGGTAAAGGTCTGACCAGTGATTTCAATAGTGGATGAAATTTTCAGGAAAAAACTCAGTCAACCAATGCTGACTGGCAACAGAACTGCAACTTTTTATTTTAGACCAGTGGTTCTCTGCCTTTTTGGATTGAGGACCCCTTTACACTCATAAACATTACTGAGAAGCACCTAAGAGTTTTGTTTGTGTGAGTTATACTTATTGGTGCTTATGTTAGAAATTAATCATATTATTTTGAAAATAGTTTTGTCCTTGTGGCTCCTGAAAGAGCCCGAGGGCCCCCTGGAATCCCCCCCCACACACACACACACTGAGAAGTGCTGGTTTTACAGTTACTTAAAACTTTGAGAGGCTACAAGACCCAACAATACCTAGCCAGTATTTGTCTGAGGCAGAATTTGTGCCAAATTTTCCTAATTACTAAATCAACTCTCTGCTGTGCCACATTTCCTTTTTATCTAAAGTCAGTTCACTAGAGTTGAGGAGAGTGACCTTTATCATATCTAAGTATGTTTTTAGGTGATACTATTTAACTGTTTTCAGAGAATGTACTTAGGTGGAGGAGGGTATTTGTTGGGTATTGTCTATTTTGTTTTTTAAAAAAGTAAATGGGGGGTGGTGGGAATAGATAATCACCAAAATTCTGCAAATTTTCAAATCCTAAAACCTTATGCTTTGTTTGTCTAGTGGGGGAGAATATGCTCCCCAACCTGTAAAAATGGAAAATCAGAGAAACCAAAGTTAAATTATTTGAGGCTTCTATGAAAGTAGAGTACTTCTATGCTGAAAGACGACAAGAAAACAAAGAAAGCACTTTATCAAATATATAACACATAAACATCTTATTTAGAAGGTGGTAGAGGGCAAAGAGATCTGAAGACAACTGCTATGAAGGTAGTTGGAATGGTATTTGGGTTGACTGACTGGCATATATTCAGAGAAAAGTGAAAAAAAAAGTTTTATCTAACCTTGATCCCTAGTAGGGGAGGCTATTCTTTGCCCTTGCAACAACCTATTACATTGATATTAGAGGTATTGTTATACCTCTTCTATGTAATTGGAAACTAATTTTCATATAGATTAAGTGACATACATAGTCACAAAGCTAGTAAACAATACCATTTTGTCTTACTTGATCTATATCTCTTCTTTATAAGTATAGAATTCTATGGAGACAGCCAGATGGATCATTGGATAGAGAGCTGCTTCGGGAATGAGGAACACCTTACTTTAAGTCCAGTTTCAGATACTCACTAGCTGTGTGACCCCTGGCAAGTCACTGAACCTCTGTTTGCCTTAATTCACTAGAGAAGGAAATGACAATTTCAATATCTTTGCCATGGAAATCCTGTTCAGCATGACAAAGTGTTGGACATGACTGAATGACTGAGCAACAATAGAAGTCAATCTCTTACACCATGTTATCGTAGGGGGCTTAACAAAACGAATATTCAGAACTTGCATTTGTTTTTTATCAATTCATAATCTTGCACACATGTGGGCTGGGGAAAGTCCTGGGAAGATCATGAGGTAACAGAGTGACTCAAGGTTTAACTTCTACTCTTATCATATCAAATAAAAAAATAAATTCACTAAATAGAATAATGGCAATAACCATAAAAGGAGAAAAATAATCCACAGAAAAGAGGAGGAACCAATATGGCATTGGTGGATTTGGGGTCAAAGTATGCAGATTTAAGACCTATTTTGTTTTAATAACTGTTACCTTGGGAAAGTCACTTCCCCACTCTCCATCTCATTCTTTTTCTTGTACAATGAAAGAATTGACTCCATGAGCTGTATGACCCCTTACAACTCTAAATTTATGAAACTATGATCTTATTATATGCTCAACCACTTATTAATTACTACTGAAAACACCAGCAAGAGGCCTTCTGAACTCATTGGCAGTTCCCAGTCCAACTCGTTACTCACTTCATTATATAAGAACTTCAATTCGTGGGGGCATGCTTTTGTACCTTCATTTTTCCAAAGGGAGGGAACTACCCTTCCCCTATTTGTTTGATATCTTGATTTCATAACTAAGCCAGCCCTGGCATTCTGGATAGTAGAAAACAGTCTGTTAGGAGTCAAGGATCACAGGACTTCAATGTAATCCAGAAGGAAAATGGGCTAGCAACTAGTTTCAGGAAAAGGAAAAGCAAAAACCCAGTCACAGCTAGGTATATCGTGAATATATTCTAAGGAAACTGATGAAAAAGGAAAACATTCCATCTCTACCAAAATATTGGTAGTATTTTATAATAGTAGTAATAAGTATTGATGATGGAGATTTTTAATTTCCATGTACATGTTTTAAAATTAGCTATGTGATATATGTGAAATATATGTATGTATATGTGTATGTGGATAATACACATAACATGTCTATGTACATGTATGTACGTGTATAAGATCTTCAGTGAGGTAGTTATTATTATCATCCTAATTTTACAGATGAAGAAACTGAATCTAAGAAAGCATAACTGACTTTCCTAAAGTTTCTGAGACAGGATTTGAACTTTGGTCTTATTGTCACTAATATGCTAACCAATTCCCTCAAACTATTTAAAAATAGCAACTGAAAACAAATTCAGTGACTACTGATTGGGTATATGACTAAAGAAACTATTCAAAATATGATGATGCCTTTAACAAACAAAAAATATGGTGAATTTCAGAAACTTGTAAAATCTGAATAAACTGACACAAAGTAATAGTGACAGTATGATAAAATGTATAGACTGACTCAAAGTAGATCTCTGATAGATTGCAATGTCCTGTCAAGTGATACAAATTAAAGTTCACCCATTTCTAAACATTCTATATCACTCTTGTTCTTTTGTCCTTGTCATCCCATAAATGTCAACAAAGCAAAATTTCAGAGACCTTCCACATTTTCCCTAGTTATTCTTTTCCCTTTTTTTTCGGTCTTTGCAATAATATTATTATCGTATAAACTTCCCAAATTTCTCTGAAGGCTTTCCTTGTTTCTTGTGGATAACTGTATTCTATCACATTCATATATCATAATTTTTGCACCCATTCCCAAATCATGGGCACTCTCTCCAGTTTTCAGTCTTTTCCTACCACAAAAAAAGAATTGCTATAAATTTATTTTTACATATATGCCTCCTTTTACCGCTTTCTTTGATACTAGAGATAAGATATAGTAATGGTGTCACTGGGTCAAAGGACACGCTCTTTTTGCTATACTGTGACTTGCTGAGAGTGACATAGCCCCGACTCCAGGTGGAATGCCCTATCTACTATACCACGCTGTTCTCATGCATGTAAAGTGCTTTGTAAACATACGATACTATATGTGTCATCAGGAGCATATATGCAGCATGATAAAAATGATGATGATAATAATAACAATAACAATTATAATCACAATAATAACTCAGTAAAGCTCTTGGAATTGAAATGCTAATGGTAAAGTAATTTTGATTACTAGTGCATACATATTCTATTTATAATCAAACATTTTTTCTTTTAGTAGAACTTTCTGCCACACGTGAAAACTATAACTGTAGGTTCTTATGTTAAAAAAAACACCTTCTGTTATAAAAATTGTCTTTTTTATAAAAATGTTATAAAACATTATAAAAACATTGTTATAAAAATGTTCCTTCCTTCCTTCCTTCCTTCCTTCCTTCCTTCCTTCCTTCCTTCCTTCCTTCCTTCCTTCCTTCCTTCCTTCCTTCCTCCCTTCCTCCCTTCCTCCCTTCCTCCCTTCCTCCCTTCCTCCCTTCCTTCCTTCCTTCCTTCCTGTATATTTTCTTGCTTTTACAAAGACTTTCTTTTCCTAAAGGGTCTGGCCCATACCTCCATGGTAACTGAGGTGGAAAATGAAGAATCTAGTAGACTGGAACAACGATAAGGTCTTGAGGGTGGTGACCTGGGGCCTGGTAATGGAGCACAGACATGCCTCATTGGGTAAGACCAATAGAAGATAACAAAGTATAAGGATTGTGGTCTCTATAATTAGTATTTTAACACAACCATTCCACTGCACCCCCAAAGTTCTGTAACATGACTCAACACCACAGTCAGAGCTAGTAATAATTGTTGATATGAGACAATATAATGTAATGGACAGTATGGTGGACCTTCAGTGAGGAAGACCTGGGATTGAATATTACCTTTGATGCTCCCAAAATTTAGGACCATTGGAAAAATGACTTAACTGCTCTGTTCCTCAGTTTCCACATCTGTAAAATAAGATTAATTACAGCACTTGTCCCTCAGACTGTTTTGATTATAAAATATTTACAGAGTACATAAAGCACATTATAAACTTTACAGATATTAATGTAAATGTGAATTATTATTTATATAGGAACAAATCAGGAAGCAGATTAATTGATATGAGAAATTTCATTTTGTGCCGTCTGCTTGCTGTCAGTGTCCTAAGTTTATAAGCTGCTTGTAATTATCTGAGTGTCATAAATGTGAATCATTGGAAGTCACATGCCATAAATCAGGAGCTACCTATATCAGAAAAGCCAATTAGTAAGGAGTGGAATGATTGCAATCCTTACTATATCTGCCATGATGAAGGTTGAAATTTTATAAAGAACCAGAAGCAATTCACAAATTCTATATTAAGCTGCTACCTTTAATGTTATTTTTTTTTTTATTAGCACTTCAAGCATGAGGATGATGCAAAGGTCACTAAATGAAAAAGGTCTATCCCTGTTGCGTGATAATCCCAGTTTTAGCACGAAGCTAACGCTATGCCATTAGGTTAAGCTTGCCACAATGTGTCTTACTTTCTGGCGGGTGGGCGACAGCTGTCAGACAGACGAGGCATTGCCAGGGTGGGGCTGCAAGTACAGCCAGGAGCTAGGGAGGAAAGAGGCCTCGGCGGCCAGGCTGTTCCTGCTGCGCATGCGCCGCTGGCAGTCCCACCAGCTGTCTGCCCTGACTCTCGTGCCCTGAAACCAGACCTGACAAAGCCCGCAAACTGGGCTATAAGTCCAAGCAAGGTTATGTCAGTTACCATATTCGTGTTCGCGTGGTGGGTGAAAGCGTCTGGTTCCCAAGGGTGCCGCCTATGGTAAATCTGGGCATCATGGGGTCAGTCAGCTGAAGTTTGTCAGGAACCTTCAGTCTGTAGCAGAAGAATGTGCTGGCTGCCACAGGGTCGCCCTAAGAGGCTTGGACTCCTCCGGGAGGGTGAAGATTCCGCCTACAAGTTCTCCGAGGTTCTTATTGATCTGTCCCATAAAGCCATCAGACGAAACCCCGACACCCAGTGGATCACCAAGTCGGCGCACAGGCACGGAGAGATGCGAAGGCTGGAAGGGCCGGGGTCTTGGAAAGGGTCACACATTCCGCCATACCAACTACATCGATACCGCTAATTGCTGCGCATCCGTTTGTAAGCTAAAAGATTTATAAACAACACTTATGATGAAAAACGAAAGAAAGAAAGCGTCACCATGGGGAGAGGCAAACCTCACTGAAGATTATTTCACCATGAATGGTACATTGGAAAGAATGCTGTTTGGAGTCAGAGAACCTGAGTTTAAATTCCATCTACCGCTTATTATTATAACCTTATGGTTTTAAACCAACCTTTTCGGGGGGAGGGAGGAGGATTGGACCATGTATCCCGTGAGGTCCTTTCTATCTCTACATCGAATAGCCTATGAAGCTCACACACGAGATGTATGTAAATGCTTTACCCTTCCCCCTCTCACTTCCACTCTAAGGTCATTCCATTTTGCCAAAGTGCTAAAATACTGCGGGGTGGGGGAGCAGAATGTTCTGTATACATATGATAACTATAATATACTCACATTTCTACTTTACAATCCTTTATTTAATACATTAAATAGATATTTCAGAAATGCAACTATCTTCTGAATCTTCAGAGGGAATATATGACTACAGAAAACTGACATTTTTTTAATAACACACCGTATACAACTTCAGAGCAATCTTTTTTCCCCATTAGAACAATACTATTACAAACACTATCAGCCAGTGTTTCAACAGATGTCACCAGAAAGAATTTTAACCTGATACAGGTAGCCCCACAGAACACTTGAGTGGAACTTATAAGCTATAACTAAGATTTATTTCCTAAATGTCTTGATGCCCCGTGCAATTTTATTTAAAAAAATCATTTGTGTAAGATACATGCAAAGAAACCGATATATTTTCAAGATAGTTTGTATGCTCTTTCCCAGCAGTTACTTGAACAAACAAGTGAAAACATAGAATTTGGAACAATAGAGTGTATTTATAATATGGCTGATACAATAAGATCTTTCTCATTCATTGTTAAGAAAAAGAAAAATCAGCAACCTGTTCCAGCAAATGACGCTCCATGATAATGTATGCTTGCTTTGAACACAGCAATTTTTCTGCTAACATATTCTATTCAGTGCTTATGTCTATATCTAACACAGCTCCAGATGTATGGCTTAATGTAGCACATTGTGTTTCATTCACACCCTTTTTAGCACTTCGTGTACTTAATTCCAGCAATGTATTATTTATCTCTGCTGAGCAATGTGTTCAAGCAGGTACTGGCTGACCTAACAGAATCATCAAAGCACAAGATAATAAACAGACACTAAATTCAGCTCATTGAACATTAAGTTCTCACTATGTGCAGTGCTGTATTCTGTGTGGGTGTAGTAGATACAAAGACAATAGTGAATTATTACCTGTCCTTAAGGGGCTTATATTCTATTGAGAGGAAATAGTAAAAACACAGATAGATAAATTTAAATTATATTAAAATTCTCAAAATACTTATGCAATATTTTCATAGTGACTACTTCCTTTAAAAAAAAAAAGGAGAAACGACATTACCTGTGCCTCTCTCCCCATCCTGATTCTTCTCCTCATGTAAACTTGCCACAGATATGTACATATACATGTATGTATGTGTGTATGCATGCACATGTATACACATATGCAACATGTGGGTGGGCGTGGGGTTGTCCATATAAAGATTTGGGTGCATTCCAAACACAAGCATTTGATGAGATGTAAACATAAGAGTCGGTTGAGGTTCAAGCATTCAGATTGTGTGTGTGTATGAAATTTTTAGAGAACAAGAATATCGGACCCTGGGGGATCCCATGAGGCTGTGGGTAGGAGCTGGGAGCGAAGATGTATTTTAGAGAAAGCTAGTGATTAAAGAGGTGACAGCTAAGACATAGTATATTCTGGTTAAGGAGAATAGCCTGTATAATGATGCAGGAGTAATGAATGGAATACAGTACAGAGAATTCAGCTAGTATGATTTGAAGTTGACTTCTTCAGGAGATGGAAAACAAATTGAGCTCACATGCATGGTGAGACTGGCTATTGACTTGAGATAAGAATGGGCCTGAATTGTCCTCATTTCATATAAATTAATAGCACATGCATATGTAATATAGTCCTTTATTGATATGGAAACTGATGGTAAGTTTAGTTTTTCATAGCTAGAAGGAGGCACTGAAGGATCTTAGAAGCTGGAAAAAGTATAGGATGGGAGAATCCTGAGAACTTTGGAATTCTGCAATTCTGCAGAGGAGAAGGGTTCAGGGGTAGGGATGCCAGCAAAAGAAGGGTGCTCCTTCCGTGAACTAAATACACTCATTAGTACTTGAAACCTTGTCTGGCTTAGGGAACTGTGTAAGGAATCATGTCAAGGGCAGAATTTTGCTATTTTCTTGACTGTTACCACTAAGAGCGACTAGAAAATTTATCTCTTCTCCTTTTTATCCCCCTCTCCTTTGTAAACTCTGCATGGGAAAGGCATCTGGTTTCATTCAAATTTGTTTATGTAGTCCTCTCATAGCATTCATTTTTTCCCTTTCCAAATAAAGATAAGATGATTTCCATTGGATTACTCTGCAAGCATCTGCTTATAAGTGAGTAACTCAATAGGAAAGAATGTTATTGTTGCTTTTTAGTTGTGTCCAGCTCTTTATGACCCCATTTGTGGTTTTTGTGGCAAAGACACTGAAGTGGTTTACCAGTTCTTTCTACAATTCATTTTACAAATGAGGAAAATGAAGCAAACAGGGTTAAATGACTTGCCCAGGGTCATGTAGCTAGTATGTGTCCATATTTGAACTCATGAAAATGAGTTTTCCTGACTCCAAGCTTGGCACTCTTTTCACTGTAACCACCTAACTGCCCATTGGGGCAGATAGCGCTAGATGACCATGTGACTACATCTCTGCTGGAAAGATTATGCTCAGTCTTCCAGGGTAGTTGATCCTCAGTTGTAGTTCAAGTTTTTTCTTTTACAAAATATATTCCAATCTCTTCAAACTTTTTTATGTTTTTTGCTTTTTTTGGAGGGGTAAGGCAGGGTAAATGGGGTTAAATGAGTTGCCCAAGGTCATACGGCTAGTAAATGTTAAGTATCTGAGGCTGGATTTGAATTCATGTCCTCCTGACTCCAGGGCTGGTGCTCTATTCACTGTGCCACCTCACCACCCCCGCTCCAGTCTTTTAATGTAAAAGTTGCTAGGCCCCGTGTGATCCTGATTGTTTTTCTACAGTATTTGAATTCTTTCTTAATGGCTTCTTGCAGCATTTTCTCCTTGATTTGATAATTCTGGAATTTGGCTACAATATTACTTAGAATTTTCAATTTGGGTTCTATTTCAGGAGGTGTTTGGTGGATGTTTTCAATAAGTATTTTAAGATATGGTTCTAGGACCTCAGGATAATTTTCCTTGATTTCTTGGAAGATGTTGCCCACTTTTTTTTTTTTCATCATGGCTTTCCAGTAGACAAATAATTCTTAGATTATCTCACCTGGATCTGATTCCAGCTCAACTGTTTTTCCATTGAAATATTTTACATTTTCTTCTATTTTTTCATTCTTTAAATTTGATTTGATTTGATTCTTGATGCCTCATGGAGTCATTACTTTCAATTTGTCTAATTCTAATTTTTAATAAATTCTTTTCCTTAGTTTTTGAACTTCCTTGTCCATTTGTTCAACTTTTACTTTTAAGGAGTTATTTTCTCCAGTTAGATTTTGTACCTCTTTTCCCATTTGACAAATTTTACTTTTTTTTTTTTTTAAGCAATTGGGGTTAAGTAACTTGCTCATGGTTACACGGCCAGGTGTTTCTGGGTGGGTGCTAAGTGTCTGAGCCCGGATTCGATCCCTAGGTCATCCCAACACTGGAGCTGGTGCTCTAACTTGCTGTGCTACCTGGCCACCCCAAAATTTTACTTTTTAAGGAGTTATTTTCTTCAGTGAATTTTTTTTTCCATTTTGCCAATTGTATTTTTAAAATAGTTGGTTAATTTATCTTCTACTTCTCTAATTTGGATTTTAATATCCTTTTTGAGCTCTTTCAAGAATGTTTTTTGGTATTGAGACCAGTTCATATTCCCTTTTGAAATTTCAGATGTGGGCATAGAGTCAATGTTGTCCTCTTCTGAGTTTGCTTCTTCTTGCTTACCGTAATAGGATTCTATAATCTGTTTTTCCAATTTGCTTTGTGCCCCTTGTGACTGGCTATTTCCTGGCTTTTAAAGTGGATCTCTGCTTCTGGGGTGCAGAGGGCTCTTACCCATGCTTCTTGTGCTGGGAGTTAGGGATCTCTGCTGTTGCCTCTGAGAGCCTAGACTGAGGGCAAGGCCAGGACTTTTGGTGTTTCCCCAGGGTTATACTGAACCTCCCAGTGTGAGGTGTAGGGGAGGGGTGGTCTGGTCACTTCAGGATTCTGCCTCCACACCCCTGGACTAGAGCTCAGAAGGCTCAGCAGCCGGTGTCTGCTGATTCCCCTGGTGGTTGGAAGGCACATCTGGGGTCATGGTGTTAATACTTGCTGGCTCTACCCCCTGGGGTTCAGTGTCTCCGAGTGTTTGGCTGAGAAGGGGCTTGTTGGGATGCCTCTCATCCTGTACTTTGGCCACAGCTACACCGTTCCTCCAGGTTTCTCAAGCCTCTGGCTGATTCCACTATTTCAGGATTTTACACTAGGGCAATATGCTCTGAGTTTCCAGGGTCAAAGAGGGGGATAAGAGCTGCTGTGGTTTACTCCACCATCTTGGCCCCTGGAAGTTCAGGTAGGTGATTTTTAAACATCCAGACTGTGAGCTGATAGCCCCAGGAGTAGTTGCTGCCACTGCCGCTGACACAGGCCCTGCACTTGTCTCTTACCCAGATCCAACAGACCCCCATCCTGCTATGAGAGGTCTGGGAGTCACCCCAGTGGTGGGTGAGTCAGTTTGCCTGTGATTTGCTCTGGTTACTCTATGGTTGGGTCTGTGTTGGTGCAGCCATCAACATCTTTTCAGATGACTGCCTTCCTAACAAAACGTCAAAGTCTTTCAGAATTGCAGTACCCCAGTTTCTCAATCTCTAAACTCTTCTGCTTTCTGAGGCAAATGAGAGGTTGAAACAGGGAAGACCACAGAGTCAAAGTTCAGGGACAAAGTTATTATTTTCCCTCTGCCTAGTCAGTCAATCACTACTGTGTAAGCAAAGTTTTTGTTTTATGTTCCCTGCCCTCTAGGCTTTAAGCTCTCTTATACATTTAATACTACACTGTAGGAGTTACTAATTGCTACAGTATACTCAGTGACCACACTCTGGTAAACCATCTGGGCAGATGAGCTAAACCAGGTTGAGAGCAACTGACAGTCTTCAGACCTGTTGAGGAGTTAACAGGATGTCACTTCACCCCACGTGAAGTGAAGTCTTTACTTGGTGAAATGGGTGAATGAGAACAGTTTGTTTCAACAGGCAGAAAGGTGGCTAAAGCAGGTATTGTGGAATACTTAGAGCTTGGTCAGACATCAAAGATGACAAGGTTGGCCACTTCATTCCAAGCCATTGCCAGTCATTCTGATGTTTTGTCTTGCCACTGGACTTTGATTACTTTGGAAGAGAGAATGAGGCTGATGGCTTTGCACAACTTTCCCTCACTTAAATCCAATTCAACAGTACCTTTTTGACTGGTAAATAAAAATTAAACATACAAAGAGGTGTTAGGGTCCATATTTAGAAAAGTTATTGCTGGAACCAACAGCATCTTCTTGATCTGGTGAGTAAAATAATGGAAAAGGCCCAAATCATAGACCTTGTGGGTATTTTCAAATCTTTAGGGAAAAGTGAAGTCTCTTGCTTTACTGATATTATTGGAAATAAGTGCCCAACCTTGTCAGAATGTCAGAGTGATAGGGGAGGTCTTTATTCGCAAAAGAACATTTCTGTTCTTTTGTTCTTCCTTCGCAAAAAGCCCACACCATATCAGGTTGAATATGTTCTATCCTAGAGAGAATAAGGAGACATTGAAGTCTCATGGAAGTCTCAAGAGGGTCCAAAGCTGGATGCAGGCTTTTTGGAATCATTCCTGTATCTTTATAAAGTTATTAATATTTTAATTTTTTATATTTTATAATTTAATAATTATAAAGTTATTATTTAAAAGAGGTGGAACTGTGGGAGTGAGTCTACACTAGAGATTCCATGTTTGAAAGGGAGTACCTTAGTGGTTACCAAGGCAAATGGCAATCTAATATTAGCATTTGCTAGAATTAAGACACACAAGGTCCTGTTGGGGTGATGTCTACCAGCTTTTCCTCCCTCTCTGTCTGGCACCTATGCCTTAGTTGCAGCTGAATCCTACCAGCCCCTGAGTCATAATTCTTCCCTCAAACACCATGAATAGCAGTTTGTGAAAGGTGCTGATTTTCATGTCACTGACACTGCCAAGAGGAGGAGAGAAGCTTGTACCTCTTGGTGGCTAATTCAGGATTATTCTTTTCCTCTTTAGTGGGGGATTAAATTTGTTGTAACCTTCTTAAACTTTTGTTACCCTTGTAATTTAAACTGACAAGTTAAATGCTAATGCAATTGATAGGGGTGAAAAACTGGTCAATGATAGGCCTGATCTGACTACATAATCAGGCTGAGATGGCAAAAATATGCAGGTCAGATGGAATTTTGACAGAAAATGGTTCTTTGCTAGGCTTTATTTCTCCCTGGGTGATATTAAAAAGCCAAGATTGTAGTAAGTATCAAGTGGGGGGGTGAGAGTGAGAGGGGAGACAGCAACTTGAACTTGGAGTAGGAAAAAAAAGTGAAGTTCTCAGGATCTTGGGATTTCTTTTGCATATTTATTAGATAGAGATGGTGGTGACATAAAAAGGCAGCCATAGCTAAGACTCTCACCCATTATGTTCTTACTAGACAACTAGGACTTGACAGACGTTAAAATTCCACTGATTAAAAAAAATTGTAAAAGCAGAATTTCCATAGGCTAGAGGAAGTGGAGGTTTGAGCATCTATCTTGACTTGATGATTTATAATTCCAATGACAAATGCAAAACTGTTTTTTCTTAAATCTATCAATTGCATTGTTTTATTTTATTTTCATCACCTTCATTTCAAAAAGTATTCCCTTTTTTATTCAGAATCTCATTTCTTGTAATTGAGAGTATTCAAAAAATGAACAAGAAAGAAGGAAGGAAGGAAGGGAAAAAGGAAGGAAGGAAGGAAGGAAGGAAGGAAGGAAGGAAGGAAGGAAGGAAGGAAGGAAGGAAGGAAGGAAAGATAGGGGAGGGAAGGAAGGAAGGAAAAAGGGAAAGAGGAAGGAGGGTAAAAACAAAGGAAAGAAGGATAAGGGAGGGAAGGAAGGAAGGAAGGGAGTGTGCATTACCAACATATTATTAAAATCTGCATATGCAGTATTCCATGTCCTTAGTCTTCCCACCTCTGCAAAGAGTGAGAGGTAGCCAACGCTGGTCATTTTAAACACAGACAATTGAGATTCTTTTGTTGTTTGTTCTTTGTAATTATATTGCTGTAGTTATTTTTTTTTAAATTATTTTGCTTGTCACACTTACATCACTTTGCATTTGTTCATACGAGTGTTTCTGTTTGTTTCTGTATTCTTCATATTCATTATTTCCCATGAGTCAGTAGCATCCAGTTACAATTTTGTGTCTGTAATTATTTAGCTATTTTTTGATATGTGGACATTAACTTTGTGTCCTGTTCTCTATTACCACAAAAATGCTATTATAAGTATTTTGATGTATATAATAACTTAAAAAATGTTCTATTATTTACCCCAAGCTTTTTCATTAGGGATATGTCTTTATCTCTATGCATACATCTATTTACACACACACATACACACAAATATTGCACATACACACACACATATATACATATACATATTGAGGGAATTATAAGAAATATAAGAAATCTATATTATATAATGCCCTTTTTCAAATGTTTAGATACGGAACTACAAAGCACCTTAAAAGTAATAAAGTCCAATCATCTCATTTTATAGACGCGGATACTGAAATCCAGTGACATCAAATGATTTTTCGAAGAGGAGAGAGGAGAGAGGCTAAACCTATGATTTTGTCTGTAAAGGGCACTCCCAGGTGAGGACATCCCCCTCTTTCACAAGGTTAGCACGTTCTCTGAAACTCATAGTCTTAGAGAGTTGTCTAGAGCATTGAGAGATCAAATGACTTGTCTAGGTTTACATAAAGAGTAAACATCAAAAACATAACTGGAATCCATGGCCTCTGACCTCAGAGTTTCTGCTTATCCTATGCATGATGCTTCTAAGATTCAGCCACAATGTAGCCAGATGTGCCCAATTGTGTGTTCCCACCAATAGGCCCCCAAAAGGCAATATTTGGATGAAGCTGTGCTTCTACAGGTATTATTTAAATGAATAAATAAAAGAATGAATAAAAAACAAATAAATAAACATAGGGCCACAGGGAAGATGTTTTAATACTAAACACCAGCACTATAATTGCTAAGACTTTTCACTCTGTTTCCTAGACAACATCTAAATGTAGCTCAATGGATTATAAACTGAGCTTTGAGCAATCCACACACTAAGCATTTCAATCCAGTCCATCCAGTTGTCACGTTACAGAATTTAAGAGTTGGAAATGCCATCAGAGGCCATTTCACTAACAGAGAATTTCCCCTATAGTATCAGGGGAATGACTAAGCATTCTCTGCTTGGAGTCTCCCAGTGGGGGAGAATTAGCAACCCATTTTCCTTTTGAATAGGTCTAATTGCTAGGAACTTTATCCTAATATTAATTCATATTTGGCCCTCTGCAACTTCCCAATCTTTGCTCCTGGTTCTGTCCTCTGCAGTCAAATAAAACAACTCTTAAGCCTTGTCCACAAGGCAGAGATGATGTCTTAGCATCATAAGATTCTGTACAAGAATTTCAGTGCACAACAAGAAATCAGAGAGAAAATAAACCAAGCCAGCTTTATTGACAGTAAATACACTGACAGTGAAGGACAGGGGAAACAGATTAGGTCTGTGGGTGGTGCAGAGAGGGAGGAGAGAATAAACCAATAAAGACTGGTGGCTTTTTATAGAGTTCTTATTTCCGTGGAGCAGGAGCAGTCATTAGGGGCAGATAATGAGGAGTTCAGACCTGCGAACTTTTATTAACTCAGTGAGGTTATGAAGGATGACTAGAGAATTGGAGTGAGTTAATAGTTAAATACCACCGCTCCCACCCACCCACCTTCAACAAGGGGGATATGGAACATTCAACTAATAATAAATATTCAGCTAGCATTTGGCAATTTACAAACATGAAGTGGTCTTCACAACAATCTTGGTTGGTAAGTGCTATTATTATTCCCATTTTACAGAGCTGAAAACTGAGGCGAGATTAAGTGGCTTGTTCAGGTCAAACAGTTGATAAACTTTTGAGGCAGAATAATGAAGCCAGGACTTCCTGACTCCAGGTCCAGTGCTCTTCCCACGGAAGCATATCTAACTCTCACAATAATGCAGGTAACTTTCAGCCTTTGCTAGAATGACTCAGGGGATTGGAGCTTTCACAGAACTTTTTCATATAGCAGTTTGGTATAGCTACTAAGGTCCTTACAAATGATGAATCATCTAAGTTTCTCTCCTCTGGGCTAATGGTCCTGATTTTTTTCAACTGAACATAAGAAAGCATGTGCTCTGGTCTGTTCACCATCTTGTCTGCCTCTTATTGAATGGGTCATTTATTTGGTGAATATTTTTTTCATAACTGAGCTCTGAAATATCAAGGCAATGAAAAACTTGTGGACAGAGTGTTAGGCTTAGAGTCAGAAAGACTCATCTGGCCTCAGGCACTGAATCATTTTATAACTCTCGGCAAGTCACTTAACTCACTTTGCCTCAGTTCTTCATCTGTGAAATGAACTGGAGAAGGAAATGGCAAACCACTCGAGTAGCTGGAAGCATTGTATAGTCAAAAAAGGCCTGACTTTGGAGGTAGGGAAGCTGAGTCTCAATTCTGTCTTTGTCATTAACCTAGGCCATGTCACTTAGTTTTTCTGAGCCTCAGTTTATCTTTCTAAAAAAAAAAGGTTGGATTAGGTTTCTAAAAATTGCTTTCAAATCTATGAACATCTGAAAGTTCTGAGTTACCAGATCAATGAGATGTTTTTGCTTTTAAATACCAAATAAATTCTAAGTGTTACACACATGCACATAGACTTCAAGTGTCTATGGAGGAGAAAGGTACCATGTAAGCAAGCTCTAAAGCCAGAGCTGTCAAAATACCCCAAAGTGTAGGAGTAACTGACCCTAAGAAAACATTAAGTCCAACTAGAATGACTGGGGCATTTTCTTTTCAGGGGAGGAGAGAATGTTATCCTGCTCTTAATGTGCTTACCTCTAAAAGACTGGCTATGTAATCACTCACCATGAGACATAACAGAGGAAATTAAAGCACTCTGTGTGGCTCGGCCACACAAAGGTAAATGCTTAGTGCCCCATGGTCAGAAAAGAACTAATTTTCTTTGGCAACCATGACTGGATTCCACTTAAATAGTTATAATTACGTGAAACTATTTACATACTTAGGAAGCTGAGAGACCTGCGCATTTTTTATAGCTCCTTTTGCCCTATTTTCAACTCTGCCAAGATTCAATATTGCTTTCTCACTCAGGAAGGTAAAGAAGGGCTTGAGAATATCAAAAGTTGCCTATGTCAACCAATCAACTGTATAGAACATCAGATGTCTAATCGATATTTGGGGAATTGAGTTTCTATACCTTCAACTTATTCCTGAGACTCTGAGAGGTAACTGGTCTTGAACAAACTTATGCTATGGGGGGATGTCCATACTTAGACTTTAAATCACATCTTTTTAAATCTCAATCCAGTGCCTCTATTTCTATATTTTGTGAAAGTGTAGAGGAAAGGATGATGTTTAAGGGAGAGAGTAGAGAGAGAATCCCTGTATTGGTAAATAGAATATACATGCATATATGCACAAATACACATGCATACATATGTACATATACATGTATACATATATGTATGTGTACGCATATGTAAAGTTTCCAAATTCTAGGGTGAAATACTTTTGCTTTACTGAGGAAACTGATCAAAAATCACTTTAAACAATTATCTCAGTAGCTACTCAGTATATTTCCTCCAAGGTTTCTCATTAGTATCACCTAAATATTTGACAAGGGTAAACAAATCCCTTTCCTAGGTGCCAGGGATCCTCAGACTTCTAGTTCTAATTTTTATAGGAATAGAAAATCAATTCCCAATTCTAATGAAAGATAGTGCTTGTATAATTTTTTTTAAAACAAGTAGATATTTTTCACCAATCCCATCCCTGATTTTGATTATCCCTCAAATGTGTGTTTGGGGTAGTTTTTGTTTGCTTTGTCCCCCCCCCCCCGCCTTTTCCTATAGCAATTAGGAATAGGTGGCAATAAGGGAGAATTCAGGCAGAGAAGAAGGCATCATAAAAGTGCTCATAAAAGTTATGAATAATTTGTGAGTTTCCTGTCTGAGAACTGACTCTCAAATCTAAATATAAGAGTTTATATCCCTTCTCTGATACTTAGAATTTCTGTACTTTTGGACAAGTAACTACCTCAGTTTTCTCATGTGTAAAATTGAGTGGGTTGCACTTGGCCTCTAAATTCCTTTCCAAATTTAAATTTATGTTCAGTATCCAGATTGGTCTAGTTAACCCAGGACAATTAGATTAAATTCCTTCATCCAGAAATAGAAAGGCAGGTGTGCATGTTGAGAATGGAGAATGATGAATTACATTGAAAGCTAACAACCACAGTTTTTAGCACTGGATGAATACTTCACGAAAGGAATAGTCAACCATAGCTTTGTTTGCTGAATTAGCTCCAGAGAGGAACATACAGATTTCTTTTTATCTTCAGGATAAAACTCTGCAGTCCATAAGATTTGTGGGCCATCAAGAGGAAAGGAATTTTATCTGGATAAGCCTTTATTTCTTGGCAGTAGCTACATAGGTAGCTTCTCTTAGGACAGGATGGGTGGCGGGGAGTCACGTGTGTACTTGCCTTCTGGTGTGAGTAGACCCATGTGACATATACTATTAGATGAGCCCTATAGTTACAGTAGATCAGCTGGAGATGAGATTATGTATATTTAGCGAAAGCCTGGATTTGACTCACAGACTAGTCATAAGAAAGTAATTCCACAAAAAGGGCAAAAATTAGACTAGGATGCCTTGTGTTCCCTTTTTCTCGGCTATCTTGATAAAACCACACTCAGAAGGGCAAGCAGTAAGCAGTCAACTTACCAAAAATAAACAAACAACAATTTATTTTATTGATTACTTGGTGATCAGTCCAGGAGCATTGTAACTCACTTTTTTAGGATAAATTGGGCCTTGTTTGCTGGGGAATATTGATCACCAATTACTTAAGCCAAATTGTGACTCTGCATGAGAACATGATTTGAATCATGGCAAGTATGGAAGGTCACTAAGTGAGAGAATGGAGAGGGAATTTACACATTGATGGGAAGAGAAATACTTCAAAATCTAATTTCTAGGGTGAATCATCTCTATTTGCTGGGGGAAATGGAAAACAATCACTTTAAACAATTCCTCCCATGGCTGCTCCATGCATTTTCTATCAGGTAGAGGCAGATGGTGGCACAATGGATAGAGCCCTGGGCCTGGAATCAGGAAGATCTAAATTCAAATTTGACTTCAAATCTTTACTAACTCTGTGACCCTGGCAAGGTCTATTCATCTGTGCCTGCCTGTTTCTTCAACTGTAAAATAGATGGTACTAGCACCTTCCTCTCAGAGTTGTCATGGGGATCAAAGAGAGAATGTCTATAAAGTGCTCAGCACAGTTACTGGCACACAATAGGAAAAATATGTGTGCTTACACATGAATGTATGTATACATAGATGTATACATGTGTCTACATATAGACACATGTATGTATAAAGATAGACATAGATAACATAATGCACGTGTCTATATACATATACTCCAGCTCTTATCAACATCATCACTGTCGTCATCATCATCATGTGGCATTAATTTCGACTGAATGTGTTATTCCTATCTGATATGAAGTACTGCTCCTTCCTTTGTTCTAGAACTTTTCAACTGTGTTCACACAATTCTGGGTCTAAGATCTAAAAAGAGCAGAAGTAAATCAGTGATTCAAATGAAAGATCTCTGTTAACATATAATACGAAAAGTTTGTATATGTGGTTTCCTCTATTTCTTTCCTCTAGTTAGATTGTGCCTTGGAACATGGAAATGTCTTAAGAGTTTACATAACTTTAAATGGAGTTTCTAATTGGCACGGTGTTTTTCCAAAGCTAAGAAGAAAGTCTTTAAAAAAAAAAAGGAAGAAAAAGCCCAATGGCCACTGTGAAATGAAACTGCCCTTAGCGAATAATTTGGAACACCATCAAATCAATTATAGCAGGAGATGTCATTCCTAATAGGTGGTTGAAGTACTTGTCTT
Organism: Petaurus breviceps papuanus; assembly: GCF_028583685.1. Classification (NCBI taxonomy): domain Eukaryota; kingdom Metazoa; phylum Chordata; class Mammalia; order Diprotodontia; family Petauridae; genus Petaurus; species Petaurus breviceps. The sequence goes on along the minus strand of NW_027185761.1, from coordinate 36,516,980 downwards.
AAATGTTTGATTTCTAATCAGCTAGGAGGTTGGACAGAAATGTGTCATATCCAGATTCAGACTTGTGAGGAGGCTTTGATTTTAGCCAAAAAAAAATGTGTAGGATGAATAATGTACTTCACCTATCCACTTCTCTTTTTAATATAAAATTTCATATTTTCCCTGAAGTCATGTGCAATGTGTGCTATAGAACAAATGTTGAACTTGAATTCTGTAGCACTATACTTTTGAAATATGTTATTTCTAACTTTAGTTCAAAGTCTGTTTTACTATGTTCTCCTGATGATGATGGTGATGAGCCATCCCCACAAACACTTTTCTATAAGAACACCTCAGTGTTCTAGTGGGTAGAGCACGTGACCTCGTCTCAGCAAGGTCTTGGTTCAAATCAAGCCTCAGACACTTAATAACTGTGTGACCCTTGGCAAGTCACCACCAGGGAGAGGATTCTGGGAAGATGGTGGAGTAGGTCTGAAAATTCTAAGTTCTCAAGATTTTCTCCCACAATAGAGTTAAAATAGCACCTTAGGGAGAACAAAGTGTGGGTGGAGATAAATAAGAATATGTGCACAACTGGGGTTTTTCTGGGACAATTTGAGAAGATCAGAAGAAAAATCCCAGGATGAGGTTTGGTCCCTGTGAAGAGTAAACACCTCCATGCTAGGTACCTTTTTAACAAACTGCTAGCCTCTTTAAAAGACGGCATGTCCTGGGGTTAGTTGTCTTGAGAGGCTGCCTTGGCCCCAGCCCCTGGAACTTTTACCCCAAGATAGTGAGGGGAGTCAGGTGTCTGAGCCCAGGAAAATTGAGGGAACCTCTGCTGATAGGGAACACCATACCGATCTATGCTGCAATGAGCAGCGGGGGTGAACAGGAAACAGCACATGCCTAGTGAGTGCAGAAGCAGGGGGGGGGGGTGCAGAAAGTTCCTGGCTATGTCTACTTACAGGAGGTTGGCAGCTTAGCTTTTTATTCCAGGCTGGAGGGGAGAACTGAAGATCTGGGGCAAGAGGCACTATTTCCCATACCCCAGAGTTAGAGATGATTACAAAAATTAATCTATTACAAGGGCAGCTAGGTGGCACAGTGAATAGAGCACCAACCCTGGAGTCAGGAGGAACCAAGTTCAAATGTGACCTCAGACACTTAACACACGCGCACACACACACACACACACACACACACACACAGTAGCCATGTGTGCGTGTGCAAGTCACTTAACCACAATTATACCCCCCAAAAAAAAAAAAACAAACAAAAATTAAGCTATTACCAAAAAAAAAAAAATGCACAGGCAAAGGAGAAAAAAAGTCAACCATAGAAAGTCATTATGGGAATAGAGATAACCAGGATTCATCTTCAGTGGAGGATATTGAAGTAAAGAAACCCCCAAAGAGTAACACCTGCCCAAAAAGAATTCATAGAAAATCTTTAAAAAGACTTTAAATATTAAATGACCGAGATGAAGGAAAAAAACTTAAAAAAAGAGTAATCCAAGAAAAACAAGAGTAGGAAAGGAAAGTCGACCAATTAGAAAAGGACATCCAGAAACTTAAGGAAGAAAATGACATCTTGAAAATTAGAAATGGGCAAAATGAAACCAGTGAAATTATAACAGCTCAAGAAATTATTAAAAAAATATGGATAATGAAAAATAGAAGAGAAAGTAAAACATCTTATAAGAAAAACAACAGATTTGGAGAATAGATCAAGAAGAGAAAACATACAAATAGTTGGACTAACTGAAAGTTATGAGCAAGAAAAAAAATATTGATAAAATAATACAAGGAATAATTAAAGAAAATTGTCCTGAACCATTAGACAAAGTGAAAAAAGTAGAAATAGAAAAAAAAATCATCAATCACTATTTAAAAGAGATCTTATGAGGAAAATTCATAGGGATATCATAGTTAAATCTCCCAGCTCAAGGAAAAAAATATTAAAAGCATCAAGATTAAAACAATTTAAATATGATGCTGCTACAATTATAATTGTACAAGACCTAGTAGCAGAGACATTAAAGCACTCCAAGTCATGGAACTCACTATATTGAAGAGCAAAAGAACTGGGACTCCAGTCAAAAATATCATACCCTGTAAAGTTAAGTATTATCCTGAATGAAAAAAATTGATATTTAATAAACTTTCAGACTTTCAAGACTTTGTTAAAAAAAAACCCTCAACTTAATAAAAGATTTGACATACAAGAACCAAGGGAAATATATTACAAAACTGATTACAAGGGATCCATAAGGACAGACTGTTTTCTTTTTATATATGTAAAATGTATGTCTAAGATTATCAATAATTGGGTAGCTCATAAGAAAGATTGGGGTAAATCTGTATATGATATGAATTTAAAAATTAAAACCATTTAGAAACAGCTTAAAAGAGTAATTATTTTATTCAAATGAGGGGCAAAAAGAAGAATAGATATGGAGGAATTAGATGAGGGAGGAAGACTGGTAATTCTTGTTACCTACTTTCTTTGGAAATGGATTTAAGAAGGAACTATATTTATATATATATATATATGTATATATGTGTGTGTATATATATATATATATTTAGAAGAATTTAAAAGTCTTCTAAATTCAGAAGAAATAAAATGGTAGAGACATAGGGAGGGGGAGAGGACAAGGGAGGAATCTTTAGAAGGGAGGGTGAAGGAATAGGTAAAAAGGAGGTATAGAAAGGTGTTTAGATTTATGGGAATGGGAGGATAGGGGAGAGATCCTTGGAAGGGAGTAGGCAAGTCATAGGAGGGCAAGGTAGTAGCTAGAAGTAAAATAGAGCAGGCAGGAAGGATTGGAAACAAGAGATTTGCACATGCATAAAAACAAAGATCAGGAGTAGAATAGGTTTGGAAAGTATATGCCTATATATGTATGTATAGATGTATATGTATATATCTATAGCTATAGAGTAGAATATCTAAACTTTATTGTAGCCTTCTGGAGGGTGGGGGAGAATATGTAGATATTTATAGCTATAGAGAAATGTATATAACTATTGTGGTCTTTTGGGGGGTCTAGGGGAGGGGAAAAAGAACAAAATAAAAAAGTTCACAGCAGAGAACAAAAGAAAACTCACAAGGAAGCAAAGAAAAGATGGACAATTTTCAACACAAGATGTACTATTTATCATGTAGACTTTTTTGAAATGAAAATTTGTTGTTATGTATTTTGAATCCTTTCTTCTGTTCGGCTATGCACATTTCTTTCTACTTCAGTTTCAATATCTAAATTTATGGCGTGTTTTCTTTCTTTATTCTATATTTGTATTCTGGCATTTGAGTGTAAAATAAAATGTTGAAGGAAAAAAATGAAAAAATTTTTCTGATTGGCTAGGGTTATTGAGCAGGATTATCTAATTTTCCATTTCACCTTAATTTTATGATTATTTAGCCACCTGACTGAAATACTATTAACAGGATTAGTCATTTTGGTGAATATAAATATGTATGATATGTTCAGTGGATTTAATAACAGCCAGTTTTATTACAATGTAAACACACTATTTACATGTTAGTGATGAAAGCTGATTAAGGTTATAGTTATTTTATCTCAATGAGAACAACTTTGTGAAGTAGCTATTATCAACATCACCCATTTCACAGGTGAACAGACTGAGGCTTAGGTCAAGTGACTTGTCATGACTTATACAGCCAATAGTTTCTGAAACCAATTATTTCAGATCCCAGTTTTCCTGCCTCCAAGTCACATGGTCCATCCACTATGTCACACTGTCTTTTAATAATGTGACTAATGCTGAATATTGTCACAAGTTTCCATATGAGGATTTATAAGCTCATTTCCTTATGCCATTAAAAAAAACAAATTAAAAGCAAATGAAGTTGGTTTTCTACCTTGATTTGTCATTTGTGGTTTAAAGAATTTGCAACTACGATAGCAGATCCTTTCTCAATTATCTTCATTGAATGTTAGAGCTGGACAGGGCCTCAGAGAATGTCTAATTAATATAGCACCCCTCATTTTACAGGTGCAGAAACTGACACACAGAGAAGTGCCAAACTCCCTAAACAGATCAATCCCTGGACTTTATGTCAAGATCTGGTCCCTGCTCTGTCATATACTATCATTCGGCAAGTCACTTCATCTCTTTCTGCCTCAGTTTCACCATCTGTAAAAAGAGGAGCTTGAATCTAATAGTCTTCAAGGACCTTTCAAGCTTTCAATCTATGATCCTCTGATGGCTGAGAGCCAAGAATTGAACCCATATTGATTGTGAGTGTATATTTCTTCTCCGTTATTACTCTCCATCCAAGACAGAAAAGCATAAAACAGTTGTATTTGGTTTTTAATCTAGATCACCGACTAATATGTCTTTTTTTTCCTCCTTGAGAATTTTTAATTAACTGGCAACCTAGACATCACACTGAGAGAAGAGATCCATATTCAATTGAAAAGAAGCCAGGGATGCTTTGATGCTATGAGCACTGCTGTGAGAAAACCCATGCTCTTTATTCAGCCTCCTTCTCTTTCTGGCTAGAGGTAATAATCCAGGTTGTCCATCTAAGACCAGGCTGTGCAATTCAGCTTCCTTCTCTTTCTGGCTAGAGGTAATAATCCAGGTTGTCCATCTAAGACCAGGCTGTGCAATTGACATACTTACAGCAAACAAAAACAAAGCAACAATGGGTTACACATAATAATTGCTTGATGGATGTTTGAATGGAATGGAAAGGATGGCATTTGATGTGTAAGCAGGTCTTTTAAAACTACTTTCTAGTTTTGGGCTGAGGTAAAAGGTGAATGCTTCCACGGGTCAGTTCTTCTGCTTACTGTCATGCCTTGACAAACTATACTTTGGGGGCTACAAATCTTTTCCTTTGAAAGCAGAGAATAGGCCCATGATTTAGTGAATCTAGGCCATACAGACTGAACTGGGATATACTAAGGAGTGGCAGAGGGGAATTAACCCCCCTTGAGGTGCCAATGATCAGAATTCTCACATTGCTGCCTCTTGCTTTCTGGGAAGAATTACTCTTGTGCCCCCCTCTGATCATTTTTGTTTGGGATGACCCACTTTTTATATCACTAGAGTACAATTTCTCATCTGTACCTTTCTACAATTCTAAATGACCTTCAAAAATCAAAGTTCTATGTCCCTGGTAAATCGAGTTCCTCTAAAGGTATTAAAGTTTTATTTCTATATAAATTGGATCTGTTATGGAATGTCTCGTTTGAGCCCTGGCATACCTTTTTTTGTGTGGAAATGGTGTTAAAGAAATACATTACTTGATTGCTAAAATCTGTCATATTTTTGCATATTTGTCCTGATATTCGTTTTCCCCTTATTTCTAATTAGTGCATTGGATTAAATCTTCTTGCGCAATTCTATGTTGTTAAGGTTATTTAAGTAACATCGTATTGAAAGAGCAAAGTATATAACTGTATGTTAAGGCTATAATAAACTTTGAACATGGGTTGATATTTATCATTCTGAAAGTCTGAACTCTGAAAATATATTGATCATGAATGTCCTGGGCAGTATTTTAAATCCTATCTGATATGCAAGCTATTTTACAAAAACGATCATAAGATAATTGCCTATAATAATTTTTTTAAATTCTTCATTTAATAAACATATTTTTCTATCTCAAAATATAAATGAAATCTCAGATATTATTAATTAAAGCCATTCAGGAACTGCTTTGATGCTCATTGATGATACTGATGATTTAACAGTACAAAGTATTTTTAAAAGTTCAGAGTTAGGCAAAATCTGTTGCTTTTTATTGATTTTTGAAAATCAAATACTTTTAATATTTAGTGATAGGAAATAATGATCTTAAAGATGTTTGTGTTTTCTCCTCCCAACATCAAAGAAAGCACTGTTGGAATGCACACACACACACATACATACATACACACACTCACATACATATGTATATATATATATATATAAACTTAGATATTGAGAAATCATATATATGGAAAATAATATTTTATATATTTAGTATAATTAACTTCTTAGAATATTCTACCCCAAAGCCTCATTGTGGCAAGGATGTGGCCCTGTGTTTCTTAAGGTTGGCCAGCAGGGAGTAAACACTGGTGACTTCTACCATACCCTAAAGGTTTTGAACCTCATCCCAATGATGGCCTCTATCCAAACTTTCCTATTTTTCTTGAGAGTAACACCATTGTCCTAGTCATCTAGGCTTCTAAACTAGTTATCATCCTTGACTCTTCATTTTCTCTAATCCCCCATATACAATCTGTTGTCAAGGCCTGTCAATGTTAGCTTTGTAACATCTCTCACATGTAATCTCCTTCTGACATTTGTACTACCCCGAGGCTGGTCCTCATTATTTCACTCCTAGACTGTTGCAATAGCTTGCTTGCTGGCCTCTTTGCCACGTGTCTCCCCATTCGAGTTCATTCTCCACTCAGCTATTAAAATAATCTTCCTAAAGAAGAGGTCTGACCATAACACCTTCTACTCAATTAAGTCTGGTCACCCTCTATCACCAACAATATGAAATATAAAATTTTTATATATTTTTTCCTTCAAAAGCCTTTGTAACCTTCTGCATCCCCATCCACTGCCCTTCCCCCATTCTTTTTATACTTTACTCCATGCATTCTGTGATCCAATGGGTCCCTTGCTCTTCCTGCAAAACACTATCTCTCTACTCTAACCATTTTAAGTACTGTCTCCTATGCCTGGAATATTCTCCCCTTCTCACCTGTACCCCCCAGAATCAGTCTTTCTTCAAATGTCAACTAAAAATTCATCTCAAACAAGAAGGCTTTCCTGAACCTCCTCAATTCAAATGCTTTCCCTCTGTCAATTTCTCTACTTTCCCCTGTCTTTATCTTGCTTCTACAGAATTCTTTGCTTGTTTTTACCCTGTCAGAACATGAGCTCCTTGAGAACAGCGAATACATGTTTGGGACCTTCTTTGTATCCTCAGCACTTAGCATAGTACACAACACAAAGTAGGTACTTGACAAATGTCTACTGACTGGTTAACTGTCATCTGAAGACCTGGAGAGCTAAGTTGGGAAAGGCTAATGACCAAGACAGTTACAGAGAAGTGAATTTTTCAGGTTTGTGCAATTTCCCAGACCATTTATATATAAATAAAACAAATTTCATGGGAATAGGGTATATATGTGTGTATGTGTTGTGTATTTTTTTTCTTTTTATCTTCAATTTTCACTGTAATCCTTGGCATGCATTTTTTGACTGATTGATACTGCAGATCAGTATGTGATCTGTTATCAATGAAGAGAATACAAGATAACACAGAAAAATTCTTGAAGCATAGACCTGTAGGGAGGTTTTAGTCTTATATGTATACATATCTATATAAACAATATATGCATGTGCATATATGTACATATACACACAATATATATGTATGTGCATATATCAATGTTTGTGTGTGCTGCTCTGTACTGGCATGCAGAATAAAAAGGAATAGTGGCTAAAAATCATTAGAAAAAAATTTGAAGAGGATCTAAGCCAGGAATTTTAAACTTTATTTTTGTCATTGCCCCCCTTTCGGTGAAGTCTATGAACAACTCAGAATAGTAATGTGTTGTTTTTTTAAGTAATTGAAGGAAATATTATATTTCAATTAGAGGTTAATGAGTATAAAGATGCACATTTTTCCCATCAAAGTTCACAGGTTCTGTGAAATATATCCTTGGACCCCATAGAGTGCAATGAACCTGGGAATAAAAAACCCTTGATCTAAGATAATTATTACAAGGAACTTTCCTTAAATCTTTTATTGGGTAGTCAATATAATCATGCATGAGAAAATGTCTTTGTCAGTCAATAAAAAACATAGTAAGAAATAATAGGTTAAGGAAGAGCATTAGAATTGACATCAGAGGATGTCTGCCTCTGTCGTTTGTTAACCGTATAATTTTTGGCAATTAATTTAAAGAATCCTTAAAGATCTCTACTAGCTCTATATCTACGATTCTGTGAAATCTGTAAGTCATCTGCAATAATTCTGTAAGATTATTGTCTATTATTAAGCAGCTGGAATACAATTCTAGGCAATGGAAATGTCTCCATTGTGAAAGTAGCCATGGCAGCTGTCATTTGTACATGGAATAAAACGTGAAAATTCATCTGTCTCTATAGATGCTGGATTTCACTGTTGAAAAGTCTTTCTGCTCCAGTGTACAGACACTAAATCTTATTCAGGAGCTATATATTAAATTGTATGTTCAGCCCATAGACTCCACAAAAAGTACCCTTTGGAGATTCAAACTTCTGCAATGGTAGAAAGCCCAAAGCATAATAACATCTGTAGTGTTTTTTGTTCTCAAACACCAGGAAGTAAAACATGATTGAATGCTAATAATTAGCATAGAATGGAAATAAATGATATCTGGGATGAAAAAAATTAAAAAAAGAATTTTGCAATAAAACCTTTATGGGGAAAAAAATAAAAGAGAAACCAGCAAGACAAATCAGCCAAATATCTCCAGAAGGCAAGTTCTGATTATAAAAAAAAAGGGAGCAGCAGGAAAGCATCAAATATGAGTGATCAAGTGAATTTATATTAATTATTTAGCAACAGTGGTCTATCTGCATGGAGCAAGCACTTTTAAAAAAAATCTCTCCTGACAACTCAGGTTGCTATGACTGCATTAAAAAAAGCTGATGTCTCTATTAGGTCTAGTCAAAGCCTTGATCATTCAATTTAGGAGATGCTACATTAGGTATCATTCCCAGTTGGTATCCTTTTGAATAATCCCATGCATCAGATTTCTGAGGTCCCCGAAGGGATATTAGAATGCATTGGGTGGTCAGCACAAAGGGAAATAAAAGTAATTTGGAAGGATTGTAACTCAGACCATCCATTTAAATGAATAATTTAAAGACATACTGTTAAGATACATAACCTTTTTCCTCAGCATTGTATTTTGTGTATCAATATTAATATTTCCTCATATTTTATCGACAAGTGTTTTTTGTTTATCTGGATAAAGAGAGATGTTCCCAAAATACAAAACGGTGTTGGTCTTGTTGAGACAGTGTCAAGTATACAGATATTATCTTAGTTGGGGTGAATTCCAATATTTTGAAGGAATAAATGGAAAAGTGTGAGCACCAAGTCATTTTTAGAAATAGACTTGTGTCAATCTTCTTTCCTTCCTAGGAGTGCAATGCTATTTTAACCCAATTGTCTAAAGGGAAAAAAAAGCTGCTTTGGGATTCTTAAGTGGGAAGAGTTGTTTTAGGCCAACTTTCCTTGAAATTTCCTGTCAGGAAGTCAGATTGGTCCCAAGATAAAAGGTGCTAAGCAGCACTGACCTGAAGGGTCATACTTTCTCTAAGACATATTCTCCAAAAGGATTCTCATTAGGAATGACTTACTCTTCTCTGGAGAGACAAAATCTGTGGACTGGATGCAGTTATTCACTTGTTTAAAGCAAAGTTTTCCTGAACCTATAATTATGGGCTTCATCTCTGTACAAGGCAGTTTTAGACACAGAATTTCAGAATTCAACAGGATCTCAAAGCTAATTTGATCCAATTCAAACTTTTCCAAGTATCTTCTCTATGACATCCCTGACAAATGATCATCCAGCATTCATGAACATTTGGGGAATTCACTACTTCCTGAAGTATCCCATCTAATTTTTGATGGGATAGTTGTAATTGCTAGAAAACTTTTTCAACTCTAAATTTAGATTTAGACCAACTCTTCTTTGGTGACCCTGGTTCTGCTTTCTCAGAATAAGCAGTCCAAATCAAATGGCTCATATAAGTGATAGCCTTTTCATATACTAATAGTCTCTGATGACAGAATTCTTCATTTTTCCAAATTAACATTTTTCAGTTACTTCACTTTATTCTCATACCACACAATCTCCAGTCAATTTAGCATCATAGCTATTACTGCTTGAATGATCCTCACCCTATGAATGTCTTTCTTAAAACATACTGCTGAGAAATGAACACATTTCAGATCAGGTCTGGTACAGGCAGAGAAAAAGAGAAATATTAACTCCCATGTTATGGATACTACTCTTAATTCAGTTAAAGCTCCAATTTACTTTTTTTTTTTTAAATTCTGCTTCCATTTCATACTATGAAGTCTAATTGAGCTTAACATCCATTGAAACCTCTTTTCTTTTTTTAATACAAACTTTAGCCTAGTCAAGTTTATCCTATGTTGTACTTCTGTAGTTGGTAAAAAAAAGTTGGAGAACTTTGTATTCCCATTATGTTTCACGTACTTCAGTTTCACCCAAAGTCATGAATGGTTATGATTTTTTTTCAGATCCTATCCTATCGTATTTCAATATTCCAGTCCCACTTTGTGTCATCCCAAATCCCTCACAATGTAAAATTAATTAGTCATAATGTGGTCTAGAAGACAAAGTGGGGTTTATTCATCAGAAAGCAATGTCTTAAGTAAAGTGGATAATTTTAATTACATGAAATTCAAATGTTTTTGTATAAATATATCTAGTTCAGCCAAAATTGGGAAAGCAGGAAACTTGGGGGGAAATTAGAGCAAGTTTCTCTCAAAAATGCTTCATTTACCAAATATATAGGGAAACTAGTCAAATTTATAAAAAATTGAAGCCATTCCTCAATTCATATATGGGCACAGGATATGAACAGGCAGTTTTCAGAGGAAGAAATACAGCTATTAATAGTTGCATAAAAATAAATCATTATTGATTTGAAAAATGTAAATTAGAACAACTGTGAGTTAATACCTCATACCTATCAGATTGGCTAACATGGGAGAAAAGCAAAATGCATTGTTGGTGGATTTATGAACTGCTCCAACCATTCTGGGGAACAATTTGGAACTATGCTCAAAGGGCTGTCATCCTATGCATTCTCTTTGACTTGGAAATACTTTTACTACATCAATATCACAAAGTGATCACAGAAAGGGAGAAGGACCTACTTGTATAAAAATGTAGATCTTTTTGTAGTGACAAAGAATTAGAAATTGAGGGGATGCTCATAAAATAGTGAATGACTGAACAAGTTGTGATAAAGTACAATTGTGCTGTAAGAGGTGATAATGATGGTGCTAGAAAGACAAGGGAAGACTTATATGAACTTATGCAAAGAGAAGTGAGAAGAATCACAAGAGCATTATAGTAGTAACAGCAATATTGTAGCAATGATAAACTGTAAAACAAGGTTTTTTGGCAATTTCAAAGAAGCCATAATGAAATAGTCTATCTCCAGAGAGAGAACTGATGAGCTCTGAGTGCATATTGAAGTATACTTTTAAAATTTTCTTTATTTTTCTTTTTTGTGTATTTTTTGGCAGCACTGCTAACATGATTTATTTCAGATGACTTCACATGTATAATTGTTATCATATTATTTGCCTTTTCAAGGAGTTGGGAAGAAATGAGAGGGAGGGAGAGAATTTAGTACTCAAAATTTACAAAAGGAAATTAAAAAAATGTAATTTAAAAATATCTAAAAAAATAAAAATATATGAAAGAGAGAAAAAAGAAAAAAAATGAAATCAATTCCTTCCTCCCTAACCCATAGGAAATCTTCTCTTTTTCTCCCTATCAATAGTTGCAGTTACTTGCATATTGATTAAGCTATGAAGGATAAAAAAGCAAAACATTACTTTAAAACAAATAAAGAGGTAACTTTTATGGTGGGCAAAATACATATCTCTTATTTTGTATCAGCTATGTGAAAGAGTAAAATGTCATTAAATTATACTACACCACTTATACCAGCATGCACACATGCACACACACACACAGAAGCACTCACACACAATTGTTGTTGTCTGTTGCTTTTGACATAAGGGCAGGAACCTCTATCTCAACATCTAGCACAGTTCCTGGCAAATAGTGGGTACTTATTGTATACGTGCTGTTCTCCTCCATCTTCTTGTATCCTTTTCATCTTTGTGACAGGGATCACAAAGAAATAGTTTGAAAACAAGTTCGAATCCTAGTGTCATTTATTTGTATTTAATATTCTTTGGGTTATCATAGAGGTGAATATTTTATAATCACTATCATTATTATCATTGTTATTATAAAACCATTCTATCTTACATAAAGGGATTTGAATAGAAATGTTCCAAGGAGGGTAGGCACTGTTCTGCTACTATTCATTCATATTGAACGTTCTGCTGATGATTGCACCTATACATAAAATACTGGCTTTTTGATATTAAATCAAAGTGTTGGAACATAATCACATTTTCTGTAGACTCAATGTAACCATCCTAAATAGAATTCAAATGGGAGGCAGGACAAAAGGAATGCCATGCAGATTATCCTATATCAATATGGTTTTTCTCTGCTCTAGTAGGTCACTATATTTTCAAAGATTTTTGTTCTACATAGTTTGAAAATATCTATTAGAATATAGTTGTTCACTAGGAATAGTGCTTTATCTGGGTGATTGTAGAAAACAGGATAGTCTACCATTGTGTAGTTATCATATAATTTATTGCTTGAGCTCCCCAGGATGTTTTGAAGAATCATATTTCTGTTATTGGAGTATATTGTCTGTCATTCTATGAAAGAGAGCAAACTCCTGAACCAAAATTCTTTCCATAAAATTATGTTTTTCTAGGTATTTATTAGGTCCTACTTTGTTACATCCTTTAATTAAGTGCTAAACAGTGTTTATCATTTCTTTGCATATCCTGCATTGAGACCTAAGTCAGAGTTTCTTATGGATAGTGTTTCTTTAATTTCTTTTGCCAGTGACCTATTCAGAATTGCCATTTTTTAGAAACAAATCTATGTGATTTAGCAGGTCGTTTGACATGACTTGCTGACATATTATTGGCCTAATTCATGTTGATCTTGCCAGTGAAATTGCTTTTGATTTCATTCTTGAATTGAAGTCATTCAATAGGTAACATTTGGAGGAAAAACTAAGTTATTGTTGAAAAATCTGATAGTATCTATCCATTATCAACCTTTGCTATTGCTACATGATATTTGCTTTTTACCCAAGTAAATTGGCAAAATTTTAAACTTTAAGAAAAGCTTATCATTCACTCTGAAAGTGATAATCTCTCTATAGTTTCTTCACAGTGATGGACCTTGTATTTCATTAATATTTCATGTGTTTTCATTGAGTTAACTTCCAAATATATCATGGCCATCTTATAATTGTGAGAGAGTCAGAAAAGACCGATGTGGCAAAGGTATTAAGGACCCTAACATTATTTTTCAATTTAGCTTTAACTTTAGCTTATCAAGATGGTATTTAAAAAAAACTATATATGGGCACAGAATTCTCTTTGATATTCCCATGTTCAATATTTCTTACATAGAGAAGACTGAGGTATCACTTGTATTACCTTCATCTATTGTCTCTTTTTGACTTTCAGATTCAAACACTGGAAATGTCAGTCTTTATCATTTTTTTAATTCACATTGAGAAATTCATATTTATCAAATCCAAATAAAATGTTGATATGATTATGAGTTTTCTTAAGATGAAGGGTCTGTTTAATTTTTCAGTGGCAACATATAGCAAGATGTCATCCATGGGTGCGTCTAGGTGGCACAGTGAGTAACAGTGCCAGCCTCAGAGTCAGGAGGACCAGGGATTGGATCTGGCCTCAGATACTTAACACCCACCCACACACACACATACACACAAACCTAGCCGTGTAACCTTGGGCAAATTACTTAACCTTAATTACTTAAAAAAAAGATGTCATCCATGTACATCCAGTGATTGATAAGATATTTTGTCATGATTCCTTCAGTAATTTGGAAGTGATATTCAGTTCAATTTAGGAGAGATGATGATAAGTTTTAAAATAGTCAGAACCATGATGAGCTGAACTGTCTCCAGAATGCCATGTTTTATAGAAATATTGTTTGAAATAATGTTGGTGGCATATTTTAAGTAGAGGACAGTTTTAAATGTGGACATCAAATTTTGTAATATTTTCCCTATACTTGTATCTACCTTATATATTTGCATATAGGAATAAACCAGATTAGCAAGCTAAGTAAAAAGTTATTGAGAAATCAATGATGGCAGTATAAACTGTAATGCATTTTCAGGTAGCTTGTTCAATAATCATAGATAAGTTATTCTTTATTCTCCTAGGATTTTTTTTTTTTTGCTATGGCCTGGTTTCGTCTTGGGCAAACTATTGTTTTAAAAAAAACTGTTCATAGATTTTTTTTTGAATGATACAACCTAGGAATGATTTGCAATAGGTATTAAACACAAAATTGGCTTATATTTGGAGGGATTTCTGGTGTCCCCATTCCTTGGTAATACATATGCGATGACCTCTACTAAGAATGACATGTTCATGCCCCCCCCCCAAAACCCAGCATGTTCATGTCTGTGAATGAGATGAAGTTGGTAAAGTTCTTTCCAAATACTTTATATAATACTGAGTCGTATTTATACCAATAATTATGGATCTTTTTCAGCGCCACACCACTACTTTTCAGTTTTGCAGAGAAGCTAGAAATTCATTCACCTCTCTTAACATGGCTTCTCTGTCATTCATTATATTAGTGGTACATAAAATTTCTATCATGTATTTAGTCCAACATGGATTTCTGTTGTGTTGGAGTTCTTGAGGTCGTATAGATGATCAGTTTCATATTCTTCTTCTTTGGATTTTCTCTCTTCTCTGTTTTTTTAAAAAATGACTTCTCAATCAATGTACAATTTTTTATTGTTGTTGATGTGTGTGTTTTGTTCTTTGTCTTTTTGTGGTATTAGATAAACTTTTTGGCTTTTACTTTCAGGCAGTATTAAAGGACCCTAGAATTTCTAGCATCCTTTTATTTTCAAGATCTCTCTCTCTCTCTCTCTCTCTCTCTCTCTCTCTCTCTCTCTCTCTCTCTCTCTCTCTCTCTCTCTCTCTCTCTCTCGCTGGCTTCCCCTTTCTCTCTGGCTCTGTATGTGTGTATATCTCTACACACAAATCTATGTACATAGATCTACATACACAGATATATATGCATCTTTACATTTGGCAACGTGGTTTTGGGCATTTTATTGTGAATATCAGGTAGAGATAGTTGATATGACATTTAAATACCAGTTGATCCTAAATATTTCTTTCAAGTATGTATCTTTTTTTGATTACATGAAATTTATTTACTTATTTTTTCCATTTTTAAAATGCTTTATTAACTTCTGATTTACATCATTCATTTCTGCCAGATTTTGAGTTACAAATTTTCTCCCCATTTTCCCCCTACCCACCACCCCAGAATAGCAGTCCCACAGGATATCCCCTTCTTCAATCTGCTCTCTCCCATATTTTCTCCCATACCCCTTTTGACTTTTCCAGTAGGTCATGGTGGATCTCTATGTCCCAGTGCCTGTGTATCTTATTTCCCAATTACACATAAAATAGTATTAATAATAGTATATATATATATATATACACATACACACACACACACATATATATATATATACATACACACACACACACACACGTTTGATTTTAAAACTTTGAATTCCACATTCATTCCCTCCCTCCCTTGTCACCCACCCTTACTGGGAAGATAAGCAGTTCAGTATAGGTTGTACAGGTGTAGCTAATGCAAAACAATAACAGTAGTTATTTTGTAAAAGGTTGTCTATATTTCCCTCCATCCTATCCCAACTCCCACTTGTTCTATTCTCTACTTTGATCCCATCCTTAAAAAAAAAACCCAGATGTTGAAACCCAGATGTTGATTTGGTATGGATGTAATGGTTGGACAGTTTGGAAAGCTGTCTACTTCATCTGTTTCTGTCCTGATAATTCTGCCTGTATACTTTGAAGTTCAGGGTGCTGACCTTTTTCCCCTGAATGAGGTAAATGATATATGTTTGACTGATTAAAGTAAGCTTGTTAACCCATTTTGAGTTGCTTTCCTTTATCAAAGCAGATGCAAGAACCTGTATTGGCAGCAAACCCTGAGGACGTTTGGGGTGCTTGCCGCTACAGCAGGTTAAAGCAAGAGCTATTGATTACCCCTCAGACTGGTTGCTTGGTCCCCCTACACACTGCAGGCCAGGAGCTGAAGCTGCCATGTAGGGCTGGCTGGCTGTGCTGGTGTCTCAGTGGCTTCTTGACCCAGGGGCAAAAGCCATGCACTCCCACTTACTGGGTCCCAAAGTCCAGACTGCACTGACCTCTCACTTTATCCTTCACATCTATGTGTTTATTATTCTGCAAATGGCCACAGTTACTGCTGATCTGGAGTCCCTCTGGCCAGTGGCTTGTCAGGCCCAACCTGGGGCTAAAGCCTTGGTGTGGAGCTGGGCTCGGCTCCCAGAGCACTGGGCTGGCCAATTTCTGCTGGCTTTCTGGGCTGTCCTCAGTGGGAAGTTAGCTTCTCTGTGTCATTTTGTGCGTTCTGCAGCTCCAAAGTTTGTTTAGAGTCCCTTTTTTACATTGATTGGGGAAGGTGGAAAACAGAGTTGCTCGGAGGTCATGCTTCTACTCCGCCATCTTGACTCTGACCGCCCCCCCCGCCCCAAGTATGTATCTTTTAAATTGCTTTTTTTAACCATTTATCCATATGGTTATTACTTGATAGCTTAACCTCTCCTCCTTTGAATTTTACTGTGACAATAACTCCCACATAAAATTTTGTTTGCAGACTTTGAAATATTTTATTTTTACTCTATTTTTCAAGTACTGTGAAAGAATGTGGTTAATTATTATGATTATCACAGATATCAGATTTAATTTTTAAATACTCTGTTTTGGTATAATTTGTCTATTGTTCACATTTATGCCATCAAACTCAAAAGAGGTTTGCTGGATTTCCTGTCAAAGCATGCCTATGTCATTTTCAAAATCATATAACCTATTGTTGCCTTTTTCTCCCATTTATTCCTTATTAGCTATAATTTCTGAAGTTTGCATTAAGTAAAGATTTTATTGCTTCAGAATCTTCAACATTTTTCCCTTTACTTTGATTCCATCTCTTATTTCATGAAATCGAACTTTGGGAATGTATTTTAATTTGTTTAATTATTTATTTTGTTTTCAATAATTGTCACACACCAGTCAGTAATATGTTGTGTGATTTGAAACTTAGGGTGACATTGACAAAAAGCAATATGAAAGCATTTGCTATAATTGGTGCTATCCCCCCCCCCCATTTTGTTATATAACATTGTTGCTACTCAATGAATGCATACATGTGTTTAGACTTTAGGCCATTTCAGGCATGATCAAGTGTGGTCAACTTTAATATTTAGTGACATCAGCACTAAAGCCTTTCCATCTGGTGTGCCAAAAGATAAAATAAAAACATTTGATAAACTATCTTACATGCCATCATCATAATCACCCCATGGATGACCCAATACCACCCTGTTAACTTCTTAGAGTCATAAAAGCAGTTTCAATACACTACCCTGACTTTCATCCCATTCCTTTCTATTGATCAACTATCCCCTCTCCCATCATGAACAATGGCTTGGACTTTTAGAAAGTATTTTTTTTTATCAGATGAAGCACTCTTATTATTTTCAGCATTAATGTTTTACTCCCATGTCTCATGTATGGCCTAGATTCTGGGTTCTGAGTTTCTAGGCCAAAAGAGCACTCAGGGATGTTTACTAAAGTCCACATACTTCACTTATGGGCCTGAAAATGGACTGAAATGTAGCTATAGTCTAAGAGCTAGTTGAAATAAATTCAGAAATATCTGTTACTGATAGTTTGTTTACAAAGTGCCATTTCTGACAGGGGTGGAAAAGGTGGCAAGGCATGGAAGCAAAGCAAGGCTATGGAGGAATTCCTTTTGGTGTTTTTGGAGGAAATACTTACCTCCACAATAATGAAACCATGGACCTGTCACGTATTTACATGTCATCATTTCTTCAATCGCTTCCATTTTCCTTTCCCCTTCTCTAAGAGCTCCTAAAATATGTTGAGCAACAGTCTCCTTTCAATTACAATGCTATGAAAAGCTAGGTATTCAGAACAATGCACTTTTCTCTTCTTTTGTTATATCAGGAAAAAGAATACATACTGTTCGCTATTTCATGGTAACCATGTGGATGTATCACTTGATATATGATCAATATCAATGCAATGATTAATATAGATATAAAGATTCAACAATTGAGGTGAAATACATATTAATTTAAATTGTTCATTTTTCTACATATCAGAAAGGATAACTCCATCTAGCAGGGTTTTCTTTTTTTATTTGTTTGTTTTCTCACACTATGGAAAGAAAGACTAAGTCCTTCAAGAAGACAGTAACATAATACATTTTTTCCCCCTATATAAACATAAGAAAGTCTGTTTTAATAAAGAGCATAAATTTGGGCTCTCAAGTGGCCAGGGGTATATATTTGGTGTTATAATAGCTATTAAGTGGCTTTTACCATGCACAATAATTGAGAATAGTAGCAAAGCAATCATTATGAGTAGTGAAACAAACATAAACTAAAAAGAAATTGCTATTCATTATTTTGTTGTATGTGGCTTTTTCTAGAGCCAAGGAATTCTTCCCTGCTGTGATAATGGAACAAATCATCAAAGGAAGCTATAAAATATGAAGCAATTTAAAAAATATTTTCATAATTATTTTACTTCCCATACTTTTATATTGAGAGTATATGCAAGTGTTTGAGTTGGTTAGACTACAATTGGTAGATGAAACAATTAGGTCATTAAAGAGAGACCTTATTATTTCAGGGCGAACAATTATATATCTTTTAAACCTTTTAAAACAAAGTTGGGTAGGCATGAGGAAAATGTTTCCAAACTACAGCATTTTTCAAACCCATTGCAATGAAACATTTTCCCTCCCTACACATAATAATACGGAAATATATGGAATAATAATGTTAAAACTGAACATAGCAACATATTTGGTTTTAGGCCAAAGGCACCTAATTACAAAGTTATCATCAAGATGCTTCCTTATTCATTTGATAAGATAAATCATGAACAAGATCACTGAGATTATAAATTTCATGTCACAACATTAATATCCACACTTTGATATACTAGTTATTTGCTTCTTAAATGGTGCTTTTATTTGGTATTCATGAATAATTCAATTAAGTACAACATTGATTGATCCCCTATTATATGCAAAGTACTAAATCATTTACTGTGGCAGAAACAAAGATTAAAAAGACACAGTCCCTATACTGAAGGAACAAATTCATTCAACTACTCATTCATTCATTTATCCAACAGTTAAACAGTCAACAGGTGTGTATTAACCATCTTCTTAGTACCTGAGTTCAAATCCTGGTTCAGTGACGTACTGATTGTATGACATTGGACATGCCACGGTCTTTTTGGTCTCAGTGAATTAATGAAATTTGCATGTTATTGACTTTTGAGGGGGGGAAATTGAGTAGATTTATGAGGACAGATGTGAGAGAAAAGCAGGCTAAGGGATTAGTGGGAGGTGAGGAAGCAAAAGAAGGGATTTTAGATGGCTCCTTTTTTTTTAATTTGGAGATGAAAACATGGAAACTGTTAAAAGAGAATGGAGTTGGGTAATCTGGAAATTTTCAGGTGAAGATAAGTAGAAATTAATTCTGAGGAAGTTGTTTCAAATTCAAATATGTAGTTAAAATCATTGAAGTATGTAAAATTCTATTAGATTAGCTTGTGAATTTCAGAGAGCCTGGTCTGTAAGAAACTGGTTTGTCTTTGCAGAGATAAAAGTTTAACCTATCTAGATGTCTGTTGTGTTTCATTGTAGCTCATTTTTTAGGGATATTGATACAATTACAAATAAACTGAGGACAGGTGTATCAGACCTTGTGTAACAGATCTATGTAAAGCCAATCATAAACAGCTCTTCTGAGTACTGCTGCTGTGAATAACTTTAAAGGTCTAAATACATACTATAATAAACTATTTATTCAGCAGTAAAAGTATAACATTCAAGAAACTAAAGCATAGCATTCACAACAATATAACATAGCAACTTATTACTAAGGTGGTCACATAGTCTTTAACAAAAAATATCGTTCAGTGTACCTTATAGGCATCTTTAAGGGGTAGTAGAAAATAAAAATACCATCCACTCCTGGGTCATAGTAAGTTACAAATGTCATCAGTAGTATCCAAACAAATACAGAGCATCCAAGTAAAGTTTTCTTTGATCTTGATTTGAGGCTGGCTTCCATACCCCATGGCTTCTTGGCTCCTTCTGCACAGGCTGACTGCTTCCAACTCTTGCCTGGATTCACATGCTCCCAACTCTTGCCTGCAGTTCACACATAGGCAGCTCTTCCTCTCCCATATTTCAGCTCACAGGGACTTCTCCTCTCCAAGCTCTTCACAGTTTCTGTTTCTAGGAAAACAAACCTTATTAGGGCTGCAACAACATTTACGTACATTACCGGCACTATTACCTCAATTCAATTCCTGTCTGAGAAATCAGCACAGAAAAACAGACAGGGCTCTTGTCTGAGAAATCAGTATAAAAAAAAATCACAAACCTAACAAACATTCTCTCTATCAGTTCTGCTTGCTCCTAGCTCTGCTCCTGCTTTATCTGCTCCTTCCTTTTCTACCCTTTTTACAAACTCCTCCCATCATGGGCTCCCATGTGATTACCTTCAGTCTATTAAGAGGCAGGGAGAACTTCAAATTCCCTTAGACTTATCAAGGGCAGGAAAAATCTTTAAACTCCTTTAGACCTATTAAGGATAATACAATGTATACTGTTTCCAATCAAAGACTCTTGATACAATTTAAGGTGAGGTTAAAAGGCACCTGATTAGCTAAAACTCAATCCAGAAAAAAAACATCTAAAAATCCTATTTTGCTTGCCATTGAATTACCTATGAAACCAATTACTCTGTCCCAGATACAAGCCAATGTTAGATATATGTCTGGTATATTATATTATGCAACAGGTTAGTTATTTCTGAACATTAAATAAAAATGCTAATAATGTGATGTCATTTAATTTTTGCCACAATGCCACAAATGAATTCTTTAGTTTTCAGTTTCTCATTTGAAAAAGAGAAGTATGATAGTTTTATATTTAGTAATTCACTGAAACAAAATACACTTATATCTATATTAATTTGCAATAGAAATTTGAAAGACTTTTTTGTTGTTTATTTGATTAAAAAATAGTCAGGTCCTCAGATCACAAGGTCTAGCATCCCCTTTCAGACTCGAATCACTTTGATTATGGACTGAACAAGCCTTTCTCCTGAAGTTCTTCATGGCTGAATTCAGACACATTACTTACAGAAATACTGACCATAAATGGAAGATTGTCAGCTTATGATTCATGAAATCATCTCCTAAGGTCACAGAGGGCTGGTGATTTAACTAAGTGGAGGTCATATTCATATGGGTGAAATCACATATCTTTTGAAGTCTTCCCAGCATTATTCTAAAGAACTATGAATCAGAATTGTGGAGCAGTTCAGTTTTTAATAACAAAGTTGACAAATAAAAATAATTTCTCATAATATAAAAGAACTTTGCATGGACCTTACTGGTTTACTGAACAGTAAAGTGATGACTTGACTTACTTATGGTCATATAACTTATGAATATCTGAGGTGGGATTGAAATTCCAATTTTTTCAAACTCCACTTAGTTCAGATCCCACGATAAGCACTCTATCCAAGTGTGGCAACTAGATGCCTTATGTCACCTGAATCCAAAGTCAAAATTCTTTTGACTATCCCACAATCCTTTTTATTCAGACTCAAATGATCAGATCATAGGTCCCGTTTTTTTGCAAAACTGGTAAAGCATTCATTGAGAAACAGATGTGCCATGATATGTTGGTTGGCTATTGTCTGTCTAACTCGGAAAAGATTCTTCATCTCAGAATCATAAGTGTATCTTTAAAATCAAATAACTGCTAGTTCCTTTAAAAACATATGTTCCCTTCAATTTTAAGGATGTTTGCTGCTGTTAGTGTTTCACTTAAAAGTGGGGAGCAGGGAGGAAGACATTTTTTTCTGCAGATTGGAAAAAATAACAATAGAAATACAGAGTAGAATTTTAAAGCAGTCAGAATGCCCTACCTGTGTAGCCTATGAAACCAGGTTAATTATAGGTCCATCACCTGTTGTGGAGTTTGGAGAATTTGGAGACCCAAATATAGCTCATTTAGATATCATCTAATTTTGTGAATTGTAAAGTGACTATAAGGATAACACCACTCAATGCTAAAGTTGTGATGAGAACTTATAAAATGAAAAAACAGATGGGAAATGATTTATAATTGTTAGTAGAATGCACACACATATGCATGAACACACATGTATATATATGTAACATATCAATGTGGATATGTGTGTTTATATGCATATACACACATGCACACATATATCATGTTGATATGCTACACATATAAACATGTGTATGTATGTATAATGCACATATAAACATTGTACACATGTATACATACACTTTATTGTTTTGTAGAACAAGATTTGGGCCATCCTTAAAATTTAGGAATCTCTAAATGTAATATTTATCATGCACTAGATTACTGTGGTCATTTACTACTGTCTTATGTACCTGATTTATTCACTGATGCACCACTGTATTTCTTAGCCAGTAACCATATAATTTTGATTATTCCTGGTTTATAATGTAGTTTGAGATTATGAGGACACCTTCCTTTGTATTTTTTTCATTAATTCCCTTGATATTCTTGAACTTTTGTTCTTCAAAATGAATTTTGTTATGTTTTCTAGCTGTATTGAATACTTTTTGTGAGTTTGGTTGGGATGAAACTGAATAAGTAAATTAGTTTAATCAGTTTTGTCATTTTTATTATATTGGCTCACCTACCCATGAGCAAATGATATTTTTCAATTGTTTAGATCTAACTTTATTTGTGTAAAATGTGTTTTTTTAATTGTGTTCATAGAGTTCTTGGTTTTTTTTTTTGGCAGGTAGATTTTCAAGTATTTTATATTGCTTACAGTTATTTCAAATGGAATTCCTCTTTCTATCTCTTGCTGCTCAGTTTTGTTGGTCATATAAAGAAATTATGATAATTTATGTGTGTTTATATTATATTGTGAAACTTTACTAAATTTGTTAATTATTTCAAATAGTTTTTTGGTTGA
This sequence comes from Petaurus breviceps papuanus, assembly GCF_028583685.1. NCBI lineage: Eukaryota > Metazoa > Chordata > Mammalia > Diprotodontia > Petauridae > Petaurus > Petaurus breviceps. Next base: position 36,493,935 of record NW_027185761.1, on the reverse strand, counting down.
TGCTCTAGGGTTCTGTAAGTATTCCATCATACAATCTTCAAAGAGAGGTAGGTTTTTTTCCTTGTTGCTTGTTCTAATTCCTTCAATTTATTTTTCTTCTCTTATTTGCTATAGATAACATTTTAGCACTATATTCAATAATTGTGGTAATAATTGGCATACTTGCTTCACTCCTTATCTTATTGGGAAAACTTCTAACATCCCCCTCACGGATAATGCTTGTTGATGGTTTTAGTTAGATATTGCTTAATGTTTTAAGGGATGCTTCCATTATTCTTATGTTCTCTATTGTTTCTAATGGAAATGGGTGCTATATTTTCTCAAAATCTTTTCCTTCACCTATGGAGATCATCCTATGATTTTTGTTGATTTCCTTATTTATATTGTCAACTGTATTCATTGTTTTCTTAATGTCGCATCAACACTGCATTCGAGGTATAAATCCCACCTGGCAATAGTGTATAATTCTTCTCATATATTGCTACTAATACCTTGCTAGTATTTTGCTCCAAAATTTTTCAAAAGCATTCATTAGAGAAATTGGTCTAAAACTTTCTTTCTCTATTTTTAGTTCTTCCTGGTTAAGATATCAGCACCAGGGGGCCATCTCAAATCATCAAGATCTATATTTTGCCACTAGAAGTAGGGGGATTTGGAGGAGAAAGTGAGGCTAGTGACCTTGCACAGCACCCCCCCCCCATACACACACATATACACACATCTTACCTAAGCCCAATTCATGGAATCATCTTCGTGGTATCATGATCCCTTTTGAGAAAGAAGGAGAAAGAACAATAACAACCATCATCATATTTGTCTCATAAAAGTCATTTGGTAGAACTCTTTCACCTTTTTATTTTCCCAAATAGTTTATATAGTATTGGAATTTATTTTTATTTTAATGTTTGTTAAAATTCACTTGTGAATTCATCTTTTTTTTTTCTTGGGGAGTTCATTAATGACTTGTAAAATGTGTTTTTTCTAAGATGGGGTTATTGATGTATCTATTTCCTGATCTGTAAATTTGGGTAATTTATATTTTCATAACTATTCATCAATTCCCACAGAGTATCAAATTTATTGATATATAATTGGGCAAAACATTTGCTAATTATTGCTTTAATTTCTTCTTAATTTATGTTAATGTCACCCTTTTAATTTTTGATACAGTATATTTGCTTTACTTCATTCTTTTTTTTAATCAAATGAACCAATGGATTATCTGTGATTTTAATTCATAAAAGCAACTCCCAGTTTCATTAGTTTAGTATTTTGGTTTGTTTGTTTTTTACTTTCAATCTTGTTACTCTCACCTTTGATTTTCAGGATTTCCAATTTGATACTCAACTGAGGATTTCTAATTTCTTCTTTTTTTTAGTTGCATTCCCAATTCATTGATCTGTTCTTTCTCTACTTTGTTGGTGTAAGAATTTAGAGAGAGAAATTTTCCCCTAAGTACCAGTTTGGATGAAATTTTGGTATGTTGTCTCATTGTTGTCATTCTCTTTAATGAGATTATTTATTGTTTTCATGTTTTCTTCTTTGATCCATGTTTTATTTTTTAAGTTGTCACTACTATATTTTTAATATATTTATTTTTAGTTGTCAGCATTCATTTCCACAGTATTTTGAATTACAAATTTTCTTCTCATCTTTCCCCTATCCCCACCCCAAGACAGCAAGCCTTCTGAATACCCCTTCCCCCAATCTGCTCTCTCTTATATCCTCCTCCATACCCCCTCTAACTTTCTAGTAGGGCAAGATGGTTTTCTACACCCCAGTGCCTGCATATCTTATTTCCCAGTTGCATTTGTTTTAAAACTTTGATTTCCATATTCTTTCCCTTCTTCTTTCCTTACCCATCCCCATTGGGAAGATTAACAATTCAATATAGGTTGTACATGTGTAGCTATGCAAAATGTTTCCCTAGTAGTTATACTGAGAAAGACTAACTATATTTCCTTCCACCCTATCCTTCACCACATTTTTTTTCTATTTTCTACTTTGACCCTGCCACTTTTCAAACATATATGCTTCTAACTACCCTCTCCCACAATCTTCCCTCCCTTTTATCATCCCCCCTCATTCCCTTCCCCCCTACTTTCCTGTAGGATAAGATACCCAAATGAGTGTGTATCCTTCCTTAAGCCAGATTCAAAGAGAGTAAGATTTATCCATTCCCTTTCATCTTCCTACTCTTCTCCTCCTTTTAAAAATTTTCTCTTGCCTCTTTTATATGAGATAATTTACCCTATTCTATCTCTACTTTAGTTCTCTTATTATATTCCTCTCTCACTTCTTAATTTTATTTTTTTAGATATCATCCTTTCCTATTCAACTGATCCTGTGCCCTCTATTTATGTATACGTGTACAAACATACACACACACTCACGCATGTATTTATACACACCTATACCCTCCTATACATGTATATATGTATGTATAAAATATATACATATATATTCCATTCAACTATCCTCTTACTGAGAAAAGTCTCATGAGTTACAATTATCATTTTTTCATGTAGGGAATGTAAATAGTTAAACTCCATTAAGTTCCTTATGATTTCTTTTTCCTGTTTACCTTCTCTGCTTTTTGTATTTGAAAGTCAGATTTTCTTTTCAGCTCTGGTTTGTTCATCAAGAATAGTTGAAAGTCCTCTATTTCATTGAATGAGCATATTTCCCCCTGAAGCATTATACTCAGTTTTGCTGGGTAGGTGATTCTTGATTTTAATCTTATTTCCTTTGTCCTCTGAATATCATATTCCAAGCCCATAGATCTCTTAGTGCTAGATCTTGTCTTATACTGATTGTGTTTTAATAATACTCAGATTATTTCTTCTTGGCAGCTTGTAATATTTTCTACTTGACCTTG
>NW_027185761.1:36432924-36490657 GCF_028583685.1 Petaurus breviceps papuanus | reverse complement strand
ACCTTGGAACTCTGGAATTTGGCTATGATATTTCTAGCAATTTACTTTTTGAGATCTTTTTTAAGAGGTGAGTGGTGAATTCTTTCAATTTCTATTTTGTCCTCTGGTTCTAGCATATGAGGGAAAATTTGCTTGAGAATTTATTTTAAGATGATTTCTACGCTCTTTTTTTTATCATGGCTGTCATGTAGTCCAATTATTTTAAAATTATCTCCCCTGGATCTATTTTCCAGGTCAGTGGTATTTCCAATGAGATATTTCACATTGCCTTCTATTTTTTCATTTGTTTGAATCTCTTTTATAATATCTTGATTTCTCATAAAGTCATTAGCTACCATTTACTCTAATCTAATTTTGAAGGAATTATTCTCTTCAGTGAGTTTTTGAAATTTCTTTTCTATCTGAGCAATTTGACTTTTAAAGCATTCTTCTCCTCATTGACTTTTTGGGCCTCTTTTGTCATTTGAGTTAGTCTATTTTTAAGGGGTTATTTTCTTCGGTATTTTTTTGGGGGGGTCTCTTCTTTAGCAGGCTGTTGACTTGCTTTTCATGATTTTCTTGCATCATTCTCATTTCTCTTCCCCAATTTTCCTCTATTTCTCATATTTGATTTTCAAAATCCTTCTTGAGCTGCTCCATGACTTGTAAGCGGTTCATATTTTTGTTGGAAGCATTTGATGAAGGAGTTTTGACTTCATCAATGTTTTGATCATTTTTGTCCTCAAAAATGATTCTATGGTCTGATTGCTCATCTTGCTCATCTTGCCAGCCAATTACTTGACTTTTGTGCTCTTTGCCACAGTAGAACTCTGCTTCCAGAGTGGAGAAAGCTTTGTCCCAAATTACTGGGGTATTTGCAAATGTTGTCCGCTCCCAGCTTGGTTCGATAGTCCTGTCCTGTCTGCCTGCCAGGCTGCCTTTAGCAGGAGATCTATTTCTCTCTGTCACTTTGTGAGATCTATAGCTCTAAAATAATTTTAGAGTCATATTTTACAGGCATTAGAGGTGTTTGGAGCAGAAGCCAAATGGATTCCCTGTTTTTACTCCACCATTTTGCCTCATCCCCCTCCATCCATGTTTTCTTTAGGATTAGATTATGTAGTTTAAAATTAATTCTTAATCAACCTTTCCACTGCTCTTTATTGAATGTAATTTTATTGCATTATGATCTGAAAATAATATATTTAATATTTCTGACTTTCTAAATTCAATTTTGAGGTTTTATGCCATGATCAATTTTTTTGTGTGTAGATACCATGTGATACTAAGGAACAAAAAAACATATTCTTTTCTTTTCCCATTCAGTTTTTCCAAAGATCTGTTTAATCTAACTTTTTAAAAAATATTCTATTTACTTCCTTATTATTTGCTATCTATTGCTTCTTGTAACTCACCTAAGTTCTCCTTTAAGAATGTGGATGCTATATTAATCAGTGCATATATATTTAGTATTGTTATTACTTCATTGTTTTTGGTACCTTTCACCAAGATGTAATTTCCTTTCAATCTCTTTTATCTCTTTTAATTAGGTCTATTTTTCCTTTTAATTTGTCTAAGATCAGGACTTCTACTTTTTTTTTACTTGAGCTGAAGCATAATAATTTCTGCTTCAGCCCTTTGCCTTTATTCTGTGTGCATCTCTCTGTTTTAAGTGTGTTTCTTGTAAATAGCATATTTTTTTTTGAGCCACTCTGCTATCCACTTTCATTTTATGGGAGAGCTCATTCCATTCACATTCATAGTTATGATTACTAACTGTGTATTACCTTCCATCCATTTTTTCCCCTCCTGTTTGCCCTCTTCTTTCAACTTTTCCTTCCTTGCCACTGTTTTCTTTTCATCTACCTCCTCCCCCACTCTTACCTCCCTTCTATCAGTCCCTCACCTTTCCTTAATTTCCTCTCTTCTTACTTCCCTCTCAGATAAGTAGATTCATATATTCATCTGATTGTGTATATTATTCCCTCTTTAATCCAATACTGATGACAGTGAAGTTCAAGTGATGGCTATCACCCACACTCCCATCTTCTCCTGCACTGTAAGAGATCTTGCACACCTCTTCATGGGCATAATTTACCCCATTCTACCTCTCCCTTCCTTCATCACCCAGAGTAACTCCTCTTTGTCATCCACTTGCTATTTTTATGTCATTCCCTCAAACTCTCCTTATATCCATATCCTTGTCTCTCTCTCTCTCTCTCTCTCTCTCTATCTCTCTCTCTGTCTCTATATATTTATATATATATATATGTATATATTCCTTCTAGTAATACTAGTGATAGCTTTTTGTAAAGGATTATAATTTTCTTCCTCACATGCATTGATGTAAACAGTTTAGGTCTTTTGAATCCCTTTTTTTCTTTTTCCGTCTTAGATTTCTCTTGGTCTTGATATTGGAGGTTAAATTTTTGACTCAATTCTGGTCTCTTTACATAAACTTGAAATCCTATTTCATTGAATGACCATTTTTTCCTCTTTGAAATATTAAGCTTAATTTTGCTGGATAGGTGATTCTTGGTTGCATTGCTCTTTTGCCTTCTGGAATATCATGTTCTATGACTTCTGATACTTTAATGTTGCAACTGGTAAGTCCTGTGTATTCATGATTGTGGTTCCCCAATATTTGAATTGTTTCTTTCTGGTCACTTGCAGTAATATTTTCCTTGACCTCATAGTTCTGAAGTTTGGCTATAATGTCCCTTGGAGATTTTACTTTGAGATCTCTTTCCTGAGGGGATTGGTAGATTCTTTCAAAGCTTATTTTGACTCTGGTTCTGGAACATTAGGGCAGTTTTCCTTGATAATTTCTTGAAAGAAGTTGTCAAGTTCTTTCTTTTGATTCATAATTTCAGATAGTTTAATGATTATTATTTTTTAAGTAACAAATGCACTTTATTGATTTACAGATTAAAGAAAGCTACTGAGCCAAGATTAATAACTGCATTGTTCTCCCATTCAACAGCTATGTAACCTGATAGGCCTAGAGTAGCCATGCCAACTCTTACTCCAGCACTTTAAATGGAATTGACATTGATAACAGGATTAGTAAATCAAAGCATTATTTTAGTTTAGTTTTTAAGTGCATGCCTGATGTCTGAATCCAATTTCTTTTATATTCCATATTTTCCTTCTAGTTCTTCCACTTTTGCAATATAAGCTTTCTTGGAATCTTCTTTGGATTTCCCTTTTAAAGAGTTCCAGGCATACTACTTAGCCATGCCTTTGAAGTCTATCATTCCTGGACGATCTACATTTACATGTCCAACTGTGGCTTTTTCATAGTGGCTATAGATAAACAACATCTCCTGGTCATCTGGTTTGGACTTCAGGTTTTTGACTTCTTCTGCAACTCTGTTAAATTCATCCTGAGACATGCTGCCAGGTTGAACAGGGCAGGGGGGATCAAAAGAGAGCTTCCACCTAACTCCTGCGTGCTAAACAAAAGCAGGCTGGGTTAAGCCCACTCCTACTCTCTGGCCCAACTCCTAGTTCAACGATTCCTACAGTCTCTCCTGCATCTATTTTCTAGGTCAGTTGTTTATTGAATGAAATATTTTATATTTTCTTCTTTTTTTCCATTCTGCTGAATTTCTTTGATTGATATTTGATGTGTCATTCATGAGACATCATGATCAAATTGATATTTGATGTCTCATTAGCTTCCACTTGCCGAATTCTAACTTTGAAGGAGTTGTTCTTGTTTTTTCCTCCTTAGTTAGCTTTTGTAACTCCTCCACCATTTGACCAATTGCACTTTTTAAGGAAATGTTTTCTTCAGTGAATTTTTATCTCCTTTTTCATTTGACCAGTTCTACTTTTAAAGCCGTTTTCCAAACAGTTGAGTCTTCTTTTCTTAATTCTCTTGCATCACTCTCATTTCTTTGCCCATTGTTTTCTGCCTCTCTTATGAATTTGGTCCCCTTTTTGAGCTCTTCTTTGAGTTTTCTTTGTTTTCTGGACTTGAGACTGCTTCCCATTTTACTTCGGTGTCTTGCCCATAGACATTTTGACATTGTTGTCCTTTTCTGAGTTTGTGTCTTTATCTTCCATGCCACCATAAATACTTTCTATGGCCAGATTGGTTCTTGTTGTGTTTGCTATTTTTTGCTCATCTTTTTGCCATTTTTCCTTTTTGTTTAATTTTGAGCTCTGCTCCTGGAGTGGAAGGGGCCCTTTCTCAGGCTTCTTGGGCCAGAGGCTGCAGTCCCAGGCTATTTGCCTGGTGCTTTACTGATTTTACCATGAGGCTCATGTGTGGTGCTTCAGTGAAGGGTTGAGATGGGGTAGCCAGTGCTACTGGAGGCTAGAGAGGTCTGGCAGCCAGGGTCCCAGTGCTGCTGAAACCAGAGATATGTTCTGCATTGACTTCAGCCTATTTCCTTAAGATACAATGAAGTAAGTCATGGTTTGGGGGCTGGCATATGCTTGTACACTCAGAGCTAAGCTGAAGTATGTGCTGGTCTGGCTGCTGGAAGATGTCCATTCTGCTGGCTATGCTGAAGCATGTATGGGGTCTTGGTGTTAGTGTTTGCCTGATCAAATACATTGGGGCTCAAGATCTACCATTGATTTGCTGAGGTGGGGTTTGCTGTTGTTTTGCTGGGATGCTTCCTTTCCTGGGTGGGCTGTCTTCCCCTTTTACCAAAGTGCAACAGACCTCTCCTGCCAACCTCCCACATTTCTTGAGGTAAAAGATTTCTTGAAGTAAAAGAAGTAAACACTGGTATTCTGAGAAGGAAAACAATAACAATTACAGAAGCAACAGTAATGGCAATAAAAACCACAATAACAAGCAAACAACAACCACAAACAAGCAAACAAAAAATTAATCAATGATAACAGGATTTAATGTTAAAAATGCAACCTCTTACTCAAAAATAAAATTGAGTACAGATTTACATTTTCAAATTCTCCTTAAGTGTTCTGATTAGATGTTCAAAGCTCATCTGGCCATTTTTTTCCTGGTTCTGCATCAAAATGAATGATAATTAACAAGGAAGATAATGTTCTTCTCCCTTTGGTCCTCTCCACACATATATCAAAGGTCTTTCATTCTAAGGTTGATATAAACAGTAGGGTGACTGGGAGCCAGGGAGGCTAAAAGCACATTAGGTGTAGAACAATAGTATAGTTAATTAGCATATCTTTTAATATGTTGTATTGATGTGATTACACAAACACTTTTTTTTTTTCCTTTTGGAGGGCAATTGGGGTTAAGTAACTTGCCCAAGTTTACATGGCTGTTGTGTGTGTGGGTGTGTGGGGGGGGTGTGGGTGTGTGTGGGTGTTAAGTGTCTGAGGCCGGAACCGAAGGCAGGTCCTCCTGACTTTAGGGCCGGCACTTTACTCATTGCGCCACCTAGCCACCCCCTACACAAATACTTTTATGTGTATCTAAAATTTCCTTGCTGTTTCCTAAATAAATGTTTTTGGCACCATATCCAAACTTTAATTTCTACAGATGTATCTGAGTACCTACTAGGTGTTATATGTACTACGATTCTTATGATTGTTCTGGAGAGAGCATCCTTACACATTTTTGGTGGGTCATCACTTCTTTCCACTCTATTTCTCAGAATGAAGTGGCATCTGTGCTCTACATCACCAGTCTTTAATGGACTTATGTTCACTCATACTTCATTATCAAGCTGCAGCTCAAAATCACAATTACACTTTGATGGCATAATCAGTAGGCATTCTGCTGAAGCAAATTTTCTTAGTATACAATTAAGTGAACTAGAAAATGTATATTTTTTCCCCTAAAGACATAGTCATAGAAGCATTGATTTAGAACTGGAGCAGACCGTTTTAACCTACTTGTTTTAATTGCAACATAACCTGAGTGTACTCACAAGTTAAAATACAAATGATTATTGGATACTCCCTCCCAGTCATATCATCACAATGCTGCCTCCATCCATGGGCACACTGTCTGTTTCCACCTTCCTCTTATACGTTGTCTTCCCCCATTAGAATATAACTTATTCAAGGGGAGGAGCTATCTTATTTTATCATTGCTTTATCCCCATACTTACTATTATGCCTGACACACATAGAAAACATTTCATAAATTATCTTTCTCTCTTTCTATCCATCTTTCCAACCCTCTGTCCATTTGTCTGTCTGTCTAACTACCTTGTCAAATCTACATGGACTGAATAATGTAGTTTTGCACTATGATAGAAAGTACAATGACCTTGCATTAAATCTACAAATTCTCTACTCCACCTCATACTCATTTTCTTTCAAATTTCTCTAGTTTGGTTAAGTGCAAATAAAATACTTCAAAACAGTTTCATACCCTTAAATCAGTCTTTCCTCTTTCATTTCCTTCACCCTAAATTTTCAATCTTTTGCCAGATCTTGTCAATTCTATCTCTACTATGTCTCTCATTTGTCTTCTTCTCCTTTTTACTCAAAATGTCACTGCCCTAATACAAACCTTAATCATCTGTAATCCATGGTATTATATCACCCCGTACCCCCACCCCCATTCATCTTACCTCCTTCCAGTTTCTCCACTTTACAATTGATCCACAATATAATTGCCAAATGGATTTTCCGAAGGCAAAAGGTCTGACTATATTTTCCTCTTCTCAGAAATCTTTAAAGACTCCCAGTTGTTTTTAGCATACCACAAGAAATCCTTAATCTATTATATATATATGTATATGTATATGTATATCTATATCTATCTATCTATCTATCTATCTATCTATCTATCTATCTATCTATCTACAGCTACACACAATCTGGTCTCCACTTAGATTGCACACTTGTGGGCATATTTCATCTTGGTCCCCTTTATGAACTTTAAATTCAAGTTATCTGGTTACATGTCATTCCCAAGTTTACCAATCCACCAGTCCTCTCAGGGTCTTCATAGGTGTGAGTGAAGGAAAGGGGCATAATCATTTATACAGTACTTTCTATGTGCTGAGCACTGTGTTAAGCAAATTATATTTTAAAAGTTGATCCTCACACAATTCTGTGAGGTAGGTGCCGTTATCCCCATATTATAGTTGAAAAAAAATGAGGGAAATTGAGGCCGTGACTTTTCCAAGGTCATACAGCTAGAAAGTGTCAAGCCAAATTTAACCTTAGGTCTCCCAGATGCCAGGCTCAGAGCTCTATTCAATGAACCACCAAATTGTGAGGAATTGGGAATGGGAATATTGAGTGAAGTATAGTATATGTTTTTAATAATTCATCACTCTACCTTGAAGGCAGATGAAAAATTGCTATGGACAAACTCTGAATAAGGAATTCAAGTAGATTTTGTGACATCCTTATGAATGAAAGGAAAACATTCTTTTTCAAAGATATTGGACAGCTGTATACTGAAGTATCACAGGTGAAAAGAGATTGGATTTTCATAATTGTACTTTAAAGTCAAAAGTAGACATTTACAAAGAATACAGATATGAAAAAATATGCATTCTTTGTGTCAGGAGTTAGGTGAGATTAAGAAATCAAAGAGTTCTGCTTTTTTCCCCTTTTTAACTCACATCCCTAAAAAAGACTCTTTCACTTTATTCCTAATATTATAATAGCTTGATCACAATCAAAGACCTTTTACTTTGCCACCTAAGTATATGTATATATGTATGTCTGTATTATGTATGTATGTGTATGCATGTATCTATCTCTCTGTCTATCTATCTAGCATATTATGGATATATATCTACAGGTATATGCATAAAATATATTGCTTTATTTAAGATTGATCAGGGAATACATTATTGTTGATTTCTAGTATATTTGTGAAAGTCCCATTGGAAAATTATTATAAATTTCATAAACACATATTTTAATCATTGAATTTTTTAAATACTATGAATAGTTTATTCAAGAACATTGTGATAATTTCTTATGTCAAAGGCACTGGTATAATATTTCTGTTTAGTTACAGGATAATAGCAATGGTGAAAACATTGATGATACAGCTCATAGTTTGCTTCTCCCATCTTACAGTACAGGTTCCATCAGATGTGGTATCCCCCAAAACATGAGCTGGCTGTGTGTAAACCAGATCCATTCTCCTGCATCACTGCACAAGCAACTACTTATTGATATATCTTCCCTAACTTTACCAAATGTGTTAAGGACTGTTCCACTATAGCTGATCCATTGGTTGACATTCTTCTGATTATAATCCACACTGCCCAATATAGCATCTGTATATGCTTTCACATATACTTTTTCACATACTTCTACTATTTCTTTTTGTGTGCTTCATCAGCATTGAAGCCAATCTCTTAGTGGTGGGGCTGATATTCCTTCATGGTGGTGGCCGCTCTTCCTGAGGGCCAATCGATGAATTTTTTTTTTTTTTGGAAATATTTTGAAACTGTCAGTTAAAACCTTATGAAATGTCTTTTTAAAAATAAGACATGCACTGTAATCCATGGATTAAACTCTAGGGATATCAGCAAACAGAATATTGGTCACAAGTGGGAAAATCAAAGACTTTTAGTGCTGGAGTGAAACAGAATTATTTTGTTCAAAAGGGAGAAAGTTCATAAAATTTGAAGCCTTTCTATGATGTCATTAAATGCTTGAGGGGAAAGATATTGGTCCACATGGCTGAGGATATTTTCTCAGTCAGTCAATAAACATTTATTATCAGTTATGTGCCAGGCACTGAGCTAAGCATATAGCATACATCTCTCCCCACCTCCACTTCCATTTCTATCTTTTCATCTCTATATATGCTTTTACTTTTACTTTGCCCTCAAATCTATCCTAACTTTATCCTGGGTCTAAATGTCCTTTGAGGATTTTAAAAGATGTTTTATTGTTATATAAAGAAGATAGGAATTCATAGTATCTAAGAGTTTTTTTTAATTAAATTTTCCATCTTTTCTTGAATTCTATTTGACTCTGTGAATGTTTGAATGGATAATTTCTTTATCTTGAGATTGTCATATTTTTTCAATGCTAATTCCATAGAGAAATGAATAAAATCCTAATGGATGTCAGATATTCTGAAAGGTTAATCTCAGGTAGCAAGACAGGGACATAGGTCACTATTGACTATGTGGTAATGCAGTTAATTTGGATTGGCCTATATGCAGTTCAGCTTGTCATTATTGCGGCTAGTTTCTGATCTTTTCTACCTTGTCCTTAGGACTTCTCAGTATTGATTCTTACTTTGAAATGCTTTGTTTTGGGTTTCTCCTCTCATCTTCCTCTAAACCACTATTTTTTTTTCAAAAAGTCATCATTAGAGGAAAATGTAACTAGGAAGATTTGATTTCAATTTTACATATTTAGATAACTGATTTTTTTCAAACTAATCAAGGCATTCAGCTATGAACATTTTTTTTGAAAGAGATGATTTAAGGACTATCTTCAATGAAAGGGATTGCCAGCATTTTTGGTAAAAAAAAAATATATATATATATATATATATATATATATATATATATACACACACCCAGCTATGGGTAAGAGTTATAGGGAAGTTATCTGTAATTTCATTGGTAAAGGCAATTCCTAGATGAAGAACTTGTTGTTTGGCAACTTCTCTGCCATAATTTGGACTTGAATTAGGGTCTGCCTGGCTCTGAAGTAAATTCTCTCTTATGTTTTGATGCCTCTTGCAGTGGAATGAATTGGAGAATTATAATAAATGAATAAGGGGTGTCTAGGTGGCACAGTGAGTAAAGTGCTGGCCCCAGAGTCAGGAGAACCTGAGTTTGGTTCTGGCTTCAGACACTTAACACCCACCCCTCACACACACACATGCACACAAAACCAAAAAACAAACAAACAAAAAAACTAGCTCTGTAACTAACCCCAATTGCCCTCCAAAAAGAAAAAAAAATGAATAAAATGGATTCTCATCAAAACCATAAGGAAATTAGGAATGGAGAGAAACATGTAGAAAATTGAGTGCACCTCATGACGTAGCATCAATATAGGCAGAATCAAGAGAACAATGCAGAAAATGACTAAAATCAAGTAAAAAAAAGAAAGCATAAAATGGATTGAGATTCTGAGTAAATGATCTTACCAATTGTTTCTCTAGAAAACAGATGCGGAATCACAGTCTTCCTCAGACAGAACGCTAGGGGACTAGGAGTGTGGGATGTGGCATTTCTATCAGTTATTGTATTGTGTGAGTTATTTTTCTTTGTTATAAGACAAGGCTCATTTAGTGGTATGTGTGTAGGGGAGTAGGAATGATAGTATGTCCAAAAAGGATTGTGATATAAAATAAGTAATAGACTTACTGAAATTTATTACAAAGTAAACACAAGAAAATTAAAGACCTCACCAGAGAAGGTTATTTCTATATATTTCCCTACAAGAAATGGATTGCACTTATTTTTAAATTGCTCCTCCATGAAAAAGATTTGTAACCTTCTAATAGCAGGATGCAACAAACATGAATATTTCAGCACAAAATAGATTTTGTTGTAATTATCTTAATAATTGCCATCTTCTCTTGCTTTATCTTTGCTGAGACTTGACCATTACATTCCACTGGCTTTTACTAAGCTGTTTGGAGCATCATTAACATTATGGAACATGCTTTAACCTTCTTGTAATTTATTTTAGTCAAAGGAAGATCAATTACACTTTGAAAACACTGTTCACGTTGTTACAGACCTTACAATCAATTGGAGCAGGGAGGATGTAGATTCATTATTTTTAAATAGAGGTTGGATCTCTAGTGATGATAAAGGCTTTATTCAGAATAAAATCCCACATTCATTTCCATTTTTTCACCTACAAGTGACTTGTATAACTCAATATTTTACCTTGCTTCCAATATTTAAAATATTAATGATTTGAGGTTGACCAGTGAAGAGATTACTGCTAATTTTTAATGTACCTTGATTGTGATAATTCCATGAGAAAATGATTATTCTATAAGCACATATTTCAATCATGTATTAATCTATTGAAAGCATTTTACAACTGTTGGTTTAAGCATTGCGAAATGTCCAGTAAAGAAATAATATACCCACTACTGCCTGGAATGAAGTGTAGGGATGTTCACCAAGCAGAATGTTGGCCGCATCTTAGAAAACCAAGGACTTTGAGTGTAAGAATAAAATACTACTTTTTAATGTAGAAAGAGAAATGTTTAAGAAGTTTGAGAACTTCTTATGAAAATTTTTTAAATCCTTGAGGAGGAAGTTGTTGCTTCACAATATGGTGATTAAAAAAAAAACTGTCATTAAACACTTATTAAACCCCAGCTGTGTTCCAGGCACTAGGAATGCAAAAAGAGGCAAAAGACAGTTCCTGCACTCCTGCAGCTCACAATATAAGGAAGGAGGAATTAAGTATGCAGATCAGTACAAAGAAGCTATGTAATACCAGCTATATATAAGCTATATACCAGGAGAGAGTTAATAGAAGGTAATAGGATTAAGGTTTCCTGTGAAAGATAGGATTTTAGTTCAGACTTAAGGGTGTTCAGTAGGTGGAGACAAGGAGGGAGGGTTTTATTGCCATTAAACAATGTGTGGATTGTTTGTGTTCTTCTATATTTAGATTATTTTCTACTTACAAGTTATTTTAGCACATCCATCTAACTCTGTTCTAACTCTATATTTTTACCACTCTTTGAGAAATATGATCTAAATTTCATTTATTTAAAAACATTTTATTTGCAAGGCAATTGGGGCTAAGTGACTTGTCCAAGGTCACATGGCTAGCTTTTGTGTTAAGTGTCTGAGGCCAGATTTGAAGTCAGATCCTCCTGACTCCAGGACCAGTGCTCTACTCACTGTGTAAATTTTATTTAACTTCAGGATGATATACATATTCCTAATGCTAAGAAAGATGGCCATTTTTGTTCTTCACTACCACTATCTTGCTACCATCTTCACTATTGCTATCACCATCTTCTTCCATATCATCTTCCATAAATACAATGAACAATATTGATGTAACACTTAATTGTTTGTAAATCACTTTACAAATATTATTAAAGTTTTCTTCACAATAGCCTATGATGTTAGCATTTAAAGTTATTATTCATTCCATTTTACATATGAGCAACTAAGGTTCACAAAAGTAAATTGACTTGCTGGTGGTCATATGACTCAGATGGTTTGTAAAGTGCTTTGTCATGTGCTTATACTATGTCTGTACCTTTCCTATTTTTTTCCATTATATAAAGATTCTTGATTTAGATATATCCAAATAATTGTTAGGAAGCATTTTATTCAAATCTTTAAAGAGTTTCTTTGATAATTTGATATCTAGAGCACGATACTTATAGTTATTTTGATGGTATCATCATTTTATATTGACTTCTTTATTTAGTATTTTATTTTCCCCAGTTACATGTAAAAAAATTACGTTCATTTTTAAACCTTTAACTTCCAAATTCTCTCCCTCCCTACATGCCCTCAACGTCCTGGAGAAGGCAAGTGATTGCATTTAGGTTATGTACATGTAGTTGTGCAAAACATATCCATAATAGTCATGTTATAGAAGAAAACATAGACAAAAAAAAAGCCTCAATGAAAATAATAAAGAAAAAAGTGTGCTTCAATCTGTATTCAGATACCGTCAGTTCTTTCTCTGGGCATGGATAGTATATTTCTTCATAAGTCCTTAGATTTGTCTTGGACCATTGTATTGATGAGAATAACTAAGTCATTGACATTTGATCATCTTAACAACATTGCTATTACTTTTTACACAAGACAATTCACTTTGTATCAGCCCATGCAAGTCTTTCCAGGTTTTTTTCTGAGAACATTCCACTCATCATTTCTTATTAAACAATAGTGTTCCATCATAGTCACATGCCACAACTTGTTCAGCCATTCCCCAATTGATGGGCATCCCCTTAATTTCCAATTCTTTAGGCCCAGAAAAAGAGCTGCTATAAATATTTCTGTATATATAGATCTTTTCCTTTTTTTTTTTTTTTTGCTTTTTGGAGGGCAATTGGGGTTAAACAACTTGCCCAAGGTCACATGGCTAGTTTTTGTGTGTGTGTGTTAAGTGTCTGAGGCTGGATTTGAACTTAGATCTTCCTGACTCCAGGACCTGTGCTCTATTCACTGCGCAACCTAGCCTCCCCATTCCCTTCTTTTTTAAAAAATGTTTTTGGGGAAACAGACCTAGCAGTGGTATTGCTAGTCATGTTTGGTTTCATAGCCATTTGGACATACTTCCAAACTGCTGTACATAATGGTTGCATCAGTTCACAAGCCCACCAACAGTGCATTAATGTCTCATTTTCCCAAAATCCTCTCCAACAGTTGTCATTTACATTTTCTGTTCTATTAGACATTATAATAGGTATGAGGTAGTACCTCAGAGTTATATTAATTTGCATTTCTCTGGTCAATAACCAATTAGATTATTTTTATATTGCTATAGATAGCTTTGATTACTTCATCTGAAAACTGATCATATTTTTTGATCATTTATCAATTGGAGAATGGGTGGAGGGGGAGAAGGAGACGGAGATAAAACAATTTCATTCATAAAATAGAAAACAAAAAGAAGATTGCATATTAAATAATAGATTTCTCTTCCATGCCACACATTTAAAACAAGAATAACAAAAACTCTATGATAGATCCCATTACTTCTAAAACTGTCCTGTCTCTCTATGCTTCATTCTGAATTTTGTTCTGTACTTTTTTAAAAAATTAAATCTCTATTACCATAACTCCACCATCCCTCCTCCACCATCCCTCCTCACTCCCCAAAAATGAAAAAAAAAAAAGACAAGCAAAACAAAATTGGCAAGCAGCCATATCTTAATATCTCTGCTTCCTCATATAGGTGGAGTCCATTACTGTTCTGTCAGAAGGTGGATAAAATGTTTCATTCAATGTCCTTTGAAGACTCTGTGTGTGTGTGTGTGTGTGTGTGTGTGTGTGTCTTTAATAACTGTCCAAGTTGTTTTTCTTTAGAGAAATTGGTTGTATTCTTGGTTCTATTTCTATTCAATTCACATTGTATCTGGTCATTTAATATTCTCTGAAACTGTCACTTTCATCACCTCTCATATCCTGGCAGTTTCCCTTTATATTCATATACAACAGTTTGTTTAGTCATTTCCCATTTGTTGAACATCCCCATTGTTTCTTTTTTTTTCCTTTCTCCCTCTGCATTTAAATCCTTTCATTGTATCAGCAAGTTTGTTTTTCTTTTGATAATTTCTTTCCTGAGGCTATCCTCCCTCTTACACCACAACCCCCATTATTGTTTTCTTGATGACTGTGTGCCTCTTAATATTGGTTTGACCTTCCTTTATCCATTTTATTTGAGTGAGATTCACCTTATTGATGCCCACTCCATTCCCCTACTCCTTCCTTTATGATTGTACATACTTGTTTTCATATTTCCCCATTATGAAAAATGATTCCATCTTCCTCTTTCTACAATATTATATCCCTTTCATGCTCATTTTTTTCACCTCTTAAAACTTTGAAAATAGAATCAATACATTCTCTGGACCTCTAAAAACTCACTAAATAACCTTAAAAGAAATTAAGGTTCCACCCTCCCCAATCCATGTAAAAAGGGGACTCTAAACAAACTTTGGAGCTGCAGAACCCACAAAATGACACAGAGAAGCTAACCTCCCGCTGAGAACAGCCCGGCAGGCCGGCAGGAATCGGCCAGCACAGCACTCTGGGAGCCAAGCCCAGCCCCACACCGAGGCTTTAGCCCCAGGGCGGGCCTGACCAGCCACCTGCCAGAGGGACTCCAGATCAGCAGCAGCTGTGGCCCTTTGCAGATTTATCAATACATAGATGCAAAGGACAAGGTGGGAGGCCAGTGCAGTCTGGACTTTGGGACCCAGGAAGTGGGAGTGCATGGCTTTTACCCCCGGAGTGAGAAACTGCTGAGACCCCAGCACAGCCTGCCAGCGCCACGTGGCAGCTTCAGCTCCTGGCCTGCAGAGTGTAGGGGGACCAAGCACCAGTCTGAGGGGTCATCGCTCTTGCTTTAACCTGCTTGGATCTGGATTGCAGTCTAGGGTGGAGGTCCTGGGGGGGTGTCCAGCTTGCCAGAGAGTGTGGAGACCTCAGAGAGAGCACCCATCTAATACCTCCAGGAGCTGAGAAAACCCCAGCAGTTTGGGACGAAATCTCCCCTGTCTGGTGGCAGAGTCCTACTGTGGCAAAAAGCCCAAAAGTCAAATCATTGAGTGGCAAAATGAGCAGGCAAAGGAAACAAAGCAGACAGAAGATTCCAACATTACACTCCTATTTTGGGGATAAGAAGGAGCAAGGCATGGAACAGGAGGAAAACAGTGAAGTCAGAACTCCTGCACCAAAAGCTTCAAAGGAAAATACAAGCTGGTTACAGGCCATAGAGGACCTTAAGAAGCAGATAAGAGAAGTGGAGGAAAAATTCGGAAGAGAAATGAGAACAATGCAAGAAAATTATGAAATGAGAGTCAACAGCCTGACTGAAGAAAATAATACCTTAAAAAACAGACTGACTCAAATGGCAAAGGAGGCTCAAAAATGCAATGAGGAGAAGAATGCCTTAAAAAGTCGAATTTGCCAGATGGAAAAAGAATCTCAAAAGCTCACTGAGGAGAATCATTGCTTCAGAATTAGATTGGAGCAAATGGAAGCTAATGACTTTATGAGAAATCAAGATGCTGTTAAACAGATCCAAACAAATGAAAGAATAGAAGGCAATGTGAAATATCTCATGGGAAAAACCACTGACCTGGAAAATAGATCCAGGAGATATAATTTAAAAATTATTGGACTGCCTGAGAGCCATGACCAAAGTAAGAGCCTGGAAAGCATCCTCCAGGAAGTTCTCAAAGAAAACTGCCCTGATGTTTTAGAACCAGAGGGCAAAATAGAGGTTGAAAGAATCCACCGATCACCTCCTGAAAAAGATCCCAAAAAGAAAACTCCTAGGAATATTATAGCCAGGTTCCGGAATTCCCAGATTAAGGAGAGAATATTACAAGCAGCCAGGAAGAAACAATTTGAATATTGTGGAAACACAATCAGGATAACCCAGGATCTGGCAGCTTCTACACTGAGGGATCGAAGGGCCTGGAATGTGATATTCTGGAGGTCAAGGGAGCTGGGATTAAAACCAAGAGTCACCTACCCAGCAAAACTGAGTATCATGTTTCAGGGGAAAATATGTTCATTCAGTGGAATACAGGACTTTCAAGCATTCTTGCTGAAAAAACCAGAGTTGAATAGAAAATTTGACATTCAGATACAAGAAGTAAGAGAAGCATGAGAAGGTAAACAGGGGGAAAAGAAATCATAAGGAACTTATCAAAGTTGAACTATTTTTTTTTTAAAGCAATCGGGCTTGAGTGGCTTGTTCGGGGTTGCATGGCCAGTTATTGTTTCTGGGTGTGGTGCTGAGTGTCTGGGCCCGGATTTGATCCGGGTCGTCCCGGCACTGGAGCTGGTGCTCTTGCTCGCTGAGCCACCTGGCCAAAGTTGAACTATTAACATTCCTACATGGAAAAACAATAATTGTAACCTATGAAACTTTTCTCAGTAGTTGAAGGGATTAGAAATATATATATGTGTGTGTGTGTGTGTGTGTGTGTGTGTGTCTTTATATGAGGGTATGCGGGCATATGAATACATATGAGAATGTGTGTATATACTTTTACAGGTATACATAGATAGAGGGCACAGGACCAATTTAACAGGAAGGGATGATACTTAAAAGGTGAAATTAAGAGCTGAGAGGAATATAATGAGAGGAGATGGGGAGAGACAGAGTGTGGCAAACTATCTCATACAGAAGAGGCAAGGGAAAATGGTTACAATGGAGGGGAAGAATAGGAAGGCAAAAGGGAATAGGTCAACCTTATTCCTATTGAGTCTGGCTTGAGAAGGGAGGGAAATACACACTAAATAGGGGATCTCACCCTCCAGGAGAATAGGGGGGGAAGGGGATGTGAGGGGGGATGATGGAAGGGAAGGCAGGCTGGGGGGGGAGGGAAGTTGGAAGCACCCACTTTTGAAAAGGGACAGGATCAAAGTAGAGAATAGAACAAGTGTGAGGTGGGATAGGAGGGAGGGAAATATAGTCAGTCTTTTACAATACATCTACTATGTTATTGTTTTGCATTAGCCACACATGTACAACCTATACTGAACTGCTTGTCTCCCCAGTGGGGGTGGGTGGCAGGGGGGGGGAAGGGAATGAATCTGGAATTGAAAGTTTTAAAATCAAATATTCAAATATATATATGTGTGTGTGTATATATATATACATACTATTATTAATACCATCTTACATGTAATTAAGAAAAAAGATATACAGGCACTGAGGCATAGAGATCCACTGGAAAAGTTGAAATGGGTATGGGAGAAAATATGGGAGAGAGCAGATTGGAGGTGGGGATATCCTGTGGGACTGCTGTTTTGGGGGGATGGGTGGGGGAAAAACGGGGAGAAAATCTGTAACTCAAAATCTGGCGGAAATGAATGATGTAAATCAGCAGTTAATAAAGCATTTAAATTAAAAAAAAGAAATTAAGGTACTGCATGTAATATAGTACCTACTTAAAACATGTTTATTGATTGATTTATTGAAGGGATGCTTGTTTATTTTCTCCCTATGAGGAGGTAAATACTGCTTCATCAAAAAAAAAAAACAAAACAACCCTTTCAGATGACTTAAATAAATTAACCTAGAAAAGGCTTCTTTTGACTCTCTGCAGTTAAAATTTCGTACTCTGCTCTTGTCTTTTCATCATGAAAGCTTAAAGATTCTCTATTATATTAAAGGCTCTCCTTTTCACTATGTGGTTATACTGAGTTTTTCTAGGTTATTCTTAATATTGTAATACTCTATGTTTGCCTTTTAAAATATTGTATTCCTGAGATTTCCTCTCATTTTTAGAAGTTGTCAGGTCTTATAGAATTGTCATATAGCATCCAGACTGGTACCTTAGTAATTGAATTCTTGCTTTCTAGCTACTTGCAATATTTTTATTTGACATGGAAACCCCATATTTTGTCTATGAAATTCTGTGGACTCTCTTTTGGGGATTTCATGGAGGAAATGATTAGTGGATTCTTTCAGTTTTCATTTTTTACCTCTAGTTCCAATAGATCTAAGTATTATTGTTTATGATTTTTTGGAATATAACATTGAGGCTTTTCGTGTGTGTGGTGGGGGAAGTCAGAGACTTGAATATTCTTAAATTATCTCTTTTGGGACTATTTTTCAGATTTTTTAAATATCAGATTTATTTTAATTTTGACTGTTTTAATGTCTGTTTTTACTGTTATATTTCTTGATATTTCATGGTGCCATTAATTTATGATTGATCTTTTCTAATTTTCAAGCAAACTGTTAATTGGGTAAGGTTTATGTCTTTCTGTTCTAGGATACATGTTCTTATTCTCACACAAGAAGGATGAATAATTAATATATGAAATTTAAATTAGAATTCAAAAGAAAAAAGTTTGTAATAGAACAATGAGCTGAACTCTCATAAAATGATTTTAAATAGGCAAGAATAACTGCAAAGTTACTTCCTTAAGTTTAAAAGACAAATTGTCCAAGTAGTGTAGAGATTATAGGAGTGGAGAACCTGCAGCTTCAGGCCCACATGTGTTCCTCTAGGTCCTCTAGTGTAGCCCTTTCACAGACTTCACAGAACAAATTTGGATTCAGTCAGAGCCACACTTGAGGACCTAGAGGGCCACATGTCGGCTTGAAGCTGCAGGTTCCCCACCACTGGTATAGAAGAACTCAGGTCAAAACCACTCTGTGTGGAAAAAACAAAACAAAACAAAACAAATACCACCACCCCAACAACAGCAAGTGTGAGGTTTGGAGTAAAGCAAGCTAAATATAGAGACAACTTGTGGCTCAGTGGATAGAATTAGGGACCTGCAGTCAAGAAGACCTGAATTCTAGTCCTGTCTTTGACACTTCTTGCCTGTGTGACCCTGGGCAAGTCACTGAACCTCTGATTGCCTAACAAAAAGATTCACTGGTGAAGGAATGGCAAACTACTCCAGTATCTTTGGCAAACAAGCAAATAAACAAAGAAAAAAAATCTATGGAGAGTTAGTCTATGGTATCACAAACAGTTGGATGTAACTGGTTGACTGAACAAAAACAAGCTAAATAGAAATTAATGATAGAACCCCTGGTGGCATTAATAGCAAGAGAGGTTATGTTCTCAAAACTGCTATGTCCTATTTGACCATACCTTGAGTAATGATAGATAGATAGATAGGCATGTAGACATACCTATATATCTATCTCTATATCTATTTATCTATCTATATATGAAATTGCATAGATCATTGATGAATTACAAAATGTCCATTGAAGGGCATTCATAATAATGAAGAAGCAGGAAAACATAATTTGTGAAGGCCTATTAAAGAAAGTGTGGATAGTTTGCCAGGAAGAAGAGAAAAAATTAAAAGCAATGTTATTATTGTCTTCCAATGTTCGAAGGGTGGCTGTATGGAATAGTGTTTAGATTTGTTCTGCTGGGCCCTAGAAGGCAGAACTGGGAGTGATGAATGTAACTTGTACAGAAGCAGATAGACATGTTGGAAAGAATCAATTTCTGACAATTAGAGGCATCCCAAAGTGGAGGAAATAAACACCCTATCATTAAAGATCATCATGTAGAGCTTAAATGACTGTATATAAGTGGGATATTGTAAAGGGCATTTTTCTATGGTGGTACTTGATGGCATATAAGGTTCTATTCAATTCTGAGTTTCTATGATTTGGCAACGGTTGTGTTATTTCTGTAAAAGGGCTTCCAACACAGGGACATTATCCAAATAAGGAGACACATTTAGCATTTTTCAAGCGTTAGAACTGCTGGTGCTAAATTGAGATTAAGTTGGGTAAGTAAAGCTGAGAGAAAAGAAATTTAGCCAATTATTTAATTTTCTTTTCCTTTCAAACTCATCAAAGAATTATTGTATTATATGCATGTGTCTATATCTATGTATCTATCTATATGTATGTATGCATGTATATATGTATGTATGTATTCTTTTCTGTGTCTGGCTAGATATAGGGGATAATGTAATGCTAATTTTATGTTGCTAATAGACCTCTAGATGTATATCAAAGTCTTTTCTCTTTGTGTATTAGTGCATTTATTTTTTCCCCACTTTGGGTAGTAGTAACAACATACATTAACATATTATTAAAGTTTAATAATATCACTTTTCTCACAAGAATCCCATATCAACCCCTTTTTACAAATGGGGGGGAGACACCTTCTAGAAGTTAAGTGACTTGCCCAAGGTCACACAACAGCAGATATAACATTATAATTCATGTTTTTGAACTTAAAATTTAGTGCTCAGAGTAGGGATGCTTTGCCCATTGGAATGGCCAGTATATAAATGGGTAGACTGAACACAAAGAAAGCAACAAAGAATATATATTAGAGCTCAGGTTTTAGACTAACCTATTTTCTTAAATGTCTGCACTCTCCAATGGGATGAAAAATGTTTCAGGGTTCCCTACCCACCACCACCACCACAATCCTCTTGGTTTAGAAATGATTTAAGTTTATTATCCATTACCTATTTCTAAAATTGAGAATATATGCTCCCTCTTGTCTTTTCACAGATGTTGTCTCATGACATCCAAAGGAATATAAATTTTGATCACTGAAACCCTCTTTACGGGCTAGATTTCTTAATTTTTTCTCTTCCCTACTTATTTATTCTATCATATAAAAAAAGAACTGGGAGAATTAACTCTTTCACCTCATGCAGTTTCATTGATGATTTCTTCAAATATAGCATTGGCAACCTAGGCTTTGGTAAGGGCTATTGGGATTAAGTGGAGCTACTTTACCAGGCCTTAAAACCAAATCACTCTGGTTCTCACTGAATGGCCAGCAATTGGTTTCAGCTAAAGACTCACTTGATCATTGTTTGGGTTTTGATGATTCAGAGTGATTGTAAATAGCAATTGTTTCTGTTTTAGGCAGAATATCTGAGACTCTTGCCCTCCAAGATTGATTTTTTGACTAGGTAAAAGTGGACATATTTTGCCTTATTTCCCACCTAGCCTTAATCACTGAATGGGCATTGCCTCTGACAAACTGAGATCTGGGAAAGACCTTATTTTAAAAAGGCTGAGGTCTCCCACTGTGTCTGGGGCTACCTCCAGTTGTCCTGATCTACATCTTGCTGCTGGACCCAGATGCCTCCAGAGGAGAGAGTGAGTCTGATGTTTTCCACAGCTCTGACTCACTTAAGTCCAATTTACTTGCAAGTCAAGAATCAGCTTCCTGATGTCACTGGTTCTCTTCAAGTAAGAATGACAAACAACAGCATGTTGTTTATAATAGCATTTCTTACCTCAGGAAAATATCTGTAGAACAAAATCTTTTAGTTTTTTTTGTTGTTGTTGGGGAAATTCCAGTCTGAATTACCATCTGATCATTTATCCAGATACAAGGAAAGATTAGCTTTCTTATAACCCTTCCCAGAAAGGTTGAGATGTAGGCTGAGATATAGCAGATAAGGGCTTAGTCATAGGGTCAAAAAGACCTGGGTTTAATGACCCAGACTAGCTGGATGACCATGCTCAACACATGTAACGCCCTATGGCCTTAGTGGCTTTCTAAGACTGAATATTATAGAGAAGGTACCAATACAGAGTGTTTGCATGAAGAGCTATTTTATACCAATAAAATTACAGTTCTGTGTATTTTACAGATGAGGACATAGAGACAAATAGGGTTAAGTGACTTACCGAGTTACACAGCTATTAACAGTCTAAGGCCAGATTTGAACTCAAGTTGAGTCTTCCTGACTCCAGACTCAGTGCTCTACCCACTGTGCCACCTAGCTGCTTTGTTACAGGTCTGTGTAAAAAAAAAGAGAAAATAAAACTTGCAAACAACAGAAACAAAAAGCAAAAAAAAAAAACAAAGGACAAATATTTTTCCCCATACAAAATCATAGTTCCAAAGGTTAGAGAGTATAGACAAAATCTGTTTTCCTTTTCCTTGAATGCCCTCACTCTGGTATTTAAGCACAAGCTTTATTTTTGGTTCCTTTGAGTTCAGTTCAGAAGAGTTGTAATCTTAGTGAAATTCTTTTTGAGATAAAGACTGGTGCCTGCTCCTGCAGTTGGTAGATTCACACTAGTAAAGATCAAGCTATTGCTACCCAAGTCCTTGGCACAGTCAGACTGTTCAACAGGGGAAAGTGACATGATTTTATGAGAGGTTATGATCTTATAAAGAGGGATCCCAATCCACTTAGTTGCTCTACCTTAAGGAGCATATTTCCATCTCACTTTTAAACTGAAATATTCTATATGTTTTGTGCCTCACAGAATTTGAGCTTCCTGAAAGCAGAGGTTGTCTTTTCGATCTGTATTTCAGTGATTAGAATATTGCTTTGCAAATTTAAGTATTAAATAGTTCATTCATTCAATTCATTCCTTGAAGTATCTTTCATTTTCAAGATTGACTCAAATTGGGAAATCTCTAGCCTTTGTGACATTGCATTTCTGTATTCGTCCTAGATCATGACAGAAGTGTCTGCCAAGTTTTAAGGAGAATGTGTTTCTATTCCATGTTTGTGTGTGTGTGTGTGTGTGTGTGTGTGTGTGTGAGGGATTTTTTTCTCTGATGATTCACAGGCTACTTATCAAGACCTAAACTTTCTCCTAACTACCCAACTTGAATCACCAAATATATATATTGTACATCTCAAACCTGATGTCTCACATTTAATTTAAATTCACTATGTTGAAGACTGAGGGCATTTTCTTTCTTCAAAAATTCTACTCACTGTCACATTTCCAAGTTCCTACTGAAGACACCACCTACTAAGACACTTAGAAAACTAGGCTGTCAACTTAGGTGTCATTCTTGACTCCTCACTATCACCATCTGCCAATATTTTTCCAATTCTTGTTAATTTTAACTTTATAATATTTCCTATAAAATTCCTTCATTCTTCTGATAGCACCACTCTTGTGATGGAAGTCCTCATCATCTCATGCTTGGACTATTGTGATTGGTCTCTGTATCAAGCATCTCCCCATTCCAGTCCATTCTCCATTCAGTTGTCAAATGAATTTTCCTAAAGCATAGATGCAACCCATGTCATCTCCTCCCATTCAATATGCTCTCGTGGTTCCTCATTACTTACAGGTTCAAATAGAAAATCTTCTGCTTCATATTCAAAAGTCTTCACAACCCCTCCATTTCCAGTCTTCCTTTACTCTGCTCTCAGGAACACTCTCTGTGATGCATTGTCTCTTTGCTGTTCTTGATTGAGGCGCTCTATCCCACAATGCCAGATATTTATACTAGCTGTCCTTCATGTGTACCCTTCTGCTCCAGCCTCCAACATCCCACCTCCTAACTTCCTTGGATCCTTTTAAATACTTCTGTGTTTGGTTTTGTTTTGGTATAGGGCTGGCTGGAGGAAAATGAAACAAAACATAAAACCATTCCTAACGATGAGGAGCTTACATTCTAATGGGGAATGTATACAAAGCATAGATCCATACAAGTAAGATAGATTCAGAAGAGATGGAGGGTAGTCTTGGGAGAGATAGTGTTGTCCTCTGCAGGGAATAGGAAAGAAACAGTGCAGCATGTTATGAAACTTGCTGTCTATTTACAGAGACATGACAAGTTTAGGATGCAGCGTGATTCACATTCAACTGTGTACTGTTTGTACATTTATGTGTGTATTTCCATATGAATGTGTGTGTTGTATACAATAATAAATACTTTGTTTGGCTTAATCAAGAATATTTGTTGCGAGATTTTTTTTTTTATGCAGTGGGAGCAAAAGGGAGAGAAAATAAATGTATGTAAATTAAGAAAAAAACTAGAGAGGTATGAAGTTCTACACATGTGAAATTTTGTACACTTTTAAGTAAGATCAATCAAATTTACTTAGCTATTTTACTTTGTTACAAAAGGCCTTTCATGAAGTAGGAATGATCTTTAAATGTAGATAACATAAAAACAAAAACTTTCAGTCTGCTAAGTGGCACAGTGAATAGAGCACTGGCCCTGGAGTTAGGAGGACCTGAGTTCAAATCCAGCCTCGGACAATTAACAATTACTAGCCCTGTGGCCTTGGACAAGTTACTTGACCCCAATTGCCCTGCCTTCTTCCCTGAAAAACAAAACAAAACAAAACAAAACAAAACTTTCTTTTTAAGGATAAAGGCTCTCTGAATTTAACATTTTTTTTTGGTTCTCCTACCTATTTTGACTGATCCTCATTCATCCATATTATTACTCTCAATTGTGGATGTACCCCATTATTTGGTCCCAAGTCCTGTTCTACTTTCCCTGTAATTTCTGACTTGGTAACATCAGTACTTGCTGTGGTTTTGTCATCTCTCTGTAGAAAATTACAAAATCAAGATTTACAGCCGTATTCTGTTTCCTACACTCAGTCCTATATCACTAATTGTATATTAGATGGGTTTTACAGGATATCCCATGGGCATGTGAAATTCAGTTTATCCTGATATTTATATATCAGTTTATTTGTTTATAAACAAAACTAAGAATCTTTTTTTTTTTAAGCAATCGGGGTTAAGTAACTTGCTTAAGGTTACATGGCCAGTTATGTCTGGGTGTGGTGCTGAGTATCTGAACCCAGATTTGATCCAGGTCATCCCAACACTGGAGCCAGTGCTCTTACTCGCTGAGCCACCTGGCCGCTCCTGAGCAATTGGGGTTAAGTAACTTGCTCAATGTTACATGGCCAGGTGTTTCTGGGTGGTTGCTAAGTGTCTGAGCCCGGGATTCGATCTCCAGGTCTATCTCAACACTGGAGCCGGTGCTCTTACTCGCTGTGCTACCTGGCCACCCTAAAAACTAAGAATCTTTTGCCAAAAACATACTCCTCTCCCAACTTCCTGTATGTTTTGAAGGTGCTGTCATTAGCAACATAATATAGTGGAGTGGGGGTGGGGATTCTAGATTTGGAGTAGAAAAATGTGTGTTCAAGTTTCAAAGGAGTCAGCTACTAGTTATGTGCTCACGGCCAAGTCATTTAACTCCACAGGAATGGTTGCTCATCTGCAAAATTGAAGGCCACCAAGGTCCCTTCTAGCTCTTAATCTATTTTTCTTCTACTTAACCAGATTTACACTATCAATATCATCCTTGAAATTTTAGTTTGACTTCAAAACTACTTTACACTTTCAACATCTTTTGCCTGGACTATTGCAATAGCCCCAGATTGGTCTCCCTAATTCATCTTGTCCACTTTAATCTATTCTTCATCCAATAGTGAAAGGGATTTTTCCAAAGTCAAGATCTGACTGTCACTTCCTTACTCAATATACTAGACTTACTTTCTGTTGATTCTAGGATTAAATATAGCCCCACTGTTTGGCATTTAAAGCCTTTCACAATCTGGCCTCAATATATCTTTCCAGACCTATTATATATTATTCCCCCTTACACATACTAAGGCCCGGCCAAACTGGTTTTCTTCCTTTTCTTCTTATATGAAACATTCTCATCTCTATGCATTTTCAATCTCTGCTGTCTGTTCCTAATGCCTGGGATACACTCCCTCCTCATCTTTATCTCTGAAAATACCTTGTTTCTTTCAGCACTCAAATCAAGCATCCTTTTCTACATAAAGCCATTCTTGATTCCCCCAGTAGCTAGTGCTTTCTCTCCTAAAATCACCATGCATTTATTTTCTGTATAGAAACATCTTATCACCCTTGACACAAAATAAGATGCTTCAGAGCAGAAACTGTTTGTTTGTTTGTTTGTTGTTTGTCTTTTTTATGCCCAGTCCCTAGAGCAGTATCTGACATAATAGGGACTTAATAAATACTTGATGTTTGGTAGACTGAGATGAAATTCTATTTTTTTCCTTCTAGGGCCAATTTAAATGCCAACTTCTCCATGAAGCTTTCATGAATCCAAATAACTTTTCCTAATCTGAATCTCCATAGAAAACCCCTTCTATTCTCTCTTTTACAATAGTTACTCATGTACTTATTTTATTATAACCTTTACAGTTTAAACACGAGGAGGGAAATGAATATATCTTACAATTATAGCCCAACTAGTACTTCATATAAATATTGAGAAAAAGTAGGTAATTAATATGAATTTGTTGACTTTTTGACTTTTCATGGATTAATTAAATCATATACACAATACACAATGCACATATATGTGTACATATGTGTTTATATACATATACTTATGTATATACACATATGCATACATACATATATTATATATACATACATACATACACACACACATATATATATATATACACATTACACACACACAGAGGACAAAGTGAGTCTCCCATAATTCACCATAGTAAACAGAATAACTGGGAAGTGGGTGAAACAATAAAATTATTAAATCATATTCATCTTATTCTTGCAACTGTGCCAAGGTTGAGAGTGAGAATGAGAGTCTATTCAAGGTGATGATAGTGTGAGAGTCTATTCAAAGATCATAGTTTTAGAGGTCATCTAGATTTCCTCTCTCATTTTGCAGAGGAGGAAACTGAGGCTCAAGTCATACAGATAGAAAACATCTAAGACTGAATTCTCCTATGACTTTCTTATTCATACTTATATACCAGTCTTTATTATTTCTCCTAATTCTAATGTCCATATAATTAAATTGATGAAGTATTTCACCATTTTTCCCCTTATATCTGAGAGCTGGAGGGGCCACACTGCCACAGCTCTCCAGGCTTGCATCTCTTATGTGTTTATAACGTTGAGAATCCTGTACTTTTTGACCTAATGTGTGATATCCCAAAAGATATCTGGAGCCATCTGAAGTCGTGTTATTGAAGAACAGCTCTTATATAAATGTTAAATTATGAAATTATTCTTACATTGTCAAAGGAAGTCTGGGCATTGCTTGTTTAAAAATGTAAATGCAATGAAATGGAATTGTTTATACTTTGTCTTCTTTATAAAGCAATAGCTAGTTGCCATTTAGGAGAGGTTTGCTCTTGGCAGTGTCAGTTGTGTTTATCAACTGTAGAAACAAAGCTTAATTTCAAAATTCTACTATGTAGATCATGTATGATTTTTGACTACTCAGTAGCTTCTCATTTCTGAAAATGGTGAGTTTTGAAAGCCTAGAATGTAAAACTGCTTACTCTGTGGAAGAAGGAAAAATAGAAAGGCTAAGTGAAAAAAAATGCCCCAAACATTAAATCAACTGGATTTTCTGGAAAGTCAGTTAAGATGCACATGATTTAATTTAATCCACTATTCCAGAAGGAATGCTAAAGAAATCAGCATGTACTTCCTAACCAATATTCCCCAGACCATTCCAATTTCACATATGTTACAACAACTTCTTGAATATTTGGAAAACTAAGGTTAAATTTAGGTCTGAGGAAGTTTAAGACTAAAGGTAAAAGTACTTTACTATAAATAAGGACTGTCTGCCCTTGAAGATTTTCAGAGCATCTGTGAATTTGGTGTTAAAACTAGCAAAATTCATTGCCCATTTTCCTTGGTGAGATGAGAAATTTACAATATTTCTCTCAGGTCTCTTGAGTTATGTGGGGATACACAAATCTTGGTCTTAGTGAGCTCTCTCCCTGGACTTTATTGGTCCTCTGGGAAAAAAAGATTGGCATTAGTGCCAAGGAGCTATCCACATTTTAGAAAATTACATAGGTTTTTGTTTTTCAAAATCTTATGCTACCTTAATTCTGTCTTTTTCATTACCTGATTGGTGGATTAAAATGCAATACAGGTGTTGGATGACATTGATTAAATTGAGGAATTCTGATATCTGGAGTTTATGAGAATATCAAATAGGACAAAATGTCTAGAAGGTTAGCATGGAAGACATTTTGGTATTTGGTACAAGATGATGGGTTGTCTTGAATTAATTGAACTCTGATAAAAAATAAGTCTTCAGTGTAAAATTTAAGGTTTTTAAAAATAGATTACACACATACACATATACACATGTATATTTAGGATTATGGGATCATAAATTTAGAATGAGGATGGAATTCAAGTGTCATTTATTCTAACCTAATCATTTCACTGATGAAGAGAAAACTACCAGTTTGTCTATAATTCTATCCTTGTCTGCTTATTATTCCTACTATGATTTTGAGTTGTACTGAAGGTGGAGTGACAACTCTGTAGATGCCTGTGTCTCCATACTGCTCCTCTTTACAGCTATAACAATTCATTATCTACCTTATTGGGAATTAGCAAACCTAATATGACTGGCTTTATGTACCCAAATGTACCTCCTGTTCTCCTATGAAGGTAAGGTACACATTCAATAATTTCCCAAAGTCACACAGGTAGAAAAAGGTAGAAAAATGTATGGCACTCCATCTAAATTTAGTCTTTCTTTCCTTCCTTCATTCCTTCCTTCTGATTGAAGTTCATCAGGACTGTCAAGCTTTACAGTAGATTCCCCTCCCCCCTCCAATATTAGTTACTTGATTTTGTTTTCCTTGTGAGGTAGTTTTCTTTGTTTTTTTTGTCTATTAATGACTAACCTTTATTATATGGTCCAAAGCAAAATACAATTATTCTGTGTATGTCTTTGAAATGAAGAGGATACTGTCTTTCTCTCTGGCTACTTCCTTATATGTGCATGATAAAAATTCTTGTATCAAAAAATCAAAAGTAATTCAAAGATATCATTTAAATGGAAAATTATTATAGAATTAACATCTAGGGATGAATAGTTATAGTTAAGCTATTTTCTCCAGTATTTTTGGGTCTCCTTTAGTAGGCTGTTGACTCACTTTTCATTATTTTCTTGTATCATTCTCATTTCTCTTCCCAAGTTTTCCTCCACTTCTCCTACTTGATTTTCAAAATCCTTCTTGAGCTCCTCCATGGCCTTTAACCATTTCATATTTTTCTTGGAGGCCTTTGATGTAGTTCTGACCCTGCTGTCTTCCTCCTACTCCATGTCTTGATCCTTTTGGTCCCAAAAAAAGGTTCTGTGGTCTGTTTGTGCTTCCTCTGCTTGCTTATATTACCCGCTAATTACTTGACTTTTGGGCCCTTTGCCATGATAGAACTCTCCTTCCAGAATGGAGAGCTCTGTCCCAAATCACTGGGGTTTTTGCAGCTGCCCAAGCTATTAGGAGGGTGCCCTCTCTATAGCCCCCACAAGCTCTGGCTCATTAGCCACACACCCCAGAACCACCACCCAAGACCATGATCTAGATCCAACCAGGTAAAAGCAAAAGCGATTACCCTCTGAGTGGTTGCTTGGTCCCCATACAATCTGCAGGCCAGGAGCTCCTGAGGCAGGTATGCAGCAGGGATGGACAGCCACCATGCCTCCACTACTTCTCACCCTGGGGGCAGGGGTCGGACCATGCTCTTCCATCCCCCCCCCCCCCCCCCCCCCCCCATTCCAACTTAGTTCCACACTGACCTTTTTCTTTGTCTTTGACATTTATGGGTCGAGAAGTCTGGAAACCTCCACAGGTGCTAGTGATTCACTCTCCTGAAGTCTGCTCTGGCTACTGCCAGTCGGGGCCGCCCAAGGGCTAGGACATCATGGCTCACGTGGGATTTTGCTGGCTCCCAGCTGCCTGCAGAAGACCCTTCCTGTCCACCTGCCAGGCTGCCTTCAGTGGGAGATTTGTTTCGCTCTGTCTCTTTGTGGATTCTTTAGCTCTAAAGTTTGTTTAGAGTCATTTTTTTATATGTATTAGAAGTTATTGAAGTCGGAGCTCATGCCAAGTTTGTGCTTCTACTCTGTCATCTTGGCTCAGCCCCCTCAGGGTAGTTTTCTCTGAAATTCATTTTGAATTATGTATATAAACAAGTTTTTTTTTTCTTTCTACTGTCTTTAACATTGGTATCCCCCACCAACATATACATCCAGATTAAAGTGGAGACTTCTAGATTTTATCTGAATAATAATAATTAAAAATATTAGGTTAAAAACCATTATAAGAAACAAACAAAAAAGACATGTATTTCTAGTCATAATTTCTCTAAGGTCCTCTGCCTCCCTCACTTTGCATGCAGATTTAGCCTAGATGGAGGCTGACTGGTATTTATTGTGGACATTAATAGAATGAGACCCAGGGACATTCTAAGGTATCAATAGATAAGTGTATTTGTTGCATCACTCAAACACTGGGAGCAATCACTGCTCCCATATTCACTAATAGGTCTTTTCTTTGGGATCTATAAACCATTTTTCTTAATAAACGTATTTGCCCTTTGAATGGCCCCTTTTCCCAAATTAGGTAGAATTAACTGTTATCTTTCACAATAGACTTTGAAATACAATTAGAATAAAATCTGGATCATAAAATCAATTTCTACTAAAGTCTTCAGACATATACAAATATTGAATTGTGGATTTTTGAAGACCATAATGTGCTTAAAATTAAATAATGTTTTTAGTTGACTTCTTTTAACTTAAAAAATAAACAAATGAACAAACAAAAAAACCATTTTAATTGTATCTTCCAGAGCTTTCTGGAATACATTTTCCCTTTTCTTTTGTTATTATTTTTAAGACTTTTTAAAGTAGCATAGATGTATTTTTTTCATTTTTTTCTGGCCATTTATTTTATTACACTATACATATTTCAATAATTACCTGAATTTGAATTCTACTTATTACCTGTGTGCCTTTGGTTGAGACATTTAAGCTCACTAGGCTAAAATCCTGAGATAAGTCTGTTCAGCTGGAAACTTAAGAAAATTTCTGGACAGGGCCAAAAGTGGAATTTATTTTCTTTGATTATTCATAATCATTATAAGTGCTATTTCCTTCCTTCCTTCCTTCCTTCTTTCCTTCCTTCCTTCTTTCCTTCCTTCCTTTTATCCTTCCTTTCTCCCTCCCTCCCTTTCTTCCTTCCTTCCTCCCATCATCTCTCCCTAGATTTTGTTAGATTGATATTTTGATAGATTGTCTTGATTAAAAAAATCTGTTCTAGATGAGCTCTATGATCCATTAAAGCTCTAAATCTAAGGTTTTATGATTTATATATATTAAAAAAACCTCTTTACTAGAATAAAAAAAGAAATAGGAAAAATCTGGACTAGAAAAGTCAGATTCTATATTCTCACATATAATGCGAACATCTGCGTGACTCTAATACTAAGAAGCACTTTACCCATTTTTCTTTATTTCTTTTTCTTTTTTAATTTTTCTTTTTTTCTTTATTTCTATTGCTTTATCCAGTCCTGAGAACGGAATCATGTTGCAAAATGAAGATTAAATCAGTTCATATTACGATAAATGTTATTCTCCTGGAAGATGGCTAGCAGGGTTTATGGTACGAAAGCAGAGGTCATTCTTTGGATGGTTAAAATTTCATGGGTTACCCAGTAAGATGAGGGATGTAAGTATGAAGGGTAGCTAAAATTTTCTTAAATTTTCATGAGTCTCTTGATTTGAATTACTTTGATATTAATATGTATGAGTCCATTCTCTTTGCATGTGCAGACATATATATGTATGTATGTACACACACACAAACACACACACACACATATATATATATATATATATATATATATGTATTCTGTAGAGGATAAAGAAACTAAAAAATGTAACTGTCCATTGCATATTAGTACTTGAGTATACCTGTACACTGCTTTGATACTTCTATTGAAATATCAATGACAAACAGTAATCAGAGGAATAGCATATTCAGATGATGCAAACATAGGTAGAATAGGTAACACATTGACTCCAGCACTAGCATTCAGTGTCATCTTGGCAGGTAATATCAATAGGACAGATAAACCGGAGTAAAATTTGAGAGGGATGAATATAAATCCTTATATTTGAGAACAATAACAACAACAGAAACTCAGCTTCAGAAAACTGACAAAACATTGGGTTGTGGTTAAGGAGTTCATCTAACAAATGATCTGGGGGTTTTGTGGGCTGTAAACTTAATGTTAGTCAATCTAATATGGCAATAAGGAAAATTTAGCATATACTAAGGGAGGCAAGAAGAAGGTGACAGTGCACTGATACTTTGCCCTGGTCAGATTATATCTTGATTAGTTTTTTTTCAGTTCCCAGGAACCCAGTGCATTAAGGGAGTTAGCATGATGGACATTATCAAGAAGAGGGCAAAAAGAATGTTGATAGATTAGAGCTAGAAGAGATCACAGAGGGCATCTGGTGTAACCACCCATTTTATATAAAAGGAAACTGAGGTCCTGGGAATTTAGGTGACTTGCCCAAGGTTGCATAGGAAATGATTATAAAAGACAACCTATGAACCCTAATTCTCTGGTCAGTCATGTTCCCACAAGCTCCAATGCATCCCTAATGATCGGGGGCCTTGTGCTCCTCTCATTAGAGGATCAGCTGAAGTAACTGGGAAGATTTAGCATGGAAAAGAGAAGAATCATAAAGTGCATGGTACCTGTCTTCAACTATCTAAAGGGGTGTCCATGTTATTTGGCCTTTCCTGCTTGGTTGTAGCAGGAAGAACAAGAACGGTGTCTAGAAGTTGCAGAGATAATCTTTGATTTCATATTGGGCTTGGATGGGTAAAAGGTTTCTAGTAGTTAAAGCAATCCAAAGTCAAATGGGGTGACTCAGAAGACAGTGGGTTTCTTCTCACTGGAGGTGGTTAGGCAAAAGCTAGAAGTCCATTTGTCAGATATATTTTACCCTTAAAGGACACCCTTCCTTGTAAGGTTGGAGTAGAGGGCCTCTATTGTCTCCTCCAACTCTGAAATGTTATTTTATAAGAGAAAGGAAATAATGCTATCCTTGTTTCGATGATTTAACCCCTTCCCCCCTCCAAAAATGACTTTCTAATTGGAACATGATGTGCTGAATGTTAGGCCATTCAGCAATGCTAATATGATGAGTTATTTTGGTAACACCATATTTCTTCCAAAAATACTATTGATACTGCAATGTTGCTTTTTGTGTGATTGATTTCAGTTGTGAAATATGCTCTGTATATTCAACTTGTCTGCTTCCTCCACTCCACCCCTGGAAAAAAAAGAACCATCAAAATGTATGCAACGATATATAAAGGCATGTGAAAATATTAGAGGGAACTCCAGGTTTAGTTAAAGGTTGCCACCGAAAAAGTCCTAAATCATCCTTCATGGATTATAGTTCAGAAATAAGACTGTATCTAGTTACTAAGTTGATTCCCACGTCCTCTCCTTCTCCCCAGGATACCAGAGAAATACATTGTAAAGGGATGTTTTTTGTCCTCACACACATAAAAAAGACTGCGATCAGTGGTATCTGGCCTTATTTAGAAAGATAGAGGCAAAACCTGGAAGAAGCTTAAAGATATCACATAGTTGAACCTACTAAGTTTGACAAAGTCAACACATATAATTTAATAATATTTTTTAGTAAGCCGGACACCGTTCAAAAGATGAAATTGCAGCACCTATGCCCACAAACAGCTTAAAGAGACAAAATATTACAGAAAGGAATCCCTTCTTTTAGAAAATGGCTTGAGAGCTCAATCTTAAAGCAAGCTCAGGATTCCAAGATATAGAGTTGATTTGGGCAGACACTTTGCAAAGGTAAGGAAACAGAAGATGAAATGTTGAATTCATATATTTTGGTTTGTTTTTATTTCATGTGTACAGGGAATGGAAAAACTTAGTACTGCATATATAAGGCAACATGAAGAAATTTCAAGAGGGAGAGTATGAGGAAAGGTTTTTTGTCAAGGTGGCAGCTGAACTGTGATTTCAAGAGAGGGGAAGAGTTGTTAGGGTAGAAATGAGGAAGGAAGGAATCAGAGAAAGAGGGCATTGTTTACTTGTTTTCTCTATAATATTCTAATAGGAGAAGATAAACATAATGGAAATTAGAAAGCTGGTTGGGGCTAGGGTACCCACTTATTGTTCAGGTATTTTTCAATTGTGTCTGATTCCCCATAACCTTATTTGCAGTTTCCTTTGTAAAAATACTAAAGTGGTTTGCCATTTCCTTCTCCACCTCTTTTTACAGGTGAGAAAACTGAGTCAAATAAGGTTAAGTGACTTGCCCAGGGTCACATAACTGTCAAGTGTCTGAGGTCAGATTTGACCGCATGAAGCTGAGTCTTGCTGATTCTAAGCCCTATACTATATCTTCTGGGCCACCTAGCTACTCTTACCTTCCTAAGAGAAAAGCTATTAAGAAGGTAGAACTATCTGAAAATTGAATATAAATTGAGAGTAAAGTGAGATGGTTGGGAACTTTTAAGACATAGTGAACTTAGGAAGGGATTAAGTTATCAAGCAGGCTCCAAGGTAAAGTGATCCTTTCAGGGACAAGACAGTTGTTTAGGAGGTGGAGCAGTCCAAAAAATGAGTGAAGCTATGAGTAAACAGAAACTTCTCAACAAATGGTGAACCTTGCCAGGGTTGGAATCATCAATCAAAAAGCAGGTTCCAGGTCGGAGTCACTGACCAAAGAGTGCAATGCTGTTGGGGGAAAAAAAGGAATAGAGAAATGGAATAACAAGATGTTTGATTTTTTTTCTTCCTTTTTTATAAATGATGACAAATTGGCAGTTAAGTGAAGAATGAATTGTAGATGAGAGAGACTAGAAGCAGGGCGTTTAATGAGGAAGCTATTGCAATATTCCAGATGATATTTGCTATTACATATCACTTTAATATTTGTAAAACACTTGCAATATTTCCTTCATTTTATTCTCAAAACAACCCTGGCAGATTATTATCATCCAAATTTTAGAGATGTGGAAATTGAGGCAGACCAAAGTTAAGTGACCTGGGCAGGATCACGCAGCCACTAATGTCTGGTTCTGGATTTGACTCATATCTTCCTGACTCGAAGCCCAGTGCATTATGCATTTTTCACATAATTGTCCAGTGATCCATGTTAATGGCCGAATTGAACATTGACTGGAAATGTAGTATTACCTCCATTTGTGAGATAATAGAATTAAAAACGATAGAGACTGGAAATGTAATATTGCCTCCATTTGTGAGATAATAGAATTAAGAATGGTAGAGACTTAATGATTGATTCAAGAATTTAGTGTTAGAACAGGAACTCAAAAAAAAACAGGTTTCCTGTCTCTGAAGAAAATATCTTTCAAGTAGACTATATAACATTTTTGTTCATGGCCTTTGAGAGTCTCCAGTAAAATTCTGATAGTCTACACCCCCCCCCCCAAAGGTGCATTATTGAAGTTACTCTCTTAGAATATCATTAATATAAATGATTCAAAGATTCCAAATGGGGTGCAAGGGGCTTGGGGAAGCAAGGCTATGTCAATAAGAAGTCAATACAAGAATCACTATGTGGAAGAACTAGGTTACTTGATTTGCTTCTAGCTGTCTCAGATGATGAATCTGGGTCACCAAATAGTGATTTTGTCTAAGCTGTATCCAAACAGGCTCGAATAGACTAGTGATAGGAAATTATTCTACACAGTTCTGCCAAGCCACAGTCCATTTGGATACAGCAATGGGCTCAGATGATAAAAAGCAATTACCCATTTCATCTGGACCAGAACATTTAGAGAGAATCAATTAACTCTGAGCCCAGTTTAGGCTTTTCTATATATGGTGGCCTATTTAGAAATTAGCTTAGATACATCCTATGTTCAGGAGTTTTTAACCTGAGATCTGAGAACTTTAAAAAAAATGATACCTATTTCAATATAATTTGGCTTCAGATACTTACTAACTGTGACCCTGGTCAAGTCACTTAACTTTTTTTTGCCTCTGTTTCCTTGTCTGTAAGAGGGCATAATAATAACACCTACTTTGCAGAGTTATGAAGA
Source organism: Petaurus breviceps papuanus (assembly GCF_028583685.1). NCBI lineage: Eukaryota > Metazoa > Chordata > Mammalia > Diprotodontia > Petauridae > Petaurus > Petaurus breviceps. The sequence continues at coordinate 36,454,958 of NW_027185761.1, read as the reverse complement.
TCAAATGAGATAAAAGAAACACTTAACCCAGTGACTGGCATATAGTTTTCAATATAGAAATGTTTATTCTTTTTTCTCCTCCTATATAATCCTGTTTATTTTATATATTTAAAATATTAGTAGGTTCCATAGATTTCACTAATTTGAAAGCACTCTATGACACAGAAAAAGACTAAGAATACCTAGTTTAGAATATATCAGCATCTGGATATGCACCCTTGAAATTTTTAGTAATCCTTTCCATCATACCAAAGGGTTATGTTCCACACTAAAGAATAAAAAGAAAATTTAGAAATAGGAATGTTCACTCTTGTTTCACCTTGCTAAGTAAGAGGTTCTGATTCTAGATGTGAGAGGAAGGCAAAAGACGAATCAAGCAGCTGTTTTTATTTTTTTATTGCCAAATTCCTGATTTCCTTTGGATTTTTATCTCAAGAAATAGATCTTACAAATGATTTTCTAACCCCTTTTAAGGAGATTTTTCTTTTTAGAAAAATTTTACTTTTGATGATCAGCTGTGAATGATTTAGCTATTCCCAGCAATACAACGATCCACGACAACTCTGAAGGACTTATGATGAAAAATGCTATCCATCTCCAGAGAAAGAACTGATGGTGTCTGAATACTGATTGAGGCATACTTTTTAAAATTTACTTTTCTTGGGTTTTTTTGGTCTGTGTTTTCTTTTACAACATAACTATTATGGATATGTTTTGGATGACTACACATATATAACCTACATCAAATTGCTTGCCTTCCCATTGGGGCAGGGGTGGGGATAGAGGAAGAAAGAGAATTTGGAACTCTAAAAGTATTAAAAATGAATGTTAAAAATTGTTTTTACATGTAACTAGGGAAAAATAAAATACTTAATAAAAGCTTAAAAAGTTAAAAATTTACTTTTTCCCTTTGAAAAGTGACACACACATAAACACACACACACATCAATTTTGAGCCACTCTTTTCCGAGACATGATTATGAAAAGATAAGCTGGGTAAATCTGGTGCATCTTGTTTTCTTTTCTTCATTTCCTTTAGCTTCCACAGATTTACTTTTTTACACTCCATCTAAAAATATTTTTTGTTTAAGAAGAAAAAAATGCCTTGTGACAATTTGCATAATATGTTAATGCAGATATGCATCTAGACATCTGGATGGCATTTTAATATCTCATTCTCATTCAAACAACTAGACCTCACACAGATGGTAGAGACAATTTTAAGAGCATTGTTGTAAACAAATAAGGCAGCCAGGAAATCAAACATACTCCAAGATAGGCTTTCCAGCCAAAGAAGCTTTTTAGTGAGATGTTTTGACTGCAAGATAGGACAGCCCTTATCAGTCTCTGACAAAAGGAAAGGTACCAGCAGGCATTTTTGCTAGAATATGGAAACATCACCAACCCCTCATTTCCAGTTTTGAATTCTTACCAGAAAATTTTAATCTATATTTTATTTCAAAGAGTGCAGTTTTGGGTTGAAGATGAATCTTCCCTTTTATTGTCTCCAAAGATACACACATATGTATATAAACTACACACACACACATTCATGCATCCATATATGTGTGTATATATACATGCACACACATGAATATATGTGTGATAGATACACATATACTACATGTGTATGTCTGTATGTGCATGTTGGTGTGGACACAGATTCGTGATTCAGCATGGTCTAATAAATTAAGGATTGGCTTTAGGGGTCAATCTGAGATAAAATTACTTGCCTGGGTCACAGCCAGTATTTTAAAAAAATTTGGAATTGTAAAGCACTTATCACAATGCCTGGCATGTTGTAGTTTCATAGTATATGCTTGTTTGTTTCCCTCCCTTGCTGGCCCCTGAAGCCAACCTTCTATTCAATTTATTTTATGATGTTTGAGTATATGCACACATATATGCACATACATCAAACTCACACATACATACACATATCAATAACTCTTTTTTGCCCTACTCTCAATTGTAGTCTTTAATTTGTCCTTGATCTCTGGATGGCAACAATGTTCTTGGTATAGAAAGCCAGATAAATTCCTGAGTATCCTGAAGCCCAAATCATGTACATACAAGCAGTGAAACTCTACTTCCCTTTTCATCCATTTTGTCCTGTTGCAGCATACAACTGCCTAGGCAATATGATACCAGAGAGGAAATATTGAAAAATTGTCCTTCATCTGCATTTCTGAATTGTATGCTGGGTTAGGGATCAGCAATGTAATTTGCCTTTTGTGAAATCTGGCTTATAATAAAATATGTTACAAAATTTAAATGCCATGTTTTCTGGTTGTGGGTAACTTAATTTGAGAAAGATTTTATTATCTTAAAAAAAAAAAGTTTACTGAGCAAGGTACTGTCCTGGAAGTGTGGGAGTGTAATGGTAATGGGATTTAAAGATCTTCCATGTCCCTGGTTTTGGCAAGCAAATGGGTACTTCGCACTTGGTTCCAAGTTCATGATGGTGTTAAGTATTACGACCCAGAACTTGTTTATCCCACAGCGAGATGTACTTGTTGATGTAACAGGAAGGGGTGGGGAAGGGAGGAGCTAATACCACATATAAGGAGAGGCCCAGGCTGGAGAGGGAAGAGATTTTGAGAACAGAACTTGTGGTGGCAGAATTTCTTCTGAAAGTCAGCCAGAACTTCTGCTGAGAACTTCTGAGAGCCAGCCCTGTGAGTGAGGAGAGGAGGATCCGTATTTGAGGGAACCTGTTTTGTTGTGAAGGCATAGGAATGTGGGTGTTCACTGAATTAACTATGTATACCAACTTTGTGGTCACTATAATGACATTGACCTTCTGGTTTGAAGACTCGGTTTTCTGGTATTTGAATAAATGCTTTGGTTCTGTCCTACGTGTTACATTGTGTGATTCACAACTACACCAGCATACTCATAGCAATGTGGGCATTGTGAATATTGCATTGGTCTTACAGGGAGATGAAGTTTAAAACATGGTCTTTACTCTCCATGTTCCCCTACCATTCAGAGAGATAGCCAGAGACCCATCAGAAGTTTACTAACGAGAGAAAGCAACAAATAATGGACAAACAAATGCTATAGATAGCGACAGCTAGGGAGGTGAGATGGGGCAATGGAAAAGACATTTTTTGACCCTAAATTCCATCTTTTAGTTGTCTCTAGACAAGCCACTTACTATCTGAAGAACTTAGTTTCCTCATTTGCAAAATGAGGAGTTTGTGCTAGATAACCTGAAAGATACTTTTTCTATACATTACTCCATCTCAAAACTTGGAGACTTTTTATTGCCTATCCCTCAATCACGTATTTCCTTTCCTCATCTCTAACTCCTAGAATTCAGGGATGGGGAACCTGTGGCCTGGAGGCTATGTGTGACCCTGTAGCTCCTCAAGTGGGGCTCTTTGAATACAAACTAGGATTTATTCTATGAAGTTTGGATTTAAAGGGCCACACTTGAGGACCTAGAGGGCTACATGTGGCCTCAAAGCTGCAGGCTCCCCACCCCTGTAGCTAGGTTCTATGACTTCCTTCAAAATTCCTCTCTGGTTCTACTTTCTACAGGAGGTCTTTAAAAACCAGTTTTTTCCCTCCCTCCCCCATCCAGGTCACTGCCAGTATCTTCTCTCTCATATAATTTCCACTGTAAAAATCTTGAATGCATATAGTCCTTTGCACATTGTTTTTCATTCATTAGAATGTAAGATCCTTGAGGACTGGGGCTGTAGTTATGCCTTTTTTTTGTATCTCCATCCCCCACATTCAGTAGAGTGTTTGACTGTGTCCATGTCACAAATGTTTGTGGGATATCTGACAAAAGGTCAGTGTTCTTAGGATGGAGCGATCATTTAGTGCCAAGAATAAAAAAAAATTCTGGAAGTAGGGTTTGAATGGATCCTTGAAGGTAAATTAGGAGTCAGATAAATGGGGAGAAATGAGAAAAGGTCCTACAGTATTGGGGAATGGTGGGAGCAAAGCTGTAGAATGTATGTGGTGCGTATGGAATGCAAGGAGCTGACAGGTTTGGAGTTATTAGGAAATTATAGAAGATGAAGTAGGAAAGGTAGATTTTGGTCAGACTTTGGGGGTCCTTAATTTCTAATTTTGAAAAAAAAGCACCTTCTGACTTTATTCTTTAAAAATATTTGAGATTTAGACCACACTTTCAGTTGTGAAAAGCTCTTTATATACATTGTCTTTGGATCATTGATTTGTAGCTGGAACAGACTTTGTGCGTCATCAAGTCTAACACCCTCATTTTGCAGGTGGTGAGACACCACTTGGGAGGGCTGAAGTGACTTGCCCAGTCCTCAGACTAGTAATAGTTGCAGGCAACTTAGGTCTTACTGAATGCAAATCTATGACATCCAATATCCACTAGATTAAGCCATCTAGCTACTTCATATTAAGTGAATTGCTCATAATCATAATAAAAACTGTTTATTCTTTCTAAAAAAAAGGTGAGATATGCATGTGTGCGTGTCAAATGTCAAATACAAGCAATAATTGCTGGAGGCAGAACATAAACCCAGATCATCGTATCTCCAAATGGAGCCATTATACACTACTCCCTCATCAGGTGATAGGGAGCCATTGAATGTTTTGAGAGTGACATAACATCAACTCTTTTATGAAACTTAATGTAATGTCAGTCTGTAGGATTGTTCGAGTAGAAAGCATTACATCATGTTCCATGTAAGATAATAAAGACTTGAACTAGAATGGTGTCATTTATACTGGAAAGGAAAAGGCTGAAGGGAAGCTCAAACTTCCACATTTCTAATTTTTATTATTCACACTTCCTCTACTACAGCCTTACTTTTGGTTTTATTGTATAGGCATGTTTGGACTTTCAAAGGCTTTGCAGGAAGATCTAAACTAACAGGATACACCAAGTTTAAGAGTCTTTGAGTAAATGTCTAATGACAAAAGTGCGTTTGATGCATGAGAAAAAGATTCCTGGACCTAGCAGGTACAATAATGCAATCATTGGACCTGGAGTGAGGAAAATGAGTCCAAATCTTTCCTCACTTACTGTGTGACCCTAGATAAGTCATTGAAGCTTTGCCTGTTTCAGTTTGCTCATCTGTAAGGTGGGGATAATAATAGTCCCTACCTCCCTGGTTGTTGTGAGATAAAATTAAATATTTGCTGTTATTATTAGTTACATAAAAGGTTGTTCTAGACACTGGTAGCTCAAAACAAAAATGGACATTGTCTCATACACATACATTTTGGAAGGTACATAAGCAAATGCTCAAATTAATATTTGAAAAAAAATCTCTTCTATAATCTACCCTAAAGCAGTAGAGATTTTAAAAAAAGATACAATATGAAGATAGAACAATAAGAACAAAATAATCTAAAAAGTGAGCACGTCTCAATGGTTAGGGTGGATCAAGAAGACTTCTTGAAGGCCTAGGGCCTTAGCGTGGGGTTTATAGACTCATGGAGAGATTTCAGAGCACCTATGAACTTGAATGGGAAAAATACATCTTTATTTTCTTAACCTCTAATGGAAATTTAGCATTTCTTTAATTATTAATGTGGGAAATGAGTATCATTCTGAGCAGTCGGTATGCTTGCCCAGATTGTCAAAGAGGTCCATGATAGGAATAATGTTAAGAAGTTCTTATTTAGGAAATGGAACTTAAGCTGCTTTAACTGAGGTCTAGCAACTACTCCAAATCTAAGATCTATGAAATACCGAAATACCATTCACACTTATTAGTGGAGTTTACAAATTATTTGGCAACAACGAGGAAAAAATAACAACAACATCAAACAAAACATTACCCAGAATATCTGTCTTCTTTGGGTTGTGGCACTATTCAGCCCTCTTTCATAGAGTCACTTGATCAAGTGGTTAAAAATGAAAAAAAAGTGATTATCTTTATAAGATGCCAGGACAAGGCATAGAACTCCATCTGCTACTGTGCCTGCAATTGCTGTGGTATTATTATAATGAGCAGAGAACTTTAGCACACATAATGGACCCATTTTTTTCTGGGCATATTTAGAATTGCTCTGTCTTTTTCATAAAAAATTCAGTGGCAAGATATGTGTGTCACATGATACCTAAAACCAGTTTCTGACAGAAGGGAATGTTAAAAATAGCCAAATTTAGTTATTAAATTTTAGGCATTATAGAAAGTATTTTGTACTGGTGGGATATTTGTTTTCAACCTAGATTAATGACTTCTTCATGACTATTTTAGGTGAATTTATTTTTTATCCCTTATGTACATTACTACTTTTCATCTGTGTGTGTGTGAAGGGGGGGAGTTGGAGTGGATTGAATAACCCAGCAATCTCCCCATTGTGCAGGAACTGCTTAACCATTCTTAGGAAGTCATGTAGTTTGCTTCTGTCCCTTACTCATTTGATGGCTGCCTACTCCCATCCTCTTTAGGGGAAAAAAAGAAAAGAAAAATGACTTTGTCAAAGTCTGAAACTAAGAACTAAATATAAAACTTGAGTCAGCCAGAGTCTTCCTTTGATTTCTTTGTCTATAACTTGAGAAGAGGTCTGTCCAGTAGCACGTAAATTCATATGACTGTGAGTTCCTCTAAGCTAAATTCATGTTTGGTTAATTGGTTGCTATATTCCCCATTAGGGAATTGAAGTACATCCAAATGTTCTCTGTTTATCCTCATTGAAAAACAAAAATTATTTCTTCAATGCCTCTCTATGGCATCTAGGATAAAGTGCCAATTGCTCAGCTAGACATATAAAGCTCTTCATAGTCTGACTCATATTCACCTTTCCAGGTTTATTTAGAATTACTCTCAATAATTCATTATGAATGAAGTCAAACTGGCCTTCTTTCTAGTCCTACTGAATTTTTATTACATCTTTTCTATTATTGTTCCATGTTGAGGCAGTCACTCCAATCTGCTTCTTGAAAACCTTTTCCCAACGCTTAAGTCTCATGTCATCTTCTAATGGAAACCTTTCCTCAAGGCCCCTAGATTATGATACTCATATAATCATATATTTAGAAAGGAGAGGTACCCTAGAGGTCATAAAATGTAAGCCGTTTTATTTTCCATATTTGGAAATCAAGTCCTGCCGTGATTAAATGTCCTGTCCAGGATGACAGTTTAATAAGAGTCTGAGGTGCAATTTGAACGGAGAGCTTCCTGATTCCAAAACCAGCATTAATTTAAATTGCGCCCAGAAAAATAGAAGCTGCTTGAGAAAAGAGAAAATTTTCTATTTTCTCTTTGTATCTCTAGTATATAGTAAAATATATGAGACAACGTAAGTATTTAAAATTGAGTTGAAATTGATATCTTTATTTATTTTAAGATTTTTACACTTTTCTGCGGCATGCTGTGAGGGCACTGAAAATATCAGTAAGTTTAAAGTACTTTGGATATGAATTGAGAGAAACCAGGTTTTAGTTCTGCCTCTTGAACTACTTGTGTGACTTGAGTAAGCCACATAACCTTTTTGGGTGGCAAATGTCTTACCTGTAAGGTGAGGGAGTTGGACCAGATGACTGTAATGTCCCTTCCAGCTAGAAATCTATGGAGCTTTTCAACTCAAACAGGGTGTTTACTAAGACATTATCCAATATTTTGGTGAATAATATAACCATGGATGACAATGATCTTGGCCACTTATTGTGTTACTGTGAGTTACTGCAGTATAGATTAGAGTGTTATGGTGGAAAACACTTGGTTTTTCAAAGCTCAATTTTTAATAATGTGTAATTATAAAATTACTTTAAAATTAATTTAATTTTTGATTTTATTAGTCTAGGCAACTCCCATTGTGAAAATATCCATGACTAATGAGGATTGGCCCCTATTCTGCAATTTATAGTCCTGGATAAGTGCCAGATAACTGAGAGGTAAGGTAACTGTCTCAGGTTAACACAACCAGGATATTTTAGAAGTGAGATTTGAATACATATATTCCTAACTCCCAGGTCAGCCTTCTATTCACTAGGCCAGGCTGCAACTCATAAATTACACATTGCTTACAACAACTAGTCAGTCTGATGATATTCAACAATACCTAACTCTAGCTTGTTTAATGTGAGTTCCTTGCTCTAGGTGTGCCTATCTTTAACAGAGGAACTAGGTTTTGAGTCATTCATTTCTACCTCCATGACAAATGCCTGAAAGAATAAGTCTAAGGGACAGTCATTGTCCTTTCCTCACAGAGTATGGCTTAGTAGTTAATTAAAAGGCCAATCATGGCTCACCTGAAGTCCTAAGAGAATATCTGCACCTACTTTGAAGTGGGGTGAGAAGAGGGAATGGGGAGTGATCTTTACAATGCATCCTTAAGGGGGTGCTACATAAATATTTTAAGAAGTCATCTATTTTATTTAGGATCTTCAATACTGACCACAAATGGTGGGTGTACCATCTGGTTTACTTATGAATATAGCAACAACAAAAAAGATTTCCCCTGGCTCAATTCTTTTACTCAGCAAGAACAGAGATTTTTGATCTAGCACTGAGGAATTAGGTACAAGCCTCCTAGTTCATTTAAAACTCACTGGGTAAATCACATTTTTCTTTTTCCATTACAAGCATTGCCAAAAAAAAGATGAAAAAAAAGTTTAATTATGGTGTTTCTTAGTAGCAGCAGTGGAATAGCATTAGTCCAAACACTGTATTTATGTAAATTGTCTGTGAAAACAGAACTGCAAAGGTTATGAATAAAGTTGACACCCATTTTGAAGAACTGTTGCAGAAAAGATGGTAGAACTTAGCGATATTGTTTTAAAACATATATTTAAAGACTATAATTCTACCCTGGGAAGAAATTGCCACTGAATTAATGGTTTAGTAAGTTTCCTATGTGAATGCATACACAGACACATAAACAGTCCTTCTAATTACATCTACCTCCATCTCTGAATATATACATACATACACACACACACATATATGAACATTCCCTGTTTCCTATTGTTTTATTTCTAGGCTCCAAGTCTCGCTTTGGAAAAGTAGAAGCAGGGTTTAGAATTTACAAGTTATCAAATGGCAGGTGGTTGTGGATTTTGTTTTGGGGGGAAAAAACCCAAAACATCCACAGGGTAAACCTTGGAATATTCCACATTAAACATTTGAAATATCTGACAGAGGGAATATGCAAATTGTGTAGTTGCTGTTTTATGTTTTTTTTTTTTTTGGTCCAAAAAGCAATGATGAAACATTTCACCTTTTATTATTTCCCTTGTGAGTAACAGCCTACAATTATTTACATTTTTAAGTGCAGTCAAAATATAAAAGTTTATTTTCAGAGTGAAAAAAAAAAAGATGCCTTCTGGTCATTTGAGGGAGGAAAAATCCAGAAAGGCTGACTTCTCATACTCTCAAATCAAGTGGATTAATGTATATGGACAATTTAAAATAATCTTTTGTGCCTATTTTAAATAAACCGTGTTAGAAGATTTTGGTAAATAGCAAGAGTAAAAGCTGTGTTCATTAGTTTGTTTATTTTTGGTTTTTCCACTAGACTTACTTGATCAGTATAGGAAGGAAGCTCCTGATGAGGAATTTATCAATCCAGAACAATAATTTCTCTGAAATTTGTAGTTTTAGAGTTTTGCCTTGGAAGAGATTAAGTAGTTTTCCTTGGGCCAAACAGTCAGAGGCAGAACTCTTGGACTTTGAATCCAACTTTCTTTCTTACCATGGTAATATGTTAATACTTGATGAACTAGAAAAATCCAGGACTTGATATGTCTATATTATCCCCAAACAAATTTTATAACTAATAAATGGTTAACTGTTAACAGCTAATTCTTCTAGAGGTCTAGATTTACTTGGGACAAGAAAAACGGGTTTTAATGATAGAATTGCTATTTCTGCAGAATAGAAATAACACTATAAGCATAATGAACATAAATTGATTTGGTGATTTGCAAGATACTTGATATGGATGTAATGCCTCCAGTTCATAATTTGTAAAACTCTAAACTATAATTTCCTTGATGGTAAGAATAGAGTCTCTAAAAAATATCATAACCTCCCTGTCTAATCCAGTGCCTTGTATTAATCAGCTCTTAAGAAATGTTTGGTCAATTAGATTGACATCTGCATGACAACATTCATTTAGTAAAGGTATAAGGTAAGGTCTAACAAACAGAGGTTTTTGTTGACAGATTATGTTATAGGAGCTTATAAATAAGTGCGTACAATGTATATTTTTCCCTAAAAAAATGTATATGACAGCCTACCTGTTGATAAGGTATATCTGAATTTAGAATTCTGCGTTTAAAATGCATTACCAATCAATACACCAAATTGAGTACCTACAATATACTGAATTCTGTCCTAAAATTAAAAAAAGTATTAAGACATATCTTTATGTTGTTTATAAACTAGTTGTGAATATATATATATATATATATGAAAATTGTGGCAAATAAAACTGTTGGCTCAATTATATTCTTATTATTGACATTTTTGGACATATTAATCTATGCCTAAATCAAACTCTCTATGGGCATATATAATTAAAATGAAATATATTTGTGCTTAAGGAATATTGTGATACATTAACATTCGCAATCTTCTCCCTTACCTTCCTCCCATAAGACTTTGAGATATAGTAAGGGCAAAATAATGTCCTTTGGCCTCCGGTGCTGTAATTATGGGGGCACTGTCCTTGTGACAGGCTAAGATGAATTTTGGTGAGGACCAATAAAGAAGCATGGTCTTATAGAAGGTAGTAGGTGTTCTTTGTAATTAAGAAAATATAGACCCTAGGGACCAGTGGTGGGCTTTATCTTTAGATTGGGAGAGATATGTCTCACTGTCTAGGGATATGCTGGCTGTTAGTCAGTGAAATTTTCAATTTTGTAAGGTATCCATGGCCAAGATCAAGTCACTTAGCTCTTAATTTCCTAAGCTGTAAAAAGAAGAGGTTGACCTCAGTGACTTTAAAGAGTCTTTTTCAATACAAATCTTTAGTATTATGTATAAGGACATTCTATGTTGGGCTACAAAAGTGATGAAAGTCCAAAATTAAGATCTTGAATTTGAAAATAAAATGTAAGTACAATTATAATGGAATAAAATTTAAAAAAAATCTTTGGGGCGGCCAGGTAGCACAGTGAGTAAGAGCACCGGCTCCAGTGTTGGGATCACCTGGAGATCGAATCTGAGCTCCGATACTCAGCACCACACCCAGAAATAACTGGCCGTGTAACCTTGAGCAAGTTACTTAACCCGATTGCTTTAAAAAAAAATCCTTACCCTGATATGTTCTCCCAAGACATTATACTAATTTCTCTACTTGCTTTAAGTTGTCTATGCATTAAGCATGAATTATAATCCACTAAACTTGAAAAAAATAAAGTTAAATTGTTCCTTTGCAACCAATAGGGTCCACTATGCAGTGATAAAAAAAAGGACATCTGCTCTTCATAGTTAAACTCTAAAATTCCAACAGGGAAAAGAATCTTCCTACATATGCAGTTGAGATGAATCAGAAAGGTATTAAAATGCATGAAGCATCTATGCACTTCTGAATAGCTGGGTAAGACAACCCACCTGTATTCAAGAACATGTGGGCATCCTGAGCCACAATGTATTGATTATTTAGGAGGAAAAAACTGCCTAAGGTTGCCAGAAGTCTAACCTCATCAGTATCAAATATTATTGCTTTATCAAGGCAGGAGGAAGGGGATATCAAGGCAAAAGATGAGAAAGAAACACCAGTAGATCAATGAGAACAAGAGGAAATTTTTGCAGTGTTATAGATGTTTGTCAGAGCTGGCTTGCACCCCAGAATCCATCCTGCCAGATGGAATTAGCATATGGTTGGAATATCCATAAATGTGATCCCCCTTATCCAGTCCCTTTCACCTCCCTCATACCCTCAGACACATGTGTTTGGCAGACCACCGGAGATTCCATTGATCATAAGATGGTGTTGAAAGGCCATTGAGCAAAACTCTAGCCTTGGAACATTTTAGGGAAATGCTGCTCTTCATGATCTCTTTCTAACTTCCTGAGTGACAGTTGAAGGTGACTTTCTCTTTTATAATTCTGCCTGCTGCTAGCAATTTTCCAAAATTAAATATTCTACTCATGCGCTTTATAGGCACAGCTGTGTCTGTTACTAAGGGTGAACCCACCTGCACTGTATACCACTCAACATTCTTCTTCATTCTAGGGATTTTCAGTGGTAGCCAGTTTTGTAGAAACCATTTGTGAAGACCCATCCTTAATAGCTAACTTTATTGGCCTCGATATTGACTATGGAAATGATTTCATTCAATTGATTTCTATATATGGTGTATCAGAAAAGGCACAAAAATCCAAACAAAGAATTCCAACAAATTTAGGAATTGTAATAAAGCTCATGTGAACTGATAATTTTTTTGGTGCTGTATTCTTAATGCAACTTCTCTTCCCCTACATATCTTTTCATATCTGATTAGTAAGAAAGTCTTGTAACATCTAATTCCCCAACCTCTCTCTTGCCTCCTATCCTATCCTTATTACTGATTGGGTGCTAATGATGGACCCCTAGAAGACCCCAGACTTTCCCACACGGCTCAGTACCTGGTGTTTGCCTAAGGTATCAACCATCCCAGTAATCCTTTCAACTACCTTTCTTTGTGGCCCAGCCCTTCATTCTCTGTAACCCTTGACCCAGTTCAACCTTCAATTCTCTGTTACTTCTGACAGAGCCCAATGTTCATGATCTGTAACCTGCAGGCTATTCCACGCTATTTCCCACCCTTAATCACATCTAGACCCCTTTTCTGTTATCTCCAGGTCACCCCAGGTTATTGGCCACTCCTAGACCATATCCAGGTCTTCCCACAGTATTTTCTGTATAAAAGGTTCATCTTACCCCTGTTGGATTGCTCAGATTCTTAGAATCTGACCTGTTTCTATTGACAATACAATAAACCATTTTACTTGGGCCAAATGAAGGTTTGAGTCTAATTCTTTTGAAGCTGACCTACACCTTTTGCCCTTGAATTGCAGAGTTCCCAGCACCCCTAGACTGCAACACTACCACCTGCATGGCTCTTCTTCACTATAACCAGGTGGACTATTGAAATAGCTTTCCAGTAGGACTTCCTATCTTTACTTACTACCTCTAAAGAAGTCTGCATATTGTAGGGTAGTTATGTGGGCCTGATGCAGAAAATTCCCCTGGTAATATAGATCTGAAATTGGAAAAACAAAACAAAACAGGATAATTAGTGATCCATCTAACAGTTAATTAGAAAAGGTTTACTTAGCCAAAGCTGCTGACATCCAGAGCAATCAAGGAATATTTATCCAGGGTAAAGAATTGATTCAGTTAGCATATATTCCCAGTGAAGTTCATGTTGCTAGTCTGTAGTCACAAACTGAGTGAGGAATTTCCATTACCTTGTGTCTTAGAAGCTTTGTTCCTAGGTGATAAAGGAGCTATGTTGATGGCCTTGGTCCTAATCCTCTGAGTCAATGAAATTTCAGGAACAGTTTCAATACCTTTAAAGGAATAAAAAATCTGGCCTCCTTTCTGGGTGGTGGTGGGATTAGGATATTTCTTCAACACTCCCTGCTAGACTGAACTTCCTAATGCATTGATTTGTTATGTCACTCCAACCTAAAGCACTTTAAATGGCTCTCTATTACCCATGAATTCAATTCACCAGGTATACTTCAAGATGACAAGTGAAATTTAAAGGCCTCTCCAATTTGGCACCACTCGACAACTCTTTCATGCTACTCCTGGGTATTATTAATGCCAACTATATTTAGTTATTTCTTCACAAGTGTGTCCTCAACTTTCCTAACTTCTTGCTATTTCTCTTACTATTCTCTATTTATGGAATGCTTTCACCAGACTAATGAAGTTCTATTCATACATTAATGCCCAAATCAAACTCCTGATTCCCTGTGGTTCATAGTTTATCCTGTACCCCTCCCCCACATCAGATCTCAACATTATTTTTTTAAGTAACTTTGTTTTTTTTCTGCCCATACTTATTGACATTTGAGAATTGTGTATCTCTTTTAGATTCGTACCTTCAGTGACTGACACATAGTAAGCACTTAATAAATACCTTTTGACTGTTGAATGATGATGAGGTTTTGTGAAACTGTTGAGCTGTGTTGGTAGAAAAATTACTCACTGGTAGTTCCCTACTAAAATGAAAAACAAGGAAAGAAAAAGTCAGGGAAAATCTCTATCCCTATGTACAGATGTTATCTACTACCTATCACAGTACCTGGAAGATAATAGATACTTAATAAATGCTTGTTGATTTCTAGATAAAGAATTTTTCATGGAATCATTATATTTCAATAACTTGATAAACCCATCCAAATTCTTTTCAGATGGTTTCAAAGTCTCCACCACTTTCTCCAGCCTCACCTCCTCTAGGATGTGTTTCAACACTATACCCCACTCAATGAAACCTACCAATTTGCTTTACTATCCAATTGATTTCATGTACCTCACCATGTCAATTACATTCTTCTCTGAATTCTCCTCTTTATGCCCTTTTTCCTTCATAGATCTCCTACCTCTGTTTTCTTCTTCAACTATATCTGTTAACAAGAAGCTGAATTTGGACTTAAAAATTTGGTATAAAATTTTCAATTTATTCAAATGTTCTCTCCAAATTCAATTACTGTCTTCCTTAAAAGTCTAAAACCTTCTAAGTAATCATCTAACTCTCTATATTGGGAGTCTTTGCTTCTATACTACCTCTGTACTCTCTTTTTACCACCTTGAACAGGAACTTTTTCATGAGCCCTCCAGAGACCATATCCTCCCTCACATCCTCATGACAGAAATCCATCAGACTTGGAACTCCAACCTTGAGCCTGAACTGTATTGATTTGAGTAAGTGCAGACTTATCTAGTTAAATAGACCTCAGCATCCTCAGACCAAGTTTTTTATCCCATCTAGTCATCTACTCCAGTAATCTTCAGATATGCCCTGCCAACAATTGTGCCCACACCCTCCTCCAGCACACATACTCAATTTTCTATACTTGCCTTGAACAGTACTTAATTTAATAGTACACTTGCTTCTAGAAAGCTGTAACAATCAAATAACCTATGACTTTCCTATTCAGCCTAGATCATCGTGAGGGGAATAACCAAAGTGAAACTCCTTTCTATGACCATCATTCCTCTGCATGTCTTATTTCTCCTCATTTGGAGAATTTTAAATTAATTAATTTATTATTTATTATTATTGTTGCATGTGAAATGGACCCTTTTGGCAGTTTGGTGAAATCTATGGACCCCTTTTGATAATAATGTTTTTAAGTGCTTATAAAATGAAACATGAGCATTTTTCCAGAGGACTGCTGCTGTGAACAGCTTTCAAGGTTCTGATTACACAGTATAGTGAACTCTCTATTTATTCAGTAACAAATTAAGGCAAAACATTCATAGAAATCAAAGTACAGCATTCACAATGTTGTAACTTCACAACTTATCACAAAAGTGGCCACATAGTTTTCACCAAAGTGGTCACATACTTTTAAACAAAGTACATTCATTTAGTAACTCAATCATTCTTAAGGAAGCAAGCCTCTTTAACTGACATAAAGGACAGAGGTCAAAACTTTTCCACCCCTAGGTCACATTATCTTAGTCTCTTCAATCAAAAAGTCTTCTTTCTTCTAAATTGGAGATTAGTTTCCAATCATCCTTAATTAGTAAGTCCTTAACTCAGTTATGTAAATGTAAATGTCAAAGTTCTCCACCCCTAATAAATCATGATCTTCTCTGTTTGTATTAAATACAAATAAATACAGGAGAGGTCTTTCCATTTTGACTGGAGGCAGGCTCTCAACTTCCATGTTTCCTCTTCCATGGTCCCAGCTCTTGCCCGAATCTATCCCACTATCACCTGAGTTCAAAGTCAGACAGCTCTCAATTCTTTGTCCAGCTTCTTGTGCAGTTCCTCATCCAGTTCCCATTCCATACTGAAGTTCACAGTTTCTGGTCCATCTCAAGTGCTTCACAATTACTGTTCCTGGGAAGACAAAGCTTAACAAAGCCAAAATAACATTCACACACATTGCTGGCATCCTCATCAATTCACTTTTTGCCTGTTAAATCAACTCATACTCACCAGAAAAGTCCAAGAACTCAACACAAATCATCAGCAAAGAACCAGGATCTCTGAAATCATCAGCAAGCCCTCCTCCAGGATTTCTATAAACATACAACAAGAAAATCCTCTTTCAGGGCTTCTGAACCAACAGCAAGGACCCAGGGCCTCTGTAACAACAGCACCATCTTCTAATATCAGACAAATGTGACAAAGTAACATCAAAACAGACAGACAGAGTACTGGCACCACAGCCATGCCTCCTACCAGTTCTCTTCTCATTTCAGTTCTTCTCAATTCTCAGTTTAGTCCTCAGTTCTAATTTCTCTTCTCAGTCCTTCTCAGTTCTCTGCTCAGTTCTCAATTCTCTCTCTCCAGCAGTTGCAGTCCAGCCTCTAGAAGCTCACACTAAGCTGTTTTGGCCTCTCTCAGTTTGGGCTTTTCCTCATATATGGTATTAGCTCCTCCCTGTTCCACACCTTCCTGTTACAACAGGAAGCTCCTCCCACTGTGAGACTCATAAACTCTGGATCTCCATATTTGACACAATCATGAGCCTAAAACTAAGTGCTAAGTACCTGTTAACTTGCCAATACAAAGGGATCTTCAAATTCCATACTATTACAGTACTTAAAAATGAAGATGTATAAAAGAAACCAATTTAATTGAAAGTTATTTATCCATCTCTCCATATCTCTCTGTCTCTCTCTCCATCTCTCTTTCTCTTTCTCTCTCTCTTCCTCTGTGTTCTTTCCTTCCTTTCTTTTTTCCTTCCTTCCTACCTTCCTTTCTTCCTTCTTTCTACCCCAGGTTCAGAATACTTGATTATAATCTCCTTGAGAACAAGCAATTTCTTGGTTTCTTTATATATTTTTATTTTAACACTGAGTAGACTGTTATATAGTAAATAAATATTTTTCATAGATTCATGAATTCATCCATGCATTTCACCATCTCTTTTTTTAAGAAAGGTGAGAGACCATGGTTACTGAATATCCCATAGACTGATATTCTTTGTTATAATAGAAAGTTAATTTGATGGTGGCAATATTAAGAGGATGTACAGAAATTCCTGTGGAATGAGTACATACCAAAAATTCAATAGACTATATTAAAAATATACTTCATTCCTCAATGATAATACTATTGGGACCTATTTCCACATTTCCTTTTTCATTCTGATTTCTAAAATTTTAAGTTTAGATTGTAGTAAGTGAAAATGGGAAAGAAAGAAGAAACAAATGCTACATTATGGTAAAGAACTTTTAGCAATGTTCTTTTTAATTTTATTTTAATGTGAATGGAGGGTAGCTGTTGATTGAGTATCTGGATCAGTTGTTCTAATTATAAGTTCCCAACTCTAAACTCCCAGCACAGTTGGAAATAGTCACTTATCTGTTGAATGCCAGCACTTGTATTTAGCTTCCAGGGAAGCAAAGAAAATAAAGGGTTCTCTCCCTCTAATTTCCCTGCTTTTTAATTTCTTCACCTTGTTATGCTTTTAGAAGACACCCTCACACTTTGAGAGTTTCTTCGAGTTTGACATCAATCTTTTTTTAGGCAGCTCTGCCTAAAAGTTTGGCCCACACTTTCACTTATTTAATTTAAAAAAATCTAACATTATTTCTCATTTATTTTTCCATTCAAACCAGCAGCATAAAAAGACCCATTCTCCCCAAATGACACATTTGCAAAGGGGATATTTCATTTGATAGCAGAAAAATATTTTGAAAAAATGCATATTGTTCCTCAGCATAGGGAAGTGACAGCTTCTGGGGAATTATGGTCACAATTCTCTCCATGTAATCTCAGATCCATTATTGATTTCATGCATTGCAAGACCCGTATTTGTATATTTTCCTCACTTTTGATAAGACTGGTAGGCTAACAGTAAACTATGCAATGTATTGCAAATATCTGAATGGTTACCCCAAGGGTTGCTGCTGCAAGACTCCTCATGTGTAGATGACATCCTAATATGTGAATATGTAATTAAATTTTTGACATATGCAAAAAATTGTAAAGTAGATAAGAGGGAATGTACTGTAAATAGAAGTTTTAAAGACCTGAACAGATGGCTTCCTTTTGAAGATGTTAGAAAGTTGCCAACAAATAACAAACAGATGGTTTATAGGCCTGGGGCAGACTGGGAAGCTAAAATCTGGGAGGGGCAGCCTGGACCAAGTACCCATATTCCATAAGACAATGACACTAAGTTCACAAGGTGGCCATATATATGATATGAAAAAAATATGTAAGCTATTAAAATCAAGCATACTCTATTCATTTTGTCTAAAAAGCTCCATTTGTCTTTGATGAGATGCATAGAACAATGAATTTAGAATCTATGGGATCCAGGTTCAAATTGTATCTCCCATACACTCTGGACTTATGATACTGGGCAAATTGCTTGAGATTTTTGAGTCAAAGCCTTATTACTTTTAAAATTCCAATAGCACCTATTTCATAGAGTCGGCTGTGATGTTCAAATGAAAATGCATCTAATGTGCTTTGACAACCTTAAAATACTATTTAAATATTTGCCAAGATGTTGATTGATGATGAAGAATATGACGATTTTATTTGATATATAAGCTTATCTTCCACAGGCTCACTAAAAGTCTCTTTGAATTAGCTGCTATAACAGAAAGGACTATGGGGAAGACATGATTTTCGTGTTGTTTCCACATGATTTTGACTTCTGCTAGCTTTTCATTCAGTATTGCTTAGAAAGCATAAATGTAGCATATGATATGGCATTCTCTATTAAAAGCATGGCTCATAATTTTGGTGGGTAATTGACAAGTGTTTTATTAAGTGTTTATGAGTCATAGTACAGGACATTGTGGGTAACAATTCAGTTTGCCCAGTTCTATTGAAACCAGTAACAAAATATCTGATTTCTATCTGTAGCATAGAAAATTTTCATCTGTCAATGTATTTATTACCCAGAGGTCTTCTTTTCAGGTGGATAATAAACATTCTCCTATGATCTCTTTCTCTAATTGTTAAGTTCCTCCACAAACATACATTTGAGTAAATGTCCATGCCATACATGTACACTTCAAACACCAACCAGTTCATGACTCCTTTGATGACCATTTATCTCTCCTCCAGAGGGCTTCTTCTTATACTGTTAATGCTTCATACTTAAGGCTTCTTCTTTGAATTGGTAAGCTTGACCCCAAACTTCCATTTGAGGAAGGACCATCGGCCCAATGTGAACTTTAACTTGGACTAACTAATGATTCTCTGGTGTAGTTCTCTTCCTTGTACCTAAGAAGGTACTTCCCCCTATCTTTCACCTATCACTTTTCAGTTTTCTTTTATTTGTGGTCTTACTTTACTAGAATATAATTCCTTGAGGGCAGAAACTGGTCCTTATTTTTGTACATACACATACACACATGCACACATGTGTGGATGCATTGTGTGTACATGTATGCTGTGTGTCTATGAATATGTATATATATATATATATACATAATTTCTAGGATTAAGCACAGTGCCTAGAACATTAGAAACACTTAATAAAGGTATTATCCATTTTTTTCTTCTTCTATTCCTTCCTTCTTTCCTTTTTTGTTCTTTTTATGCTTCCCCTCTCCATGTTTTCCTTCCTATCTTTTGCTGCCTTCCTTACTCACTCATTCCTCTGTCTCTTTCTTTCTTTCTCTCTCCATCTTCCTTTCTTCCTACATTCCTTCCTTCTTTTTTCATAATTAAATACTAAATTTCAGATTTATAATTCTAGCAACTAGGTTATACATCAATAGCAATTTATTAGGTGTTAACTTTTTGCAGCATAAAAAGATATGTTGCACAGGTTTTTTGCTTCATTCCTTAACTGAATTATTCATTGAATAAATATTCCTTAAAGATGAAACTTTTGTAATTTCTTTTGATACCAGATTGATAATGAATTGTAATCATAAACTCTTCCATTTCTATAAACAAATCCTTACATATGTGCCATTTGTTCAAAATTTCTTAACATATTGTTAGTTCAGAGGGATGTCAGAGCCTTTTGATTTTATTGTTGGACCTTATCCATATTATATATTCCATCTGGAAATAATCAGTGTTCAGTTGCATTTTTTGATCCAATGGAAAATAAATCCCGTGAACTTTGGTAAGTGGAGAATTTCTAGAAATCTTAACCTGTTTGTTATGCCCATAGAAAACATCAATGAATCTTCTCCCTTATTTTTTTTAAATTTTAATAGTATTTTGTTCATCCCAGTTGTGTGTCAAGACAATTTTTATCACTCATTTTTATAAGATTTGGGGTTCCAAATATTTTTCTGAATCTCCCTCTCTTTCCCTCTTCCTAAAATGGTAGGTAATTTGATATAGCTTACATATGTAAAACATATTTCATATAAAACATATTTCCATATTAGTCACAGTTGCAAAAGAAGAAACAGATTAAAGGGGAAAAATATAAAAAAATAAATTAAGTGAAAAAAAGTATCCTTCAATAGGAATTCAGAGACCATCAATTCTTTTTTTTAAAATTAAATTAAACTATTTTACTTTACATCATTCATTTCCACAAGATTTTGAGTTATAAATTTTCACCCCACTTTTCCTCTACCCACCACCCCCAAAACAGAGATTCCACTGAATATCCCCTCCACCAATCTTCTCACTCCTATGTCTTCCCCCACACCCTCTCCAACTTTCCAGTAGGACATGGTGGATCTCTATGTCCCAGTGACTGTGTATGTTATTTCCCAGTTACATGTAAAATAATAATAGTAATAATATATTAAACATTTGTTTTTAAACCTTTGAATTCCAGATTTATTCCCTTCCTCCCTTGTCACCCATCCTTACTGGGAAGACAAGCAATTCAACAAAAGCTGTACATTTTGAGCCATGCAAAACATTTCCCTAGTGGACATATTGTGGAAGACTGACTATATTTCCCTCCATCCCATCCCACTCTCCACTTGTTCTATTTTCTACTTTGATCCTGTCCCTTTTCAAAAGTGGGAGCTTCCAACTTCCCTCCCCCCCAACCTTCCCCTCTTTCATCATACCCCTTTCATCCCCTTCCCCCTATTGTCCTATAGGGTGAGATACCCGATTTAGTGGCTATGTCATTCCCTCCCTAAACCAAATTCAATGAGAATAGGGTTGACTCATTCCCTTTTGCCTTCCTGTTCTTGCTCTCCATTGTAAGTTTTCCCTTGCCTCTTCTATATGAGATAATTTACCCCATTCTATCTCTCCTCATCTCCTCTCATTAAATTCCTCTATCACCTCTTAATTTCCCCTTTTAAGTATCATCCCTTCCTATTCAACTGGTCCTGTGCCCTCTGTCTATGTATACCTGTACACATATATACACATTCTCACATATGCATTCATATGCCCACATACCATCCTATATATATATATAAATTTGACATTCAAATACAAGAAGCAAGAGAAGCATGAGAAGATAAACAGGGAAAAGAAATCATAAGGAACTTATCAAAGTCAAACTACTTACATTCATACACAGAACAACTATAATTGTAACTTATGAAACTTTTCTTAGTATGAGAATAGTTGAAGGGAATAGAAATGTGTGTTACACACACACACACATTTCTAAAACATCAGGGCAATTTTCCTTGAGATTTTTTTTTTGCCTTTTGAAAGGCAATTGGGGTTAAGTAACTTGTCCAAGGTTACATGGCTAGTTTTTTGTGTGTGGGTATTAAGTGTCTGAGGCCGGAACCGAACCTGGGTGCTCCTGACTCCGGGGCCGGCCCTTTTGCCCACTGTGCCACCTAGCCACCCTGAGAATTTCTTGGAGGATGATTTCTAAGTTGTTTTTTTGATCATGGCTTTGAGGTTGTCCAATAATTTTAAATTCTCTATCCTGGATCTATTCTTCAGGTCAGTTCTTTCTTTCTTTCTTTCTTTCTTTCTTTCTTTCTTTCTTTCTTTCTTTCTTTCTTTCTTTCTTTCTTTCTTTCTTTCTTTCTTTCTTTCTTTCTTTCTT
>NW_027185761.1:36428496-36432914 GCF_028583685.1 Petaurus breviceps papuanus | reverse complement strand
CTTTCTTTCTTTCTTTCTTTCTTTCTTTCTTTCTTTCTTTCTTTCTTCTTTCCTTCTTTCTTTCTTCTTTCCTTCCTTCCTTCCTTCCTTCCTTCCTTCCTTCCTTGGGGGCAATTAGGTTAAGTGACTTGCCCAAGGTCACATGGCTAGTTTTTTGTGTTAAATGTCTGAGTCCGGATTTGAACTCAGGTACTCCGGATTCCAGGGCCGGTGCTCTATTCACTGCGCCACCTAGCCACCCCTCACTTGTTTTTTTCAATGATATATTTCACATTTCCTTCTATTTTTTCATTTGTTTGCATCTGTTTAATAGTATCTTGTTTTCCCATAAAGTCACTAGCTTCCATTTGCTCCCATCTAATTCTGAAGGAATGATTCTCCTCATTGAGCTTTTGAGATTCTTTTTCCATCTGGCAAATTTGGCTTTTTAAGGCATTCTTCTCCTCATTGCCTTTTTGAGCCTCTTTTGCCATTTGAGTTAGTCTATTTTTTAAGGTATTATTTTCTTCAGTGAGGTTGTTGACCCTTATTTTATAATTTTATTGCGTCATTCTCATTTCTCTCCCCCATTTTTCCCCTACTTCTCTTATTTGGTTTTCAAAATCCTTCTTAAGTTCCTCTATGGCTTGTAAGCAGCTTACTCTTTTCTTGGAAGCTTCTGGTGCAGGAGTTCTGACTTTGCTGTGTTCCTCCTGTTTCATGCTTTGATCCTTTTTGTGTCCAAAAAAGGAGTCCAAAGTTGGCTTGCTGTGCTTGCCTTGCTTCCCTAGTTTGCTCACGTTCCTACTAAATTACTTGACTTTTGAGCTTTTGGCCACAGTAGAACTCTGCTACCAGAGGAAGAACCTTTGTCCCAATCTCTAGGGTTTTCAGAGCTGCTGGAGCTATTAGTTGGGTACCTTCTCTGAAGTCTCCCTATGCTCTGGGAAACTGGTCACACTCCAGGACCTCCACCCTAGATTGCAATCCAGGCCCAATCATGTTAAAGCAAAAGCAATTACCCCTCAGACTGGTTGCTTGGTCCCCCTGCAATCTGCAGGCCAGGAGCTCACGGTGCAGCACCTCAGGCTCTTATTGCCCCCACGGTCAAAGGCTGGCCACACACCTGGATTCCCAGATCCCAAAGTCCACACTGCACTGACCTCTCACTTTGTCCTTAGCAACTATTGGTTGATAATTCTGTACACTGCCACAGCTGCTGGTAATCTGAAGTCCCTCCAGCTGGCAACTGGTTGTGGTGGCCCTGAGGCTAAACCTCTGGCTCACGTGGGGCTGGGCTCAGCTCCCAGAATGTTGTGCTGGCTGCTTCCTGCTGGCCTGCCAGGCTGTCCTCAGTGGCAGGTTAGCTTCTCTCTGTTATTTTGTGGGTTCTGTAACCAACTCTGTCCAGTCCTACCCTGCAGTGACAGGCCTGGCAATGGCCTTTGTGGTTGGTGGGTTAACTTGCCCCCACATTTATCAGGCCTTGTCAGGGCCTCTGCAAGTCCTGACGTCTGGGCCTTTTTGACAGCCCCCATGTCTTCTGGGCCTCTGCGCTGGCCCCTGGTATCTTCCCAGCCTCTGAGAGACCATCAGTTCTTTATCTGGATGTGGATAGCATTTTCCTTCATTTGTCCTTTCAACTTGTCTTGGATCATTGTATTGCTGAGAAGGGCTGAGTCATTCATAGTTGATCATTAAACAATGTATATATCGCTATTATATACAATGTCTTCCTGGTTCTGCTCATTTTATTTTGTATCAGTTTGTCCAAGTCTTTACAGGTTTGTTTCTGAAATCTGTCCATCATTCCTTATTGCCCAATAGTATTCTATTATAATATTTATATACCACAGCTTGTTGAGCCATTCCCCAACTGATAGGCATCCCTTCAATTTCCAATATTTTCCCTGCATGTAAAGTGCTGCTATAAATATGTTTGCACATATACGTCCTATCCCCTTTTTATGATCTCTTTGTGATACAGAGCTAGTAGTGGTGTCACAGGATCAAAGGGTATACATAGTTTGGTTGCCCTTTCAACATAATTCCAAATTGCTCTCCAGAATGGTTGAATCAGTTCACAACTCCAACACCAGCACATTAGTGTTACAATTTTCCCACATCCTCTCCAATATTTATCATTTTCCTTTTTTATCATGTTAGTCAATATGATAGGGTGATGTAATATCTCAGAACTTTCTTAATTCACATCTCCAAAGTGACTTAGAACACTTCATTATATGCCTTTAGACAGCTTTGATTTCTTTATCTGAAAACTACCAGTTCATATGCTTTGACCATTGAATTCTTATAAATTTGACTCAGTTCTTTATATATTTGAGAAATTAGATTTAGATTTAGATTTTAGATTCTTTATCAGGGACACTTGCTGTAAAGTTTGTTTCCCAGATTTCTGCTTTCCTTCTAATCTTGATTGCATTGGTTTTTTTTGTGCAAAAGCTTTTTAAGTTAATATAATAAAAATATTTGTTTTATATTTCATAATGCTTTCTATCCCTTGTTTGGTAATGTAGCTGTAACTCACCTAACTTTTTAAGAATTTTGATGTTATGCTACTTGGTCCAAAATGTATTTTACTTCCTTATCTCTCTCTCTTTTTTAAGCAATTGGGGTTAAGTAACTTGCTCAAGGTCATAGGGCCAGATGTTTCTGGGTGGGTGCTAGGTTTTTGAGCCCGGATTCGATCCCAGGTCATCCTGACTCTGGGGCCAGTGCTCTTACTTGCTGTGATACCTGGCTGCCCCTCCTTATCTCTTTTAATTGGGTCTGTTTTTGCTTTTGCTTTGTATGAGATCAGGATTACTATTTTTTTTCTTTTCGTTTTTTTTATACCTCAGCTGAAGCATGATAGATGCTGCTACAGTCACTTCCCTTTGTTCTGTGCATTTCTCTCTGCTTCAGGTGTGTTTCTTGTCAACAATATGTTGTAGGATTCAGATTTTTCATCCACTCTGCAATCTGATTTCATTTTATGAGCGAGTTCATCCCATTCAAATTCACAAGTTTTAATTACTCACTGTATATTTCTCTCCATCCTATTTTTCTCCTGTTTGTCCTCTTTCTCCTTTTCACCCTTTCCCACCTCACCAGTGTTTTGCTTCTGTCCACCCCCTACCCTGGCCTGTTCCCTCTTCTTTCAGTCCCTCTGCCCCCCAGTTTTTCTAAATCTCCTTCTCTCCTCTTTTCCTGTAGGGTAAGATAGAATTCTATATTAAATTGATTGTTTATATTATTTACTCTTTGAGCCAATCCTGATGATAATAAAGTTCAAGCATGTCATTGCCCAACCTCTCATCTTCCCCTCCACTGTAATAATTCTTTTGTGCCTCTTCACATGAAATAATTTACCCCATTCTACCTTTCCTTTATTTCTGTACTCAGGGTACACTCTTTCTCAATGCTTAATTATTTTGTCATTGCCTCAAATTCACCTTATAACTGTATTCCTTCTAGCTCTACTATTAGTGATGCAGTTTTAAAGAATTATAAATGTCATCTTCTCATGTAAGGATGTAAACTCTTTAACTCCATTGAATCCCTTATGTTTTCCCTCTTTTAATCTTTTAGGCTTGTCTTGGATCCTAAAATTGGAAATAATGTTTTTTTGTTGTTGTTGTTCAATTCTAGTCTTTTTATGAAAGCTTGAAATCCTTATATTTTATTCAATGATCATTTTTCCCCTTGAAGTATTATGTTGAATTTTGCTGAACAGGTGGTTCTTGGTTATACTCCTAGTTCTTTTGCCTTCCAAAATATTGCATCCCATTACCTCTGATGCTTTAATATTACAGCTGCTAAGTTCGTGTAATCTTGATTGTGGCTCTCCTATGTATGAATTGTCTCTTTTTGTTTACTAGTAGTATTTTCCCCCTGATATAATAGTTCTGAAATTTGTCTATAATGTTCCTTGGAGATTTTATTTGGGGATCTCTTTCCTGAGGTGATAAGTGGATTCTTTCAATGTCTATTTTGCCCTCTGATTCTGGGATATCAAGGCAGTTTTCCTTGATAATTTCTTGAAAGTTGCTCTCCAGGTCCTCCTTTTGATTATGCCTTTCAGGTAGTCCAATGCTTTTGACATTGTCTTTCCCAGAACAATTTTCCAGGTCAGCCATTTTTCCAGTGAAGCATTTTACCTTTTCTTCTATTTTTTCCATTCTTTTGAATGAGTTTAATTGATTCATGATATCTCATAGAGTCATTACCTTCCACTTATTCAATTCTATCTTTTAAGGAGCTATTTTTCTTAGTTAGGTTTCCATTTTGCCAATTTTAATTTTAAGGAATTGTTTTCTTCAGTGGATTTTTCTATCTCCTTTTCCATATGGGCAATTCTACTTTCCAAGCTGTGGATGCTCTCTCTCTCTGTCTCTCTCTCTGTCTCTCTCTCTGTCTCTCTGTCTCTCTCTCTCTCT
>NW_027185761.1:36422197-36428096 GCF_028583685.1 Petaurus breviceps papuanus | reverse complement strand
TTCTTCCATGAGTTCTTTCTGGGCTGAGATCACTTCCCATTTTTCTTTGGTGTCTTGCCCACTTGTCTTGTTTTGACATTATTGTTCTTTTCTGAGTTTGTTTCCCTGTCACTGTAACAGCTTTCTATGATCAGATATTTTCCCCCATCTTTTTTGGCCTTTTTCTTTTCTTTTAAATTTGAGCTATCAATCAGACCAGAACTGGTCTCTAACTTGTGGTTGGCTGGAGTTGAACTGATACAGGAGAGTCAGGAATCAAAAAGAAGTTTCATTTCAAAGTGAAGGAAGCATATGCAAGTGGAAGTCCTCCTGAAAAAGAAGGCTTATGGCAGGTGTGGGGTTTTTAAGCATGAAAATCAACAAAAGGCAGTACCCAACATGGTTATTCTTAGGTCTTAAATAAAAAGTTCCAAAAGTTGTCATTTTGGGGACAATATAGGCATTCTTGGGACATGTGGGAACAGTCTCTAAGTTATTAGAATCATTGGACTTGTGATAGTCTCCAGTCTTAAGGGTGGTTGAGCCTTGTGATCAGGCAGTGAAGTTATCATGCAGAGTTAGCACGGTGGGAACAGGAGTGCAGCACTGGTTCACTTAGCTTAAGCACAGGGTTTGTTCAGAATGTCAAGACATATGATTGGTCACTTTCTACTGCAGTCTGTTCACTGTATCCCTAGCTCTCAAGAGGATATCTCCTAATATCTTGACAGAGCTCTACTCCTGGGCTAGAAGGGACACTCTCTCAGGTTTCTTGTACAAGGGCTGCAAGTCCTTTATGTTTGCCTGGTGCTTCACTGATGTTGTCTTGAGGCCCACAGTAAACCCTTAAAGTATCTGTTGCTGTGCTGAGGGGTAGGAGTGTGGGGTGACTGGTACTTCTGGAGGATGTATAGGTCTGGCAGCTTACTTGGTACTGACCCAGGGTCTTAGTGCTGGTTTCTGGCATGTGCTGAGGCTGGTGGGATGTTTTTGTGTTTCCCAAGGGCTACATTGAAATTCATGTTGGTCTTGCCACTGGAAGTTGCCTTTTTGCCTAGGGCTATGCTGAGACATTTGACAGTTATCTGAGCTGGAGTCTGCCCATTCCCCTGGCTATGCTGAATTGCATGGGGGACCTTGGTGTTGGCATTTGCCTGCTCCACCACACTGGGGCTCAGTATCTCCTTCTGGTTTGCTGAGGTGGAACTTGCTGCTGGCTTGTTTCATATCCTGGATTGAGGTAGACCTTTCTTGGTGATCTTCCCAAATATCTTAGGGTAAAATATTGTTTCATCCCATATCTTTGCCAGTTCTGCTGCTGCAGGTTTTTTTCTGGGACTCTTATTTCATGATTGTTTGGAGAAGAATGTGATAGAGTTATGGTGATTTATTGCTTTCTCCACCATCTTGGCTCCCAGAACTCAATCCCTCTCCATTTTTTTTAATGAAGCACCACTTTATATAGTCATCTAATTCCAAAATGCATGTTAAGATTGTTATCAAATAGGCACTAATTGCTTTAAACATGTTCTCATTTACTTTTTATTTCACAATGCTATTAAGTCTCTTGATAAAGATATACACATATACACATACATACACACATGTATATGTGTATCTATCTCTCTTTCTTAAAAATTTTATGTTCAATATCTCTTGCCTTAAGCAGACCTGAACATTTGTGACCTTGTCTTCATTCATTGGTTTAATTCACCTACTAGAATCAAGGTTAAAGCCTTTGGTCTTTATCTTTCCTTAGGCTAAATTAAGAATAACATTTTGATATCATCATTTAGTTTATTTTGTCCATGAAGCTATCATAAAACTTCCTCCAATGATTTTAGTAAATTCAGATGAACCTATATAAGGTGCTGGAATTAACTATACATTTTGACATTGAAACTATTTTAAAAGTCTTCTATTACAACACCTTAATTTGATAGACGAGAAAACTGAGGCTTTACCATATTAAGTTGTTCAAGGGGAGAGCATGACTGTAATTTGTACCCAAGTTCCTTGGTTTCCTAAATTTTCTTTGAAGTAAAAATCCAAGACTGTATGACACAATGTAGGATATAATATTAGAAAAAGACAGTGTCTATACAATTACAAAGTATAAAATCAGAAGCAAAGAAATTGTCAGCATTATGTATCTAAGCTTTCTTTTACACTGCATGAATGGTAAACTTTTTACAGTTGGATTTGTCTAATATCAAGTTTAATCAATATATGCACTTTAGTGAATTAGTTTGAACAAATTTTAAAGGTTAGTGTCATTTTACCCAAGCATTGATCTGCATCTACTTGGGCAAGAGCTCTAAGGTTTCTCCATTCTATTAGTGTGAATCACAAGCATTTCATCAATTATAAGATGGTCTTTGATAGTTATTTTGGCTAAATGTTACAATTCTTGGCCCACTTTTGGGTGTGCTTATCCAAATATAAGCTGCATGAGCTGATACTTATCAGTGGACTTGTACACAAAGACTGTGTACTACTGATGTAGGACTTTAACATAGTCTATTTATCTACATTTTAGTGATCTCTCATCTCATTAATATAGGAACTCTCTCCACCAGTGAAGCTTGAAACTTATTTGTACCTATTCTATCTGTGTTTTTATTGTCTTCAATAAAGGATCTTTTTTTAGTACAGTGCTGATGTATCCTAAGGACTTAAGTAATGCTTGCTTTTTTTTTTAAATTACTATTTATTTAATTTTATCATTCCTTTTCATCAAAATTTCTGAGTTCTAAATTTTCAGTTTCCATATTGGTCCCCTTGCACCCACAGAGAAAGCAAGAAAAATGATATCTCTTAGACATATCAAATCACAAAAAGCATATTACCACATTAGCCATGTAGTTAAGAAAAAAGGGGAGAGGGGCGGCCAGGTAGCACAGCGAGTAAGAACACCGGCTCCAGTGTTGAGAAGACCTGGAGATCAAATCCCGGGCTCAGACACTTAGCACCCACCCAGAAACACCTGGCCGTGTAACCTTGAGCAAGTTACTTAACCCCAATTGCTTAGGGGCGGCCAGGTGGCTCAGCGAGTAAGAGCACTGGCTCCAGTGTTGGGATGACCTGGATCAAATCCGGGCTCAGATACTCAGCACCACACCCAGAAATAACTGGCCATGTAACCTCGAGCAAGTTACTTAACCCCGATTGCTTAAAAAAAAAAAAAAGGGGAGAGGTGGAAGAAAAATAAAGTGAAAAAAAAGTTTCAGTCTACATTCAGATTCCATTAGTTCTTGCCTTAGAGGAGGATAGCTTTTTTCATCATAGGTCCTGCAGAATTGACTTGGATCATTGTGTTGCTAAGAATAACTAAGTCATTCAGAAATGATCATCACACAATATTGCTGTTTCTGTGCACAGTGTTCTCCTGGTTCTGCTTACTTCAATTTGCATCAGTTCATATAAGTCTTCTCAAGTTTGCTTTTAATTATCCTACTTACAATTTCTTATACCACAATAGTATTCCATCACAATCATATTTTACAACATGATTCACCTTTTCCCAATTGATGGATATCCCCTTAATTTCCAATACTCTGCCACCACAAAAAAACCTGCTATAAATATTTGTTATACGTACACTTTTTTTTCTTTTTCTTTTGTCTTTTTTGGGATACAGTCCTCACAGTGGTATTGCTGGGTAAAACAGTATTCATGATTTTATAGGCCTTTGGCAATAGATCCAAAATTCTTCTTCAGAATAGCTAGATCAGTTCCTAGCTGCACCACTATTACAATAACATCCCAAACTTTCCACATCCTTTCTGTGATTCATTATTTTTTGTCTGTCACATTAGCTAATTTGCTAGATATAGGTGATATCCCAGAGTTGTTTTGATTTTCATTTCTCTAATAAATAGTGATTTAGAGAATCTAAATTGATATATAGATAGCTATGTCTATGAGATATATCAAGCAATATAGGATATATCTCCCTATAGATAAATAGCTTTGTTTTTTTTCTTCTCAAAACTACTTGTTTCTATCTTTTGACCATTTATCAATTAGGAAATGACTTTTTAAATATAAATTTGATTCAATTCTCTATATATTTAAGAAATGAGGCCTTCATCAAAGAAACTTCCTGTAAAATATTATTCCCAGTTTCTGTTTTTCTTCTAATCTGGCTAAACTGAGTTTGTGCAAACCCTTTTTAATTTAATATAGTGCAATTTATCCATTTTACATTCCCACAGTTCTCTATCTCTCTCTTGTTTGATAAGGAATTTTTCCTTTACCTATAGATTGAGTTAAATTTTCATCTCTCTCTCTGGTTTCATCTCTCCGAGAGACTGCCTCTCTCTCTCTCTCTCTCTCTCTCTCTCTCTCTGTCGCTAACAATAAGTCATTCACAAATGTTCATTACACAATATTGTTGTTTCTGTGTACAATATTCTCCTGGTTCTACTTACTTCACTTTGCATCAGCACATATGTCTTTATGTGTATGTGTATACATATACATATGCAAATACACATACATGTACACATACATACATATATACACATGCATATACATAAATGAGACTTTTTTCAAGGATGCCCTTGCTATTCTTGACTTTTTGTTATTTCATGTGAATTTTGTTATTCTCTTTTCTATCTATGTAGAATTTTTTTTTGATGGCCTGATTGGTATGGCACTGAATAAGTAAATTAATTTAGGTAGGATTATCATTTTTATTATATTGACTCAGCCAACCCATGAACAACTGATATGTGTAATATTGTTCAGATCTGCCTTTATTCATGTGAAAAGTGTTTTGCAATTGTTTTCCTGAGTAATAAATGTTTGTTGAATTAATCACTATGGGAATATTTCACTGCTTTCATTAGTATTTCATAGATGCTAGTATAGTATTTAACCTGTTTATCTATTATCCTTTTTTTATTTATTGCATGACTAGTCTATGTTGTTGCAATGATACATATTCCTGAAGATATCTCTCATGCAATTTCTGATGAACATTTCATTATTAGTAATATGTACTGTTCTCTGCTTACTTTTCATTACTTGTCTTTCCATTACTTGTGGGTCAATTATAAAGTTGATTTTTTTTATTTCTTGCAATTTCAGGATATGGTCATATTGTATCACTTAGAGAATATTTTATGTCAATGAACAATTTTTGTTGATAGAAATATTGAAATTCCCAAGTGCAACTGACCTTCAAACACTAACTAATTTGTAAAAGCCTGCACTTGATCTAAAAACTGATAAACTAATTCAGTTAATGGACTGCCCATCCATCTGCATTTCAAAAGCTGGACTATATGTGTTCTTCTTCTATCTTTTTTTTCTGCTTCTTTGTCTTCATGGATTGTTAGACCAATGGAAAAGACTATGAGTTACATTTTGTGCCTGAACCAAAAGTATTCTGAGTTTTCAGTCTTCTTTCTTTTTCATATACTTTCTAGCTATGTTATCCTGGACAATTCGCTTAAATTCTTGGCTTCAGTTCTTCTTCTCTAAAATGGAGATTATAATAATGGATACATTGGCAAGTTTTTGTGAGGATCAAATATGATAACATATATAAAGAACTTTGTATACCTTGAAGTGCTATATAAATGCTAGCTGTTAATTAGCCATGTGGCCTTCATTACTTAGAAAACTGAGACTACATAAATAGTTGATACTCAAAATATACTCTCAATCACAGTTTTCCTTTTTCCTTGCTGCTCATCGATTAGTAAAGCTGACTATGCAACTGTGACTTCTCATGACTCTGATTCACTGTAATCAGGAACCTGAGAATTAACTCAGGAAATGACTATATCAGGAAGAGTAATCACATAAGTAACTTTGTAAGTTTTTAAGTACCTGCATGTGTCTACTTTTGACAGCAGTTGGGGTCAGAGTTGGTTGTGTAAAGATGCTTATTAGTTCCTATAACCCTTTG
>NW_027185761.1:36380601-36422187 GCF_028583685.1 Petaurus breviceps papuanus | reverse complement strand
AGAAACAAAGAAAGAGAATTAGTTACATAATACATCATACATATATTCATGCCTGCATACAGTGTTCATTGTATCATGAATTACTTGTATTCAGGCCACTGTGCTGAGCACTGAAGATATAATTCAAGGAAATAAGATAGTTCCTACACTTAAAACTCTTACATTCTAATAATGAAATGGACTGGGTTCTTGTCTCACCAATCCTAAAAGGTGACCTTAGGGCAAAATGAACTCAGTGGTTGGAAGGCTTTTGATAAACAATGATGAAGTCCTGGGAATGAGAGCACCTTCCTCCCACCTGAACATAGCTGACTCATTTTGTGTCAAATGAAATCAAGGATGGTTCAGATTTATTTTTTTCTTAATATGGGGAAACTACATAATATGAATCCTTATTTTGCCTAATCTCAACAACTACCAAATATTGTCCCCTCCTCTGTTTGTCCGTCAGCAGCCATAGCCTCCCTTACCTGAGATTCATCGCTGTAAG
Source organism: Petaurus breviceps papuanus (assembly GCF_028583685.1). Taxonomy (NCBI): domain Eukaryota; kingdom Metazoa; phylum Chordata; class Mammalia; order Diprotodontia; family Petauridae; genus Petaurus; species Petaurus breviceps. Next base: position 36,421,697 of record NW_027185761.1, on the reverse strand, counting down.
CACGCATCAACGCGTAGTGTACTTAAGAAGTGAATATCGTAGAGAAACTCTTTTCTCCTGAGAACACACAGCAAATCATTTGGTTGTTTTTCATTTCTGATTCTCCATGACCACATTTGAGGTTTGCTTGGCAAAGATATTGGAACAGTTCGCCTTTTCTTTCTTCAGCTCATTTTACAGATGAAGAAAATAAGGCCAATAGGGTTAAGTGACTCGCTCAGGGTCACTTAGTAAGTGTCTGGGGCCAGATTTGGACTCCAGAAGATAAGCCTTCTTGTCTCCAAGCCTGGCGATGTATCTATTGTGCCACCTACCTGCTCATACATAGTAAAGCAAGAAAGGAAGTTTCTGAGGAAATGAAGAATGAGGCAGTGCCATAGGCAAAGTTGCAGCTTTTTTTTTCTTGGCAAAAAGATTGCTTAAACCATTCTTCATTGTCTCTGGATAGCCTCACATTTCCCAGATAAAGTCTTTTTCTGAATCTGACACCAGTTGCACCTGGTACTGAAGGTCCACAGACTATATTCAGGCCTGGCACAGGCTACATTCCCTGGACCCTCCATCTACCATTGTGCATCTTATTCATTTCCACGTTGCAACTACTGTGTGAAGCTCAAAGTTTCATTTGCTGTCTTTTCCATATTCTTGCCTTTGCTGTCTCAGTCAAGACAAGTCATGTACCATTCTCCTTTCAGTGGGTGAAGAGGAGGTGAGGCTTCAGTCTCTTGAAATCAGAGAATTTTTGACCTGTGTACCTTGTTCAGAGTATGTGATTTTTAAATGTTTGTCGAATTTCAGTGAACAGCATACAAAGGTCTATTTCCTTTGTATTTCTCTCTTTTAGGGTATGTTGTTGCTAAATTGGAACAAGATGGGTAGTCCACTTAAGGAAAAGTCATTACTTTTCCCCAGTTCAAAGGACACTATAATATTCCTAAATCTCTATGATGCAGGTTAGTCTTAACAAATTCTACCTGAGAATTTCTATTTCTTTACATCTTTCTGCCAGGAAGTATATTCTTTGAGTGATATCCATCAGTAAGATACAACATTTATCTTAATGTTGTATTTCCTCAGTCTTTGTAGAGTTTATATTTGGTTCCCCTTTCCTCTCTACTGAAACACAAATAAAGTCAAGCATCTGCTTCTCTGCTTTTATAAGCAGACTAAGGAATTGGCAGAATAATTTGATTGGAAGTTTCATAAGTATGATCAGAGTAGTGGATGAATCCTCTCTGCTTTATGACTAGCCTACAAATTGATTTTTTGTCATTTAAATCCTGTGTGTATGGTGGAACTACTGAAGGAAAGCTGAGGTGCAGATGGTCTGGGAGGCATTTCAAGGAAAAGGTCTACATTGACAATCCATAACATTCAGCATTTCCTAAAGAAAAAGATACTAGTCATTTGGGGATGAAACTCCTTAATTATGATTTGCTTGTGTATAGCAGTCTGCATGTTTTCAATAGGATGAATCAACTGTACCCAGGCAGTGAGATGAAAGTTGTTATATATCCATATTACATTCTGACACAAAAGTATGATCATAATACAATGATTAATACCCCTTTGCATTTATATGTTTTTTAATTCAAAATGCTATTGATTCAAATCAAAACTTATTAAACAGTGGTGTTGAAGGCATGTTAGTCAAGATTCAAAGGGAGATACAACACAGAAATGACAAGGTATCTGTGGCTAGTCAATTGAGAAGGCATGGGGGAGAGACAAATAAATATGCTGTAAGGGAAAAAATCACCTAAAAATTAAAACAATAAACAAAGTGCTATAAGACATTTAAAGAGGGTAAAAAAGATTTTCAGCTATTCATCTCAAGGAGATCTTGCTGAAGGAAGAGACATTTGATTTAGGGCTTAAAGAATAGAGCATGAATTGGGAGCCAGTCTTTCTAAGATAAGGAAACAAATGGGAAGCTAGGTGGGGCAGTCTATAGAGAGCCAGGCCTAGAACTAAAGAGATTCAAAGCATTAAAGAGATCATTAAAAAAAAATTCACCCTGGGTTAAGGCAGAGATATTTTGCAAGCATAAGCCAGAAGAAAGAAAGTAAATTCATCCTTTACAAAACATAACACAGTGAAAATAATAATTGACTCAGAGATGACAAACAAACAAAAAAAAGAACACAGGTATAAATGTAGACCTGATGATGAAATGTTAAATAATGAGTCTGCCAAAAATCATAGGAACAAATAATAACTATATAAAAGAATGTGATAATGATGAAGCAGCATACCAAAATTTCTAAGATTCAGTTTAAAAAGTTCTTACAAGTGAAATCTTTATATTCTTATAATCCTATGTTAAAAACATAGAAAAATAGAGGATTGGCTAAAGAAATATGTATTTAGAGAAACCTAAAATAAACATGAGAGGCTATGTTAAAATTAAAGGAGAAACAGATAAATTAGAAATAAAGAAACTAAAATATTAATCATCAGAGGAAATATGTTCTAATCAAAAGGCATAAGACTAAACATGTGTTGCTTAATTTTTGGATTAAAGATAAAATTATAACAACAATTAAAATTATATTAAAATAATGACAATATAATTAAACATGGCAAAATATATGCACCACAGTCAAATTAGTACTTAATTGGAACTTCCTATCTCTGAATGTTTATATAAACAAGAGAACAAAAGTAGAATTTAATGTTTTCTTTCTTTCTTTTTTGCTTCTTGGAGGGTGAAGGGCAGGACAATTGGGGTTAAGTGATTTGCGCAAGGTCACATGGCTAGTAAGGGATAAGTGTCTGAATCCAGATTTGAACTCAGGTCCTCCTGACTTCAGGGCTGGTGCTCTATTCACTGTACCATCTAGCTGCCCCAAAATTTCATGTTTTCTTAGGAGTTTTTGGTTTTTGTAAAAAGGAAATTTTTAAAAATTCCAAAACAACCAGATACAATGTAAGAAATCATTACAACTAAAATGGAAATAAATAAAATTGAAAATAATGATAATCATAATAATAATAAATGGATTTTAATTTTTGGGGAAAATGAAAAAAAAGTTATACTATTAGAGAAATCAGATTTGTGATGTCTTTACCTTAAAGAGTTTCTGCTGAGGAAATCCCCTGTCCCAATACAGATAAACACCTTCCCTTCAAGTTCTGATCATAGAAAATTACTTGGGTACATGGAAAGTTTAAGTGACTTGCCCAAAAATCAATTATTTGATTCAGAAATGTGACTTGAAGTGAGTTCTTCCTGACTCCAAAGCAATATCTCTATCTATTATCCCATGTTGTCTCTCATCTTATAACTATGTGCTGAAAAATGAGAATATGAAAGGAAGGAATTATTATCTCTGAAAACAGAAAATATTTGGAATAGCAAAGTCAGAAAAGCTTATGCAGGTTTTTTATATGTTACCACAGAAAGGGTAGGATCAAATGAATTAATATTTTATTCTATCAAACATTATGAATACTTGCATTCTACAAAATTTTCTTAAATGGTAGAGTCAGAAAAGAACCTTTTCCCATGAGGTCTTTATTCCTAAATCTGGGGTGAGGGGGGAGGGCAATGTAGAGAAAAACAGAGAACAATATTATTAATGAATATGGATGCAAAATATTAAATATATATTCATGTATATTTAGAAATGAAATGCACATATATAAATATACATTTTTCTCTCACAAATTTCAAGTGATATATATGTATTGCAACACTATATAATCAGTTACAATATAATGCTTGGTTTAAAAATGCAAGTTTATTCTAACAAGAACAATATATTAGTGAATTATTTGAACATAACATGCGTTTCATGTTTGCTTATGAAAGATTTCCTACATGAGAAACAGTCTAATTTGGAAAACTACACCACTTCACAAAAATGGATAAGCTATAGCCTTTCAGCTTCTTATTTCCACCTGTATACTGTCTCTGTCTCTGTCTCTGTCTCTTTCTCTGTTTCTGTCTCTTTCTCTGTCTCTGTCTGTTTCTCTCTCTATTGGAAGTTCAACCATTTTCTTTTATTAAATCATTCAAATTTTCTTAATAAAGCATTATAGCATCTAAAATAAGAGGCAACATAGCATATTGAAAAGATAGCTGAACTTTGAATCAGGAAAACTGGGCTTCAAATCCTGTTTTTTTTTTACATATAATTTTGCATGACCATAGGCAAACTGCATCTCTGTCTTTCTTTCCTGCATTTAAAAGTAGTATTAGAGATGACTATGAAGTTGTAAATTTCAGAAGTGGGGAAGAGGTGTGGTGACACATGCCTTCTATCCCTAAGACTGATGCTGATGAAATCTTTGAACTCAAGAGTTCAGAGTCGAAATGTATTTAAAGTTAATAGGGTGTCTATATTAATTCCAACATCAATAGGATGAGCCCCTTATAATTGGTCATCAGGTTGCTGAAGGAGAAGGTTAAGTAGCCCATGTTAAAAGGAAAGTATGTCAAAGTGTCTGTGTGTGTATCAGAAGGAGTATCTGACCTGTGAGTTGCCATTGAACTTTCAGCCTGTATGAGACATAGGAAATCAATAAAATAAATAATAATAATAAAATAAAGGAGAATAAAACAAAAATAGAAAAAGAGGTATAGAAAGAAAATAAATAAGAAAGTAAGAAATGAAGGAAGGAAGGAGGAAGGGAAGAAAGGAGGGAGGGAAGAAAGGAAGGAGGGAAGGAAGGTAAATGAAGGGAAGAAAGGATAAAAGAAAGTGTGGGAAGGAACATGAAAGATAAGAAGAAAGGAGAGAGAAAGACAGAGACACAGAGAGAGGAGAGAAGAGACTAAGAAAGAAATGAAGGAAAAATAAAAAAAAACAAAGAAAAAAAGAAAAAATTGAAGACATGAATTTTGTGTTTTAAAGATGTATGTCAGTCCCAGATGATGAAGACCTATGTCTCCTTTATTCCAAGGGTTCACAGTATAGTTCCTGTGGCTGGGGATGAGGCAGCTTCCCCATCCTAGGGCTGCTTACAGACCTAGTACTTAGCCTGGAGGTGTTTACTCTTCACAGGGGCCAAACCTCATTCAGGGACTTTTTTTTTCAGATCTTCTCTGATTGTCCCAGGACGACCTCTGTTCTGCCCCTAATATTATTTATCTCACCCCCAATATTTGCCCAGAGTTGCTATTTCATCTCTTTTGTGGGGGAAAATCTTGAAAGCTTAGAATTTTCTGACCTACTCTGCCATCTTCCCAGAATCCTATCATGACTCTTGAATCCTACTTTATTTGCTTCAATCAGAACACAGAACTTTTTAAATCCTTAAATCATATAAGAATTTTTTCCTATTATTTTATGTCAAGGATAATAATTAAATGTTTAATACTTCTTTAAGCTATTAAGCTAGCAATAAAAGTGCATTATTTTAACCCAATTTATTGGATTAAAGAACAATCCCAGCTGTTATTTAACATGAACAATTGCACTGATCTGAATTTAATTAACATCTATCTAAAATGATTATTTGAAACTGACCCACATTATTTCAGGAAGTTCACCTGGCTCTTTTCAAAATAGGACCATTATCTTGCATTTAATTTCAAGTATATTGATAACCATTAGGTTTTAAGTCAACTTGAATTAGGAGCTTGTTTTTTGCCTCACTCTGTATAGGCACATATACTGGGGTCATAAAAAGTAATCTAGAATTAAACTTTAATTAGTGTTTGACTAATTATTTGACCAATAATTTGATTAACTTAACTCCCTCTCTCTCTTCCTCTCTCTGTCTGTCTTTCTCTTACTCTCCCTTTCTTTCTTTAAGCCTTCAAGGAAGAGCAAGGCTAAAATGATGTTAGCTGAGTTTAAAAACTCACACCTTGAACAGAGAAATAAAGGTGGGATAACATGGCCATAGTTGGGACTTGAAGATTTCTTTTGAAAAGGGCCTACTTCCTTAACATGCAGGTTATTATCATTAACAAGATAAAAATGAGGAGAAATACCATGACAAAATTACTACTAGATCATCTCGGGGAAAAATGTAGTTGTGAAGTCCAGATAATAGATTTCAATCTCCAACTTTACCAATGATCCCTCAATTTCATAAATTTCAGGCCATGTGAAGTTCCAGGGAGAACTCAAGTTCATTCAAGTATGCAGGTTCATAATAGCTTACATTAATATGCTTAGTTAGAATAAAAATATTCTTCTTTGTTTCCCCAAATTCTCTATAAAGTGTTGAGCAGGGAGCAGAGACACTAGCAAGCATTTTCCTTATATGAATAGGATTGTAATTTAAATTTATGAACATCCTCCTTAAAAGTAACTTTATAAGATCTCAAATTTATTCTCATTGACATTTTTTCAGATGAAACAAATAATTCATGAGAACGTTTAGCCTTCATCATTATAATTCCTTTTAGATAATGTAATTACATGAAACATAATGTAGCCAATTTAAATATTAGGTTATTGTATTTTTAAAGGAACATTTTTTTCTCTTTTTGTAATTTTTATTTATTCCACTTTTTAAAACTCATATGTGCAAAGAAAAAAATAGTAAAATGGAATTATTTGAGTTGTATTTATCACCCTTTTATTTTTTTCAAAAGTTATTTTATAGATGTAAGCATGGGCAATTGACCTAGGAAGTAAAATGGATGTAATCAAACCATAAGTAACTGAAAGCTGGTTGCATTCCTCTGTAACATGGACTAAGTGTTTATATTCTCAGAATCTCCTATAAGGTTTCATTCTTTGCTATCTTTTCTCGATTTAAAAAAAATCATTTCTAGTCATAGAAAATGCCAGAAATAAATTACTTCTGGAAATGAGCAACATTCCCTATAAATTTATAACCTGGAAGTTGTAGGCCTCATCTGTAGTTATGTTCCACAGAGCTTTTTATGAAGGAAGGGATAGGATCATGTTTATGTTTCTTTTCATATATCGGAGGAATATTTTGAAGTTTTGCAACTAGTAGGCACTTCTAACCTGTACTGTTTCTTTCCAAATCTGCTTTAATTATGTCTAATATAATGGAAAAGAGACTGGTACAGTGGAAAGGGAATGAATTGGAGTTGGAGGGCATGGATTCAAATCCCATCTCTGATACAAACTCTAGACAGGTCACTTAAAGACTTCATAATTTAAAATGAGTTAGGGGGTTGAACTAGATGCTCGCCAAGGTCCCTTCCATCCCCTCCCATCCACGATGCTTTGGGATTCCAACAGTGAAAGAGATTTTGAAATGTCACAATCCTATTAAATACATTTACTATATTTCCTCTAGTATTTAATTCTGTCTTTCTTCCCATCACCCCCTGCCCATGGCATTTCTTTCTGACACTAGATATAAATACCTAAGATGCCATCAGTTGCCTAGGAAAAACATATATCTGCATTCTGTCTTCTCAAATCACTCATAGGTCAATTTCTGCTTCATTTATTAATAGTCACTGAAGCATGCTCAGATATCTTTGTCTATAATTTGTTTCTACAACTTGGCATTTAATTATCTGCATGAAAAAGGGTAGGTGTGCTGTGTAGGAAACAATAGACCCATTGTTTCTAATCTCAGAAAATGAGAAGTCTCATTTATTTCCTTGATATATTGTTTCACTTCTTTAGAGAAATCAAGAATAGACATTCACTCAGAACTGTAATTCTTGGAGGTGATTTTCTTTGTTTTTCAATCAATGGGCCAGGATCATGTATCCCTAATGTGAGATCACAAATCAAATATAGATGGATGCTGATTAAAATGGGGGAAGGCAGGGTCACTTTATTTTGGGGATCAGTATAATACATATGATAATTATAAATCCTCCCTAATTTAGATTACAACTATGAAAACTCTGTCTCAATTAGGAAAAAGTCTAAATTTGTATGTGCAGGTTTTTGGTTTGTTTTAGCACATTTTACCTTTTCTTTTTGTTTTCAGTCTATTTATTGAAACATTTCAAGAGTACAGAATAACCAATACACATTTTTCCTTTTTTTGTTCCAACTTAAGAGTATTTTATTTTATTTTCCAATTACATGTAAAAATGTTTTTCCACATTCACTTGTATAAGATTTTGAGTTCCAAATTTTTTTCTCCCTCCCTCCCTCCTCTCCCCCTCTCCAAGATGGCAAACCATCTGAGATAGGCTATATAAGTGCAATCATATTAAACATGTTTCCACATTAATCATGTTGTGAAAGAAGAAGCAGAAGAAAAGGGAAAAACCATGAGAGAGAAAGAATGAGAGTTGTCAATATGTTCTCCACCAAAAAGATGAATTGAGTCTAATAGAAACAAACAAAAAACAAGAATGATACCTCAGGTAATACTGCTTAATAGTTAAAAACAGAAGGGTTATAAGTAAACACCAATCACTTTTTTCTTCTCTTAATGCACTTAAATATCTATTGGAGAGGATTTATATTCTGCTCACTACTTTCCAACTATAGTATGCTTATGTGCACGGCTTCTATTTGAACTTTCGTTCATTCCTCCATGATTTTTTTTTTTACCCCTAACGGGAGCATTCATTCATTTACCCAGAAACATTTATTATACATCCCTTCTGTGAAAAACAAGAGGAACACTATCAAAGTGGCTTGGGAGCCAGCCATGGAGTCAGGAATAATCCTGACTGAAGCACTTACAAATCATGTAACCATGGATGAATCAGGAACCTCCTAGCATTCTAAGCATGTTCATAGTACAAGAGCAGACACTAATCTGAGTTGGTAAAAATAAAGACCTCAGCCAGATGCCTTACATGCATGAAATGAAAGCTTACACTTCATTTGGAAGGAGAGGAGAAAAAGAGTTTGAGTACAGTTGAACAATAGGGAGAAAAAGGCCCAAGAGTTGATAAATTGAGGAAAGGCAGTGGAGGAAGCAACAGTTGAGCTGTGATTTCAACACAGGATCCTGTGAGGCAGAGGTGAGGAAATTTTGCACTTCAGGTGAAGGGGAACCTGTGCTCTAAAAGGCTCCATGAAAGAAAAGGCAATGTGTTTAACTGAATTGCATGGCTAATGCATGTTTAGTCAAAGTCTCTTACAATTCTTTCATTACTTCTTTCTCCCATAATGCTTTGGATATCGACTTCTTACTGGATATTATCAAGTAAAAATTGGATCATCACTTGTCAGGAACATAATAGAGGACTAAAACTGGAGGTTTACACCTAGATTTAACCAACAAATTAACAAAGTAATGTACATATTAAGGAATTATCCTATTACCTAATCTTAATGTATGGACAAGCTCTTCATTTGTATAAAAGAACCTTAAGGATTTGGGGCAATAAATGAAAAGTAAATAATGTCACAAAGGAAATGCCTTAATTCTGATTGAGAAGATAACATCATATTTTGGATATTTGTTATTGTTGTTGTTTAGTCTTTTTGGTCATGTCTGACTTTTTATGACCTCATTTGGGGTTTTCTTGCCAAAGAAATTGGAATGATTTGTCATTATATCATTGATATTTTATGTTTGACTCAGTCTTCCTAGGAAACTTGTGATTACAAAGGGAGAATGAGCCACATGATTTGGGAGAATGTAATGTAGCAGATGTTTTTATATTATTTTTGAAAATACCTTAAAAAACTAATTGACATTACTGACTGGAAATTAATGGAAACATGTCAATGGAAGGTCATCAATGAGAGCAATAGAAATCCAAGACATTAGGTTTAACTTTCAAAACTTTGAGAGAGTGGGAATTAATCTTCTGGGGACCCAGAAGTCTCTTGGGAGAGTGGGAATTAGTTTACTGGGGACCTAAAGGAAGTAGGATTTGAAAAAGCAGAACCAGAACAATGTAACAAAGGGAATTATTGTTCAAGATATGGTCGCATCAGATGTTCTCTGTCCTCCTTTGAAGGCGCTCCTTCAAAATTTTAAATTCTTCAGTTTTTTTGTTTTATTCAATTTTTAATTTTTTTGTTCATTTTCTGTGCATAACAGAACATAAGATGATTCAAATTATGTAACTAATTTTCATTTATAGAAACCTCTATGATAAATATCGTACATTGTGTTAAGAACTGCCCATCTTTTTGTTTCTTCCTTGTAAGTTTTCTTTTGTTTGCTGCTGTGCCCTTTTTTTTTTTTTACTTTATTCTCCTCCTCTCCCCCAGGAAGGCTACAATTAAGTGCATATTTATTTCTCTATAGCTATAGATGTGTACATACACACACATACATATCATTCATATCAAACTCAGATTTACCCTAATCTTTCTTATGAGCTACCCAATTAACAAGAATTTTAGACATACATTTTGCATTTGATGTATATAAAAAGTAAATGGTCTGTCCTTATTGAATCCTTATTTAATCATCTTTGGTATGTACCTTATTTTTCTCTTGGCTCTTGTTTGTCAAATCTTCTATTAAGTTCAGTAGTTTTTTTTTTTTTTAACAAAGTCTTGAAAGTCTGACAGTCAATCAAACGTTCATTTTTTTTTTTCCTCTCGGGATTATGCTTAACTTGGCTGGGCATGATATTTTTGAACAGAGCACCTGTTCTTTTGTTCATCAATACATAGTGTTCCAAGATCTATGGCCCTTTAATGTCTTTGCTGCTAGATCTTACATGATTCTAATTATAATTATGTATAATTATATGTATATATAATTATATATATATCACAATAATTCTAATCATAATTAAATTGTTTTATTTTTAAAAATATTTTATCCTTGAGCTGTGGGTTTTGGGATTTGACTATAATATTTCTATGAGTTTTCCTCATAGGATCTCTTTTAAGTGTTGATTCATGGATTTTTTTTTTCTATTTCTAGTTTCCCCCTTTTTATAATGCTTCAGGACAATTTTCTTTAATAATTTCTTGTATTATTATATTAAGATTCTTTTCTTTTTGCCTTTTGGATGGAGGGAAGGCAGGGCAATGGGGGTTAAGTGACTTGATCAAGGTCATATATCTATTAAGTGTTAAGTGTTTGAGGCCAAATTTGAACTCATGTCCTCCTGAATCCAGTGCTCTATTCATTGAGCAAACTAGCCATTCCACGATTCTTTTTTTAATCATAGTTTTCAGTTAGTCCAATTATTTTTATGTTTTCTCTTCTCGATCTATTCTCCAGTTCTGTTGTTTTCTCTTCAAAGATGTTTCATTTTTCTCTTCTATTTTTTCTTTATTCATATTTTTTAATTATTCCTTGATCTGTCATAATTTTGCGGCTAAACCTTGCCCAATACTAATTTTCAAGATGTCCTTTTCTTCCTTAAGATTCTGGATCTCCTTTTCTAATTGTTTGACTTTCCTCTCATAATTTTCTCATTTTTCTTGGATTAGTCTTATTTTATTTATTTATTTTTAGTTTTTCCATGATATTTGTCATTTGATGTTAAAGTCTTGTTTTAAGATCTTCTGTGATTTTTTTGGGGCAACTGACCATTACTCTTTGATGTAGAAGGGGGTTTCTTTACTTCAGTACCTTCCTCCAAAGATGAACCCTGGTGTTCTTTATTCCAATAATAGATTTCCATTGTTGAATTCTTTTTCCTTCACCTGTGAATTTTTTTTTTGGTATTAGCTTATTCTTTTAAATACCTCTAGCCCTGGCTATGAGGCATGATGCCTCTTTCCCCAGATCTTCAGTTCTCCTCTCTGAGCTGGAACCAAAGCCAAACTGCCAACCTCCTGTAAGTGCCCACAGCCAGGGTCATTATGCCCCATTGCTTCTGCACTCACCAGGCCTTTGCTCTTCCTTCTCATCCATGCCTCTATTTGCAGCACATCTGGGTCTGGCTTTCCTTGTCAGCAAAGATTCCCTCAATCTCCCCAGGCTCAGATGCCCAAATCCCCTCACTCTCCAGGGTTAAAAGTTCTTGTGGCTAGCACTGCCTCCCAGACCAACTAACCTCAGGGCTTATCACATGTTAAAGAGGACCCTAGCTTGGATGTGTTTGCTCTTCACAGGGACCAAACCTCTTCCTGGAAATTTTCTTTTGATCTTCTCAAATTGTCCCAGGAAGATCCCTATGGTGCCCCTATTCTTGTTTATTTTTACACTCCCTTTGTTTATCCTAAGGTACTACTTTATGTCTTTTGTGGGGAAAAATCTTGGGAACTTGGAATTTTCTCACCTATTCTACCATCTTCTATTCTTCAGTTCTTATTTGAAAAAGTGGGAAAAAAGAAGCAGTTTTGTTAGCTTCTGTGTTTCTTATATAATAAATAATTCATATATGTCATTGACATTAGGAATTTTGAAGGTTTCATATTTGTCTCCCATTCTGGCATGAACATTCTGCCTCAGTTTCATTGAGAAATGGAAGAAACTGTTCTATATCAAAACCTTGAGACAACTTTGCCTCATAAATTTGTTGAGTTTTCAGATTTTGTGTCCTGATGATGGATGATTCAGAAGAGACATGAAAGTGAAGGATTGGAATATTACAATCTAAGGTCTTTGGGTTCATATAAACTACTGCCTTGCTCCTAGGAGGATACTGAATGGGATTAAACTAATGTTATCATCAGGATCTTTGAAACATCATTCATCCTGCAGATCAGAAATCAATATAAGCAACATCTTCTCATTTTACTTATATCTGGGAACTGACTGGTATAAAAATTGTTTTTATACATTGATGCAAGCAATAAAATAGGTTTTAAAATTATGCCTGTAAGTTTCACATAGTAAAATGTTTTTCATTTCTTTGGAGTTTACCAAAGCAAGAATGGTCAGTCTAGGTGATTTGCTTGTGTTCAACAAATAAAACTGCTAAAACCAAACATTTAAAAACTTTTTTTTCATTGTCTACATTTTGCTAGGGAATGTGTTAGACAATGAAGGAATAAGATGAAAATGAAACAGTCCCAATCTTCAATGAGTTTATGTTTTCTCATGAGACTTGTACTCTATGAAAATAACATGTATAGATATAAGTACATATACATATGGATATAAAGTAAATAAAAGGTGAGTTCAAAACGTGGTACTGAAAACTTAGAGATCCAGAAAAACTCTTGAAGTAGAAAGTGCTAGAGTTTTAAGGAGAATAAAAAATGGGGGAAGGGGAAGCTTAGATGTGTGGAAAAAGGGGAAAGACATTACTGAGCTCTCCCAAATTCCCTTAAAAATAAGTTTAAACAATATTTCAACATGAATTCTGGAGCAATAGAACATACATAATGGTATGATGAAATAATTTGCCAACCCAGATAGCTGAGATCAGCAGTGAAGATATGTTTCACCAGGGTGACAGTAGAGCATAGTGCAACATAGGCAACACCTCAACAAGACAGCATGAGGTCTTGGCAGCAGTTGAATCTTCAGCAGCAGCTTTTGGAGCTCTCAGTCCACAGACGGTAAGGCAGTAGGATTATTGGTCAGGAAATTACAGATACCCATTTGCAGGCACCAGGTGCAGGACTCTGTTGCATTGCCTATACACTAATCTGGGTCATGGTCCTGGGTGGCAGTCCCAGGAGGGACACTAGGAAACCATACCTTGGGGTGATGGAGGGACCCTGGTAATAGTTCCAGGGTACTAAAAGAGTACTTGTGGTAATTCATAGAACAGAGCACAGACCAGAAGATTAGTAAACACATGTTTCCTCAGATCATAGAACTTGGAAGAACTGGAAACTTAACAGACCCAAAACCTTAGCTCTTAAAACAGCTGCAAAAACAACAAAAAAAAGCAAAACAAAGCACCCTTGAGCTTGGATCAGTGCTCCCTCCCCCTCAGGAACAGAGCTCAATTTTAACATAAATTTAAAGTCAAGAAATAGGTTAGATAATTGACCAAAAACAATAACAACAAAAAAAAATCCTGGCTATAGAATATTACTATGGTCACAGGGAAGAACAAAACAAATTCAGAGGAAGAGTTCAAAGTCAAAACTGTTACATCCAAAGTCTAAAAGAAAAGACTTACTTGGTCTCAGGCCCAAAAAAACATTTCTGGAAGAGCGCAAAAAGCATTTTCAAAAAAAAATAAGAGGGGCAGAGGAGGAAAAAACAGGGACAGAAATAAGAATTATGGAAGAAAATTATTTTAAAATAGAGAGTCAACAGCTTGGTAAAGGAGGCACAAAAACACTGAAAAAAATAATATCTTAAAAATGTAACAGGCTAAATGTTAAAAGAGTCACATATATATCTACTAATGAGAACTTATAAAGCAGAACTGGTCTTATGAAGGAAGAGAAAAGTATAAAATTTTGCCAAAGAAAATATCTCTTTAAAAATTACAATTGGTCAGATAGAAAAGGAGGTACAAAAGTTCAGTGAAGAAAATATTGCTGAAAAATTATAATTTGGCAAATAAAAGCTAGTATCTTCATGAGATATCAAAAAACACTACAACAAAATCAATAGAAGAAAAAATAAAATAAAAAATGTGAAATCTCATTAGAAAAACTACTGACCTGGAAAATAGATTAAGGAGAGACCATTTAAAATGTATTGGACTGCTTGAAGACCATGATAAAAAAAGAGTCTAGAAATCATATTTCCAGAAATCATCAAAGAAATCTGTCCAGATATTCTAGAACTATAAGGTATAATACAATTGGAAAGAATGCACTGATTAATTCCTAAGAGAAATCCCAAAATGAAAACTCCCACACATATAATAGTCAAATTCCAGAGCTTCCAAGTCAAAAAATATTGCAACCATCGAGAAAGAAAAAAAAAATCAAATATCATGGAGACACAGTCAAGATAATCCAAGATTTAGCACCTTTTACACCAAAGGTTTGGAAGACTTGGAATATAATATTTGAGAGGGCAAAGGAGTTAGGACTACAACAAAGAATTGCTTACCTAGAAAAACTGATTATAATCATTTAAGGGGAATAATAGGCAGTCAAAGAAATAGAGAATTTCCACATATTCCTCACGGAAAGACCAGAGCTCAATAGAAAATTTGACTTTCAAATACAAGATGCAAGAGAAACATAGAATGATAAACAGGATAGAGAAGTCATAAGGGCTTCAATAAATATAAACTGTTTACATTCTTACCTGGAAATATGATACTTGTTACTCCTGAGAATTTTATCAGTATTAGGATAGTTAGGAGTATGCATAAATAGGGGACACAGGTGAATTTGATATGATGGTCTATATCTTAAAATATAAAGCTAAAGGGTTAACTGGGAGAGGTGGAAAGGGGAAAACAGAATTTCATAAATTGTTTCACATAAAATAGGCACAAAAGAGCTTCTACTGTGGAAAGGAAGATGGGGCTGGTGGAGGTGCAGTGCTTGAAGCTTTTTTTCATTAAAATTTGGCTCAAAAAATGAGTAACATACATGTTCAGTTCAATATAGAAATCTATCCTGCAGATTTCTGGAAGCCAAGATGGAGTAAGCAGTAAATGATCCTAACTCTCCCATATTTATCTCCAAACACCTAGCATTCCAAAACAAATTTGGCAACAGCAGAACCAGCAAAAAGATGGGATGAAAAAAAAATTGAGCCCAAAGACTTGGATGATCACTAGTAAAGGTTTGACTCATTGGGAAAAAGAGGAGTGCAGTCCAAGTCAGTAAGCCAGCAACAATCCCTAATTCACCAAACCAGTGGTAGATTCTGAGCCATAATGCAGTGGAGCAGGCAAATGACAGCACCAACACTACCACATCCCTCAGTATAACCAGAGAAATGGGCAGACTACAGCTCTAAGAACCACCATGTGCTTCAGTGTAGCCCCAGACAAAGATGCAACCTCCAGTGGTCAGACCTCCACCTGCTTAAGTGCAGTCCTAGTCAAACAGGTAGACATCAACCCTAAAAGTGCCTAGGCCAACTTGTATCCAGTAGTGATGGGCCCCTGCCACATGCTTCAGTGTCGAGTTGGGCAAACAGGTAACCAAAATGGGATATAGTCAAAGTAGTATTTAGGGGAAGTTTTATATCTCTAAATGTTTTACATGAAAAAAAATAAAGAGATCAGTGAATTGGTCATACAATTAAAAAGCTAAAAAAAGAAGAAATTAAAAACTCCAATTAAATACCAAATTAGAAATTATGTAAATCAAAGGAGAGGTTAATAAAATTTAAAGTAAGAAAACTATTGAACTCATAAATAAGCCTAAGAGCTAGTTTTATGGGGTGGGACATGAAATAGATCAACTTTTGATTAAATTGATTTAAAAAGAAAGAAAAAAAAACACAAATTGCCAGTATGAAAAATGACAAGCATGAATTCACCACCAAAGAAGAGAAAATTAAAGCAATAATTAAAAGCTAATTTTCCTGAATATTTGCCAATAAACCTGTCAATCTAAGACAAATTGATCAGTATTTACAAAACTATAAATTGATCAGATTAACAGGAGAAGGAAAATACTTAACTCCATTTTAGAAAAAAAAAATTAAAGCAAGCCGCTAGTGAACTCCCTAAGAAAAATTCCCCAAGGCCAAATGGGTTCACAAGTGAATTCTACCAAACACTCAAAGAACAATTAATTACAATACTATATAAACTATTTGGGGGGAAATAGGCAAAGAAGGAGTCCTACCAAGTTCCTTTTATGACACAAATATAGTGCTTATTCCTAAACAAGAAAGAGTTAAAACAAACTTGGTTAAAACAAGTTGGTAAAATCTTTCAAGCTCTATTTTGTCTTCTGGTTCTAAAACATCAATGTAATTTTCCTTGAGAATTTTTTGAAGGATTCTTTCCAGGTTATTTTTTTTCATCATCGCTTTCAGGTTGTCCAATAATTTTTAAATTATGGATCTATTTTCCAGGTCAGTGGTTTTTCCATTAAGATATTTCACATTGCCTTATATTTTTTCATTTGTCTGGATCTGTTTAATAGCATCTTGATTTCTCATAAAGTCATTAGCTTCCATTTCCTCCAATCAAATTCTGAAGGAATTGTTCTCTTCAGTGAGCTTTTGAGATTCTTTCACCAACAGGCAAATGTGGCTTTTTAAATCATTCTTCTCCTCATTGGCTTTTTGAGCCTCTTTTGCCATTTGAGTTAGTCTGTTGTTTTTTGTTTTTTTTTTTGCTTTTTTTTGGGGGGGGTAGGAGTGAAATTGGAGTTAAGTGATTTGCCCAACGTCACATAGATAGTTTTTGTGTTAAGTGTTTGAGGCTGGATTTAAACTCAGGTCCTCCTGACTCTAGGACTGGTGCTCTATTGACTGTGCCACCTAGCTAGCCCCAAGTTAGTTTATTTTTTAAGGTTTTATTTTTTTCAGTTAGGTTGTTGACATGCTTTTCATGATTTTCTTGCACATTCTCATTTCTCTTCCCAATTTTTCTTCCACTTCTCTTATTTTGTTTCCAAAATCCTTCTTAAGCACATCTATGGCCTATAACTAGTTCATATTTTTCTTGGAAGCTTTTGGTGGAGCAGTTTTGACTTCATTGTCTTCCTGTCATTCCATGATTTGATCCTTTTTGTCCCCAAAAAAGGAATCCAAAGTTGGATTGCTATGCTGGCTCTGCTTCCTTTGCTTCCTCATGTTGCCACTCAATTATTTGACTTTTTAGGTTTTTGCCACAGTAGAACTCTGCTTCCAGAGAGGAGATCTTTGTCCCAAATTGCTGGGGTTCTCACAGCTGCCAGAACTATTAGTTGGGTGCCCTCTCAGAAGCCTCCATGGGCTCTGGCAACTGGTCACACACCCTAGGACCTCCACCGAAGACAGCAATCTTGATCCAAGCAGGTTAAAGCAAGAGTGATTACCCCCTTGAAAGGTTGCTTGGTCCCCCTACAATCTGTAGGCCAGGAGCTCTGAAGCAGCCACAGGGTGGCAACACTGCCATGCCTCAGCTGCTTCTCCCTTTGGGAGCAAAGGCCGGACCACACTCTCAGTCCCCATGTTCCCAAAGTCCACACTGACGTTTTACTTTGCCTTTTGCATTTCTTTTATAATTCTGGAAACCACCACAGCTACTGGTGATCCACTCTCTCAAAGTCCCTCCAGCTGCAGCTTGTTGGGGCCACCCTGAGGCTAAAAGATCAGGCTGACTGGGGCTGGGCTCTGTTCCCAGCACACTGAGATGGACCGTTCCTGCTAGCCTGCTGGGCTGTCTTCAGTGAGAGATTTGTTTGTATCTGTCACTTTGTGGATTCTGTAGCTCTAAAGTTCATTTAGAGACATATTTTATAAGTATTTGAGGTGGTTATGGAGGGAGTTCAGGGAGTTTTCCTGCTTATTTGATGAAATCTTGACCCCATCCAACCAGGTGGGATTTATATGAGGATTTTAGCATTGGTTCAATATTAGGACAACTATAAAAAAAATAACCATATCAATAACAAAATCAACAGAAATCATATGATTTTCTTAATAGATGCTGAAAAACATAGAATTAAAGGGTCATTCCTTAAAATGATGAACAATATCTATCTAAAGCCACCAAGAAGCATTATTTGTATTGGGGATAAGCAAGAAGCCTTCCCAGTAAGAAGAGGAGTGGAGCAAGTCTGCCCATTATCACCTCTATTATTCAATATATTACTAGAAATGTTAGCAATAGTAATAAAAGAAGAAAAAGGGATTGAAGGAATTAGAATAGGCAATGAGGAAACAAAACTATCACTCTTTGCAAATGATATGATGGTATACTTAGAAAACCATCTAAAAAACTACTTGAAATAATTAACAGCTTTAGCAAAATTGCAGGATATAAGATAAACCCACATAATACATCAGCATTTCTTTATATGACCAACAAGGATCAGCAAGAGAAAGAAAGACAAGTTCCATTTGAAATAAGTGTAAGCAATATTAAATATTGGGAGTCTATCTGCCAATAAAAACCTAGTAACTATGTGAACACAATAAAACAAAACACTTTTCACACAAATAAAGTACTAAAGAATTGGAAAAATATCAGTTGTTCATGAGTAGACTGAATCAGTATGATAAAAATGATAATTCTGCCAAAATAAATTCATTTACTGAGTGTCACACTAATCAAACTCTCTCTGTGTGTATGTGTGTATTTGATAGTACTAGAAAAAGTAACAACAAAATTCATCTGGAAAAACTAAAGGCCAAGAATATCAAGGGAATCAATGGAAAAAAATACAAAGGAAGATGGCCTAACAGTACCAAATCTCAAACAATATTATGAAGAATTAATCATCAAAATGGTCTAGTATTGACTTAAAAAGAGTTATGGATCAGTAGAAATAAGTAGGTACCCAAGACACAGTATTCAATGACTATAATAACCTGGTGTCTGGTAAAGCCAAAGACACCAATCTTTGGGATAAGAACTTACTATTTGACGAAAACTGCTGGGGAAACTGGAAAACAATAGGGAAAAAACTACATATAGACCAACATCTCACACAATATACCGAGACAAGATCAAAATAGGTGCAAGAAATAGACATAAAGGGTAACACCATAAGCAAATTAGGAGGGTCTACCTGTCAAATCTATGGGGAAGGGAAGAATTGATGACCAAAAAGATGTAGAGAGTATTAAGAAATATAAAACAGATGATTATGATTATACTATAAACAAAACAAAACCAAAACTTTTATACAAAGTGAATACATCTGAGATTAGAAGGAAAACAGAAATCTGGGAACCAATCTTTATAAAAAATCCTTCTGATAAAGACCTAATTTCTTAAATATATAGAGAACTGAGTCAAATGTATAAGAATACAAATTGAATATTCTTGATAAATAATCAAAGATATGACTAGCAAGTTTTCAGATAAAGAAATTAAAACTTTCATTTGGCAGAAGTGCTCTAAATCACTATTGATCAGAGAAATGCAAATGAAAACAAATCTGAGGTACCACCTAACACCTATAAGATTTGCTAATATGAAAAAAAAAGTGAAAAGTGATAAACATTGAAAAAGATATGGGAAATTTGGGACATTAATACACTGTTGGTGGGGTTGTGAACTGATCCATTTTGGAGAGCAGTTCGGAACGATGACCAAAGTGTACCAAAACTATACATATCCTTTGAATAGGAAGAATGCTAATAAGCCTGTATCCCAAAGAAATCATAAAAAGGGAAAATTAACTATATGTGCAAACATATTTATAGCAGCCCTTTCCATGGTGGCAAGATATTGGAAATTGAAGGGATGCCCATCAGCTGGGGAATGGCTGAACAAGCTGTGGTATATGAATGTAATGGGATGCTGTTGTGCAATAAAAATGATGAACAAGCAGATTTCAGGAAAAAAAAACAGAAAGACTTGTATGATCTGATGCAAAGCAAAATGAGCAGAAGTAGGAAAACATTGTATGCAGTATCAATGACATTGTGTGATGACCAACTATGAATGACTCAGCTCTTCTCACCAATACAATGATCGAACACAGGTACAAAGGACTCATGAAGGAAAATGCTATCTATACCTAGATTTAAAAAAAAATGATGTACTCTTTTTCATTTTTTCCCTTTTGGTCTATTTCTTCTTTCATAACTGTAAATGACATAGAAATACTTTTACATGACAGCACATATATAATCTGTATCAAATTGACTATCATCTTAGGAAGTAGGGAGGGGAAGGAGGGAGGGAGAAAAATTTTGAACTCAAAATCTTGTAAAACTGAATGCCAAAAGCTGTTCTGACATGTAATTGGGGGGGGGGAATAAAACACTATTAAGAAAAAGAAATCTATCTTGCATGACAGGAAAGTAGTATGGGAAGAAGAGAAGTGGGTGGGTCTGATAAAAGGGAAGACAGATTGGGGGAGGCATTAGTCAGAAACAAATTACTCTTGGGGAAGGGTAGGGTGAAAGGAGAGTGAGAGTAGGCTAAACAAAGGAAAATAGGTTGGATTGAAATACACAGTAATCATAACTGTTAAAAATATAACGAGTTTCTCTGATAAAGGCTTCATTTTTTCAAATATATAGAGAATTGAGTCATATTTATGAAAAAAAAGTCATTCCCCAATTGACAAATAGTCAAAGGATATGAGTAGGCAGTTTTCAAATGAAATCACTGAAGTTATCTATACTCATATTTAAAAAAAAAGATCTAATTCACTATTGATTAGAATTAGAAGCAAATTATAACAACTCAGGAGAACCACTCCACACCTTTCATATTGGCTAGCATGACAGAAAAGTAAAATGATAAATGTTAAAGGGGATGTGGAAAAATAGGGACACTAATGCACTTTTGCTGGAGATGTGAAATGGTCTAATTCTAGAGAAAAATTTTGAATTATATTCAAAGTGCTATGAAACTATTCATGGGTGGAGGGAGGTCAGAGCCAAGATGGTGGAGTAAAAGCAGGAACTTTCTTGAGCTTTAGCCCCAATCACCTCCAATACCTGTAAAAAAAAATGACTCTAAACAAATGTTAGAGCTACAGAACTCACAAAATGACAGAATGAAACAAATCTCCTGTTGAAGGCAGCCTGGCTATCATACTGGCCTGGGACCAAAGTGCAGTCCCGTGTGGGCTGTGTTGGCACAGTCTAGTTGGAGCAGACCTCAGGGGACTGAAGTACTGGCAGCTGTGGGGGTTTCCAGACTTCTCAACCCATAAGCACCAAAGAGAAAGTAAAAGTCAGTGAGGAAACTCTGCAGGATGTGGGTGAGAGAAGAGCATGGTCTGGTCCTTGCCCCCAGGGTGGCAGAGGTGTAAATGGCTGCTTCCAGATCTCCAGACCCAGAGATGGTGGGGGGACTAAGATGGTGGGGGGAATCGGAGTTCAAATGCAGGAATCTCTTTTTTGGTGCTAAGGCAGGATTCTCTTGCTTTGCCCTGCTTGCATCTGGGTCACAGTCTTGGATGATGGTGCTGGGGTGAGGAGAGATGGTGTGGCAGAGCTTGTGGCAGCTGTGGAGAGGGCATCCTCTTCACAGTTTGGAGGCAGGTGCCTAGAAGAAGCTCAGACAACAGCTGCACAAAACCCCAGTAATTTTGGACACAACTCTTCCACTCTGGAAGCAGAGTTCTATCTCCAGAGAAAAATGATGGAGTCTGTATGCACATTGAGGCATTTTTTTAAAGTTTCTTTTATTTTTGGTCTGTGTTTTCTTTCACAACATGACTAATATATGAACATGTTTTGCAGGAATGCAGAAGTATAACCTATATCAACGGAATTATCGTCTTGATGTGGGGGGAGGAAGGTGTGAGGGAAGTGTAAATTATGAAACTCAAAGTATAAAATAATTGGGGTGGCTAGGTGGCACAGTGAACAAAGCACTGGGCCTGGAGTCAGGAGGACCTGAGTTCAAACCTGGCCTTAGACAGTTAAAACTTAATAGCGGTGTGACCTTGGGCAAGTCACTTAACCCCAATTCCTCTGCCTTTCCCCCTCCAAAAAGCAAAAAAATAAAGAATAAAATAATGGTTGTTTAAAATTGTTTTTACATGTAGCTGACAAAAAAAGAATATAAAGTGAGCTGCTAACAGAGTGTAGGGTCAGGAGTCAGGAAGATGAGTCTTCCTGAGTCAAATCTTGCCTCAGACATTTAGTAGCTACATGACCCTGGGCAAGTCACTTAATCCTATTTGCCCCTGTTTTCTCATCTGTAAAATGAGCTGGAAAGGGAAAGAGAAAACAACTCTAGTGTCTCTGCCAAGAAAACCCTAATTGGGTTTATAAAATCATACATGACTGGGAAATGATTGAACAACAAAAATTTAAAATTAATTTCATGGAAAAATAACAGGAATTAGAAATATTAATTAAAGGGATAGTTTCATGCAGTGGAACAGTCACTCACTCTGCAATCAAAAGACATGGGTTTATAGCCCCATTTAGAA
This sequence comes from Petaurus breviceps papuanus, assembly GCF_028583685.1. Classification (NCBI taxonomy): domain Eukaryota; kingdom Metazoa; phylum Chordata; class Mammalia; order Diprotodontia; family Petauridae; genus Petaurus; species Petaurus breviceps. The sequence continues at coordinate 36,399,030 of NW_027185761.1, read as the reverse complement.
TTTCCTGTTTGCATAGTTGTGACCGGCTGTTTGACTGGATTTTCATCAGTAAAAAATGAGGCAGTTAGTATCCTATACTTGTTAGTTAAAGAAGTTCTTCCTGGCATGGGGAACTGATTTTGCAAAGGCAGAGGGGGCATAGATAGACAATGAAGACAAGAAGGCCAGTATGACTATACTATACAGTAAGTGCATGAGGAATAATGTATAATCCATAACATATACTGTGCTGGGCCAAGATAATGAACACCTTTAAATGCCAAAGAGAGGTTTTTCTCTTTGAACCAAGAGGCAATAGTTGGAGCTTCTCGGGGAATGACATGGCCTGATGTAGGCTTTAGAAAATTCACTTTGGTATCTATGTGCAGGATAGATTGGAGAGAGCAAGAGAATTGAGGCTGATTTTCTCCATATTTCTTATGTGTTAATTCATACAGCTGCCATGCTGGTTTAGACCTTCAGTACCTCTCAGAGGAGATGCTAAAATAGCCTCCTAGTGAGTTTTGATATTTCAGATCTCACCCCACTCTAAAGTACTCTCCACTCAGCTGCCAAAGTAAATTTTCTAAATATTAAAGGTGTCGATGTCACTCCCATGAGAAATAAATTTCATTGGGATGCTATTATTTCCAGGTTTAAATAGAAATTTCTGCTTGGTATTTAAAGCTCTTCATAACCTGGCTAATTCTGACCTTTCTAGCTTTCTTACACTTTTCTCACCCCCTTGCAACCCACAATCCAGCTAGACTGGCTTACTTTTTTTTTCCTAACCTGGCACTGGACTCAGATGTCTTTGGAGGAGAAAGTGAGACTGGTGACTATGCACATTACCCCTCACTTAAATACAATTTCCTTGCAAGTCATGACATTACCTTACTCAAGAGCAAAGGACAAACCACAACTTTGACCTTGTATTCACTATTCCCCATGCTCAGTATTCTCTGTCTTCTCACTTAGACTGCTTAAAGTCTGTGGCTTCCTTCAAGATGCATCTCAAATACTATCTTCCACAGGAAGCCCTTCCAAACTCCTCAACCTCTTACTGTGTTTTCTCTCTAATTAATTTCTGTATGCTCTGTATATATCTTACATATACCTACTATTTAACATGTTGATTCCCCTGTAAAACATGTGCCTTTGAGGGCTGAGATCCTCAGGGGTGGGGAACCTGCAACCTCAAGCCCACATGGGCCCTCTATGTCCTCAAATGTGGTCTTTTGTCATATCCCTTTTGTTCTGTGAAGTTGGGGTTCGGTTAAAGGGCCACAACTGAGGACCTAGAGGACCACATGTGGCCTCAAGGCCATAAGTTCTCTACCCCTGATCTAGCCCTTTCTTTGCATCCTCATCACTGACCACAGTTACTACTACATAGTAAGTTCTTTTAAACATCTGTTGACTGGCTGACTCTTGAGAATTTTGTACCTCATGGAGCTTAGAGTCTCCTGGGCCTTATATATTCCAATACAATGAGAACGACCCCTGGAGATAGGTCATGTTTAAGCCAGGCACATCATGCACTGTATCACTAACTATAGAAAGACACTTGAAATCTGTGGATTTGCCTAAGAATTGAATTAGAATTCAACCCATCATGTAAAGTATGTTTTTAAAAAATATACTGGAGGCACAATTAAGGTTTGGCTGTTTCATGCCATCTTTCCCCATGTATTTACTTGAATCACAATGCAGATGTCACAGGGCTATTATTTCACCCTTTAATTGCATTGTCATTAAATATCATGTAAAACCTTTAAAAAAAAACTGGTTTCATAAGAAAAAGGTTAAAACGAGATCCCAAAGGATTTTTCCCACATTAAATGTTCCCTTTTCAAATCAGCAGCTAATTAATATGCCTCATGGATAAAATGTAAAACCTGCTTCATTATTCATTTAAAAACCAAGGGAGTTAAAATGATCCTTTGCTTCTTCAATATTTAAACTATAAATATACATTTTAAATTTCATCTTTTTCTCATTATTAAGTATCAGCAGCATAAGCAACAGCCAATTATATTGTAAAAATATATTCAGAAAAACAAGGTAGTCAGTTTTGATAGATGGAAGCTAAAAGAAGCCACTGTTATTCAGGGGATGAGCGAACACCCTAACGAAGAACCAGTTGAATTCATGGATTTCAGTAACCTAATGTTTAACACAGATTCTTTATGCTTCACCCAGGTCTGTTTTCTTATATATTTATATATTTTTAAAAGGAACAACTTCCTCAATTACATTTAAAAACAATTAAAAAAAATTTTGAGCTCCAAATTCCCTATTCCCCTCCCTCACCTCCAACTGCTTGAAAAGGCAAGATATATAGATATAGACATGTATTAAGTGAATCAGTTTTTCATTTCAGCCATATTGAAAAAAAAAGACAGACCCTCCCCCAAAACAACAACAAGAAAAATAAAGTCTAAGAAGTACTCCTTGATATGAATTCAGATTCCATTAATTCTTTCTCTGAAGGTATATGGCACTTTTCATCTTAAGTTATTTGGAATGGTCTTATATCATTGTATTACTGAGCGTAGCTAAATAATTCACAGATGATCAGAGCACGGTATTACTGCTACTGCATACAGCATTCTCGTGGTTCTGCTTACTTTGCATTAGCTCATGTAAATCTTTCCAGTTTTTTGTGAAATAAAAACAAAACAAATAACTCCTAATTTCTTGTAAAACAATAGTATTCCAACTAAATAATATATCAAACATGGTTTAGCCATTCCCTCATTGATGGGTATCCAATCAATGTCCAATTCTTTGCCACCACAAAAAGATCTGCTATAAATATTTTTGTACATATCAGTCTCCCCCTCCCTCTTTTTATTGGATCTATATAGGATCTAGTGTCATAATTCCAAATTGCTCTACAAAATGGTTGGATCAATTCACAACTCCACCAACAGTGTCTCAATTTTTCCATACCAACTCCATTTTTGTTTTCTTTTTATGTCATATTAGCCAATCTAGTAGGTATGAAGTGAACTCAGAGTGATTTTAATTTTCATTTCTCTTATAAAATATTGATTCAGAGCATTTTTTGTGACTAATGATAGCTTTGATTTATTCTTCTGAAAATTTCCTGTTCATATCTTTTGACCACTTATCAGTCGTGGAATGATTCCTATTTTATAAATTAGACTGAAATCTCTACATATTTGAGAGATAAGGTCTTTATCAGAGATACTTGATATAATACCTTGTTCTCCGAGTTTACTCTTTTTCTTTCTGATTTTGGCAGTATTAGTTTTGTTTGTGCAAACCCTTTTTAATGTAATCAAAATTTTCCATTTACTTTCCATGAACCTCTGTATCTCTTGTTTGGTTATAAATTCTCCTCCCATTCACAGATCTGGAAAGTAAAATTTTCCATGCTCCCCTAATTTTCTTATATTATCTTTTACATCTAAATTATGTATCCATTTTGATTTATCTTTGTATACAATGAAAGGTATTGGTCTATACCTAGCTTCTACTAAACTGCTTTCTAGTTTTCCCAGAAGATTTTCTAAAATAGTGTGGGCTAGTCTCAAAAATTTGAATCTTTGCTTTTATCAAACATTAGTTACTGTGGGAATTTATTGCTGTGTATTGTGTTCCTAATCTATTCCAACTGATCTACTACTCTATTTCTTAGCCAGTAGCAGATTTTTCCCATGATTACCATTTTGTATTGCAGTTCAAATTAGGTAGTACTAGTCTACCTTCCTTTAGATTTTTTTTTCCTGAATCCCTTGATATCCTTGGGTTTTTGCTCTTCTAGATGAATTATTATTATTTTTCTAGCTCTGTGAAATAACAACTTAATAATTTGGTTGTTATAGAATTGAATATCTAAATTAACTTAGGTAAAATTGTCCCTTTTATTATATTGGCTCACCCTACCAATGAACAATCAGTATTTCCCCAGTTATTTATATATGACTTTATTCATATGAAAAATGTTTTGCAAATGTGTTCATATAGTTCCTAACTTTGTCTCGAGAGGTACACTCCCAGGTATTTTTTATTGTCCACAGTTATTTTAGATGGAATTTGTCTTTCTATCTCTTCCTGCTAGACTCTGTTGGTAACATACAGAATTGTGGATGGTTTGTTTATGTAAGTATATTTTATTTCCTGCCACTTTTCTGAGATTGTTAATTATTTATTAGGAGCTTTATTTGTTTTGCTAGGATTTTTCAAGTATACCATCTTGTCTTCAGGGTGATAATTTGGGTCCTCATTGCTTATTTTAATTCCGTCAATTTATTTTGCCACTCTTATTGCAATAGATATGTTTTCTACTACAATATTGAATAACATTGGTGATAATGAACATCCTTGTTTCACCCCGGATCTTATTGAGGTTTCTAGATTGTACCCAATACTGATAATGCTTGGTGATAGTTTTAGGTAGATACTATTTATCATTTTAAGGAAAGCTCCATTTATTCCTACGCTTTCAAGTGTTTTCAATAGGAATGAGCATTTTATTTTATCAAAAGCTTTTTCCTGCATTTATTGGGCTACTTATGTGATTTTTTAAATAATATGGTCAATTATATAGATAGTTTTCCTAATATTTAACCAGGACTGCATCTCTGGTATAAATCTCACTTGGTCATAGCATATGGTCTTTGTGTTATATTACTGTAATATACATTAATATTCAATAGGTAATTTGGTCTATAGTTTTCTTTCTCTATTTTTGCTATTTCTGGTGTAGCTATCAGCTCTATATTTGTGTTATAAAAGGAATTTTTCCATTATCTTTCTTTGCCCATTTCCCCAAATAATTTATAAAGTATTAGAATTGATTGTACTTTAAACATTTGTTTGTTTATTTTGTTGTTTGTTTTCCTTTGTTCTTAAAAAGGACCAAAATGACATCTCTAAGTTAGAGTCAAGTTTCAATGTGTCCAGCTGTGGCTTATCAGATCACCATGAGCTTGGAATGCTGTATCACAGGCTGGGCACAGATAGTCCATTCTATCCACAGATAGAACATTTGGGATGGATACTCTAAATTTTTCATCTTGCATTTTCTTTGAGACATTTTCTGCTTTGCTCATTGAGCCCACTACCTTCTCTTAGTTGGCAAGCCATGCCTGTGACAGTGTCTTTCATGTCATATAATTCCAATATTCTTAAGAGAGTGTTCTTGTATCACTTCTGAACACCATGTGAATGCTTGCCCTGTGTGAGTTCTCCATAGAATAGTCTTTTTGACATACATTCATTTTGCATTCAAACAATGTGACTAGTCCATGGGAGTTATGCTCTCTGAAGCAACTAAAATGCTTGGCAGTCAAGTAAGGATGCTAACATCTGGTACCTTATCTTGTCAGGTGATCTTCAGAATCTTCCTAAGACAATTCAAATGGAAGCAATTCAGTTTCCTGGTATGGCACTGGTATACTGTCCAGGTTTCACAGGCATACCACAATGAGGTCAGCACTAAGGCTCTGTAGACCTTCACTTTGGTAGTCAGTCTAATATTTATTCTCTTCCATACTTTCTTTCGGAGCCTCCCAAACACTGAACTAGCTCTGGCAATGTGTGAGTCAACCTCATTATCAATGTGTACATCCCTGGAAAGTACACTACCAAGGTAAGTGAACTTATCCACAGCATTCAACACTTCTCCTTGGTTACACATATTGATGGTGTGGTGGTGGCTGATGGAGTACCTGAGTTTTCTTGGTGTTTATTGTTAGGCCAAAATTAGCACAAGGAGCAGAGAATCGATCCATACTTTATTGCATCTAAGCTTCAGAGGCTGAATTGAGTGCACAATCATCTGCAAACAGAAAATCATGTACCAACACTCTTTTCACTTTGTACTTGTAACCTTTTCAAATTGAAGACTTCACTCTCAGCATGGTAGCTGATCTTGATGATAAGTTCACCCTCATTGAAAGTATTTGACAACATAGTTAAAAAACACCATGCTAAAAATCATGGGAGCAAGCACACAGCCTTTCTTTGCTTTTCCCCAAAAGCTTAACCTCCTGTCTTGCAGGTCTGCTTTTCCCTCATGCTTAGAATTTTGTTCCTTTTATATCTGCCTCTTAGAATACCTGGTTTCCTTCAAGACTCATTGCTAAAGATCAGTCTATCTTGCTTGTCTTTCCAGATCTCCTCTGTTCCTGTCCCCTATGGGAACTGTGAACTGAACAAGCTCCATTTTGTAAAACTGACTCCATTTTGAGACATGAGTTTAATTTTCTACTCTTCCCCTTCCAACTGTGGGAATTGATTGATATCCTATTTCACATCTGAGAAAGTCCCAAAAGTTACTCTCTCTCTACCAAATTGGAAAGTACAAATTTTTTCCTCTAGTAGGAAATCAGACTGTCTAATCCTATACACTGGTTGATGCCTTGTTTATTCTTTTTATATAATGTACAAAAATCCATGTAGAACTTTTATTCAATGTCGAGTCCCTGCTGATATGGCCTGGTTCTGATTTGGTGTGCTATTGTGTGCCTTGACATTAAATAAAAGTTATCAGAAGCCTGAACCTTTGTTTTCTTAGTTATTATAAATCACAACAGTTTTGGGGAAAACCATCCAGGTTGAGACAAGACTCAGACCTCTGCTACAGGCTTTTAGAAAAACTCTTTAGAGTTCTCTGGACTTTTCCTTTAGGAACTTCTTTGTGGAAGACTGCCCTGAGGTCAGATTCCCTTGATCTCAAATTCTTCTAGGCTAAAGTAACCCCCTACTTTGCTGGAGAAGATTTGAGTCCATTCTTCTGCGGAAGTAGGACTGCCTTTAGTGGAATGCACTTCCACTCACTAACCTGTACGAAGCCCCCTGGAAAAATTTCACCAACTTTCTCTTTTTTCCCTGGGATCAGGGAAAGCTTCCAGTTAATCTGGGAAAGACAAAGGAATGGCTTTAAAGTAGCTTTTAGAAAAGTGTGTCCACTGACTTTTCATAAATATATTTTATCTCTTTCTTTTAAAAAAAAATCAGGAAAGTCTTAGTCTTGTTTATCATTTTTTAGTGTTTGTAAATCTTGCTGCCTTGGTAGATTTCTAAGGGGGAAATGTAGCCAGCCAGAAAGACTGCTGTAAAAATATGCAGCCAAAAAAATGTAAAATGCTATGGAAGGTCAATGATGTTTCTTTCCTGAAACAGGTATGGTTTTTGTTTGTTTATTTTTGTTTTTACCTGTTTTTGGAATCTGATGCTAAACTCTCTGTTCCAGTTAGATATTTTCTCTCTGTCATTTTAGCCTTAGTCATGTTAGGGCTAGAAAAAATAAGCTCAGTTAAACAGAGAAAGAACTTTTTTTTTTTTCCCGGTTGGCACAAACTTATGACATTATAAACTAGAGACTAACTTTGTAATAGACATATAATACATTTAGTGTGAATTTCCAGATTATTGTAACTTCTATAAAACAGCTCAGCATATTTTTGAGGTTGGCAGATTAAGGTTAAGTACATCTCTCACCTTTCTGGAGGGAATGATTTGGAGCTGTGAAAGAGATTTGAGAAGACTTGATTCCATTGAGTGAAGTAGATTTGAGGCACCTTGGGGAGAAAAAAAAAGAGAGAAAGTTCAGTTTAATTGTCTCTTGACCACGAAAAGAGAAAAGTTTGTTTAAATCTGGGAGCAACTTTAAATAGGTAAATGTTAACTAAGTAAAATAAAGGGAGATATTTAGGACAAACCAAGGTGGGACATTAATTTAGATGAATGCAATGCCAAATTAAATTACTAGAAAATCATTAATTTTGTCATCTTTGGCATTTTATGCTAATCACATCCAAAATCCAAGCATAGACTTATTCATTATAGAATAATTACATTCATTTAAAGAAATAAAAATAATAATAGTCAACATTTATATAGTGTTTACCATGGATCAGGTCCTTTGTTAACTACTTCATAATTGTTATATCATTTAGTTCACAAAACAATGGTGGGAGGTGGATACTATTTATATCATCTTCACATATTGGTAAACTAAGGTAGGCAGTATTAGGTGCTGATTTACCACAATTACCCTACTTAGTTTTAGAACAAAATTTCATCCAAACCAAATCTGGATTTAATTGATTTTCTAGTAATATAATTTGTCAGTGCATTCATCTAAATTAATATCTTTTATTGGTATGTGTTTTCTTTCATTTAAATAAAGTGTATTTGTAAAACGTTTTATTTCATGGTTTAAACACTACTGTGAATGCTATTATTATATTTCTAAAGATTTTACAAAATTTGGTTAACTTACATTTAATGAAGTCTGGATTAAAAGAGATGTTAGTATCAAAAATGATGAAGGAGACCACAGGGAATTTCATGGATTGTAAGGATCGTGGCAGGGTGGCACAGACCTTGCCAGAACCTCACAGAATAGGCTCCCATAATGGCTGACATTGGTGACAGTGAAAAAAAAAGACTGATTTAGAGTCCAAAATTTGCCAAGAAATTGAGATTAAGCAAACTAACATTGGATGTGATAAGAAGAGATGTGATAAGAAGTGATCTAAAGAATATCAAGGCAGAACTCATGGAAGTTAGTGAGGAAAAAACTAAAATCAGATCTCCAAATAAACCTCTCCCTGAAGTAACAGATGAGTATACAAATGAAGTAAAAAAAAAAAAAAACAGATCCATCTATGTTATAGGTTTTCCAATAGATGCAACCCTTGATGAAATTTTTAAAAAAATCGTTAGAAGGTAAAGGTCAAGTACAAATATTCAAACAAGGAGAACACTGAATAAAGTGTTTAAGGGAACAATATTTTCTACAGTGGTGAATCTACCAAGAAGTTTATAGAAACCTCTGGACAAAAATACAAAGATACAGAGCTGCTGATACTCTGTAAGGAAGATTACTTGTGAAAAAAGAATGAAGAAAGGAGGCAAAATAAAGTAGAAGCCAAAAGAAAAGTTAAACAAGAGTGAGAAGAAAAACAGGCAAGCAGAAGATGCTGAATTGAAATCCCTGGATGAAAATATTGCTTGTTTGCTGAAATTTTCTGGTGATTTAGATGATCAAACCTTTAAAGAAGACCTTCACCCATTTTTCTTTAATCATGGAGAATTAAAGTGGATAGACTTCATCAGAGGAGCAAAAGAGGGAATAATCCTATTTAGAGAAAAGGCAAAAGAAGCACTGGACAAAGCCAATGAATCAAATAATGGAAATGTAAAATTAAGAAAGAGAGATGTAACTTGGGAAGTATTAGAAAGCGAGACAGAGAAAGAAGCTTTGAAAAAAATAATTGAAGACCAACAGCGATTCCTAAATAAGCTGAAGTCAAAAGGTTGCATATACAATTTAAATACAATTCCAAGGCAAGAAAACAAAATTTGATAGTGATGAAGAAGAGGAAAATGGTGATGCTGGAGGATCCCTTAAAAGCATGAGAAGAGCCTGAAAAAGAAGAACCTGCATCAAAACATTTGAAAACAGAAAATGGAGCTGGAAACCAGTTGCTTGATACAAACATTTTTATTCATTTTAAATAAGTTTTAAACTGCCTCAGATTTAGGAGTCTTTAAAAAGAAAACCAAATTAAATCCACTTCAATGTCCACTTATAACAGAAGGAAAGACTATTTTTGTTTAACTTGTTTTTATTGTCCAGGTATTCTTACTTAATCTAGATGGTTTTTTTATATGTATAGTTTTGTTCATGATACCAAATGTTAGCATTTCGGACATTGATCTGAATGTCAAAACAAAGGTTTATTCAGTGAAGCCTGGCTTTGTAATATTGGAAATACCAACAAATATAATGTATACTACATAACAGGCAGAAAAAAAGGCTGAAGGGGACTTTCTAGATTCTTTCGGATGATGAATTGAACTCTTAAAATATGTGATAAAAATAATTATTTGAAAATTGTTCAATATTTAATGGGATATGTTTTGTTTTAAAATAAACAAGACAGTACTTTTGTGGATAAAGTTGGATAGACCCTTTAAGATGTCCTTTTCTGTGAGCAGACTTGATACTTTGTATTCAGAATGGATCATAAGATTTTATCAACCCTCCTGCATTTAGTAAAATTGTAGAGTACTGAAGTTTGATAAACTTGGTCTATGGAAATAGGATCCCTTCATCTACCCTTTATCCAAAGGGGCAACTTGCAAGCCTACTAAAATGATCAGTGTGTTTGATCAGGAAATATTTGACTATTATTTAACAACAGACCTTGGATTCAAAGAGTGTAAACTTGCCTTAGTGGTGAATGGGTAATAGAGTTTGGAGGCTCAAAGTAGTCAGAAATCATCTGGAGATTTTTGATTCAAATCTTAGTATGTGTGTAAGCCCAGAATGTGGTTACATAAGAAAAATAATAGCCTCGCCCTAAGCTGTGATAAGTGAAATTGTTTGTGGAAAAATTTCTTGAGGCTTTAATTTAATATTGCTTTAAATTTTGATTACAGGAATATCTGTCTGAATTGTTATGAATCCAACAGTCTAGCATTCAAAGAGAAAATAGCATGCACTGCCGGCTAAGAACTGCTGCAGGTAGATGTCTGTCCCTGGGAAAATTTAAGGGGATGACATTGACTTGGCCTAAGGTAGCATCATTTCTTTGGAATTGTGATTCTGGAGAAGACTTTTGAGAGTGCCTTGGACAGGGAAGAGATCACATAAGTCAATACTGAAAGGAATTAATTCAGACTTCATTAGAAGGACAAATACTAAAGCTGGAGCTTAAATACTTTTGGTCACATGATGAGAAGACGAGATTCATTGGAAAATAACCTGATGTTTGGAAAGATTGAAGGCAAAAGGTAAAGGAGATGGCATAGGATGAGATGAATAGATAGTGTCATGGAAGCAACAAACATGAACTTGGACATATTTTTTGGAGATAGTGAAAGATTGAAGGGCCTGGTATGCTATGGTGCATGGAATTGTGAAGAATCAGACATGACTGAAATATTAATAGAAAGATTAAAGTGACAACACTTGACTTGGTTTGGCCATGTTGCTATTTGCTTTTTTAACAGGATATTTCTCACCTGGTTAATACAGAGCCTGGTTTTTGATGCCCTGTGAATAATGGTAAACTTTGCTACATGACTGGCTGTTAAATATGACTTGTGCCTGGAATCAATCAGATATAAGAAATGTTTTTTTTTTCTTCCTTGTAATGGAATATGTCAGTTCAGTGTGTCCTTGAGGGGACAAGTCTTGATAGTGGTCATAACATTGTCCCTACTTTTCTTTTCAGAAAAGAGTTCTATAATCGAGCAAGTGAGATGTAGAAATTTGTTTTATTTATAGATTTATTATTGTAACATGTAGAAGTTTCTGTTGTGGTGGTACTAAATATATTAATCACATAAAATAATATTACAACGTTAGAGTTCTCATCATCACATAGGGATGATTTCTTCCTTAAAGGGGAATTAGAATTCTACAAAGTAATAAGACAAAGATGTAATTTAGAAGTTTTATAATTAAATGGAACAGTAAAATTTGAGAAAACAGCAGGATAAGGCTGTTTTCTCTAGGAATTAAGATATTTATATATATATATATATATATATATATATATATATGGGTGGCTTCTAAATGTTTCTAATGTAAATTCAGGCTTTGAGTATGTTAAGTTCTTAAAATTAGATTAGAGATTTTATATACAAAATTGCATTGATAATTATAATGAGGGTGAAAATATTTTCCTATTTTGAAGTATCTAATTTAAGAGGCAGAAAGGCTCATTTTCTTAGTCAAGTCCTCATGGATTTTTTAAAGATTCTTCCTTCACCCTGTTGATTGCATTGTCCATATGAGCTAAAGACTTTAGGTTAGGATAGAAATAGCAAGGTTTATATAAAAATTGAAATTCTCTGAAGTTTCAGGTGAATTATGGGTTCTTAATTTGATATTTTTCTTGTAGCTTTGTTATTAATAGGATCAGAATTATAAGGCTTCAACTGGTTTTCACCACATGAAGTAGTTATTGGAAAAACAAATTTAAGTGATTTTATTAAATTGTATTGTCTTGTTATGACAGATTTTAGCAGAATTACCTAGGAATTTCCGGAAATGACTTGGAACTGGAGAAGCAGAGCCCTCTTCAGAGCTGTCCTGAGAATGAACCCCTCTTGTAATAATGACTCCATTTGGAAACTTGTTTCATTTTTGACTCTCTCTCTCCCAACTGTGGCAATTGAATGACATTTTACTTCACATCTAGGAAAGTCCTGAAACTAACCCTCTGTGTGTGTGTGTGTCTGTCTGTCTCTGTCTCTCCCAATTTGAAAGTTACTAATCTTTAACTCAATAACAAATCATATTACCTAATCTTTCATCCTGGTTTATATCCTGTTTATTATGTTCATGTAATATATTAAAATCTGTGCAGAATCTTTATTCTGGGCTCAGCAGGTTTAGTCGGGATTTGTTGTGTGACTACATCCCTTACCAATAAATTGATTTGCTCAGGAGCTCAAACATTCATTTCCTCAGTTATTTCAAATCACTCATACATAGTACCCCCAAATATCTGGTCACTTAGCTTCTAAAGTTCTTCTACTTAACTCTGAATGTATCTTGTATATATCTGTTTGTGGACATGTGGTCTCTTTCTATCCTCTTAGAATATAAGCTTCTTGGGAACAATGGGGATTGTTTTGCTTTCTTTGTTTACCCAGAATTTAGTGAAATCTCTGGCACCTAGTAAGCTCTTAATACATATTGATTGATCCACTTTTGACAAAATTGAAAGTATAGAAACATTCATGTGTAGACCATCCTGTCTATAGTGTATCATTCTCAAAAATGCAAAATCATGATAGTAAACATTAACTTACACTGTAATTATGTGCTAGTACACTTGCATATTAAAAAATCTTTGACATGAGAATGCATGGATGGTTGGGAAATTCTCATGAGAGCTCACCATAGCATAGGGAAAGAATTGTTGATTTAATAATCAGAGCAACAGAATTCAAATTCCATCTATGCCACTAATATGTTACCTTGGGAAATCAATTTAATCTTGACTTTGTTTTCATATCTGTAAAATAAAGGGATTGGATTCGATTGCAACTTTAAGCTAAATTTCACCTCTAATTTGATCATTCTATTGTAAATATCCTCCACTAGTACTGATAGACACCCATCTATAACTTTTAAGTAGCTAAATAGTATGGAGTAGCCTTAGACAGAAATTAAGCAACTTGCCCAGGATCACACAGCTTGGGAATATCAATACAAGAATGATAACTTTTATTAAAAGGCAATATAAGTTAGTATAATTACTTTGAATTTTGCCCTCTGCTCACCAGCTATTTTCCTTATACTTTCATTACACTAAAAAAAGAGATCTGGTTCTATGACAGGTCAACTTCTGCCCTATTTTACCTAAAATGAAGATGATCATAGTGTCCTATCCATAACCATTTCTAAATCATTTAAAAATATGAGTACCATCCCTCTCTCTAAACCTCCTTTATGTGTTCCTCACCCAACTACAACTACCCAACTACTTTATTTGAGGCTAGGACCTAGGTTTATTCCTAGTATTAAGTAAAATTCCTGGCACAAGAAGGTAATTAATGCTTTATCATTTGTTGAGTACAGTGAATATACATTTTTATTGGAATGTCCTGTACATAATAAATACCTAATTATACAGAAAGTATGATTATATGAATTACTTTATATAATAACACTTCATTAAGAGAGTAAATATCCCTTATAGAATGGTGTAAAAATAACATTTGAACTCATTGTTTTATATTTCTTTAGCTCTGAAACACAATCTGGAATGGTCAGTGCAGGTTGTCACTCAGTAGGAGATGAAGTTATGCATGCCATCATCTTCCCTAGGCTGACTCTAAATTTAAAGCTAGATGTGACTATCAGCTCTAGAAAGAAGCAGAGGTGAGAATTTTTTTCTCCACAGATCTATGTGAAAGGCATGGAAGGGGCAAACCATGGGACCCTTCACAGTAGTGGGGATGCTTTAATTTTTCCCATCAGAAGGGTCATATTTGTTCATCCCTTTCTGTGCTGGGCATCTTTTCCTTAGTTCTATTTATGATCTCTTCCATTTTAATCCCAGAAACATAAAAATTTATCTTGTATACTTTCCATTCTCCCTCCATTTAGATCATCTGAGCAAAGAAAATCAGTTTGGGGAAAAGTAAAAGTACTGGAATTGACTCTACCTTGAGCTGTTTTGTTGAGGGTATTTATAAATAATTGGACTTCCTCTAAGTGCAAAGGACAGTGGGGGGTCCACCTCCTCTGGTGTTGAACAACTTGGAGCTGACCGGCAAGTTTGAAATTAGGCAATTTTTTCTAGAAACTAAATACATATACAGTTGCATGCAGTCCTATTACACAGTTGCAGAGCAGCCCACATAAAGGTATAGTTGCTTATGGTATTTTAGAAAAAGGAACCTTGTAGAGAGAGGGAATATATAGTCTTTCAACTTTATTGACTTTAGTTAATCTTTCCACAGGCTGGGAAATCTGGCAAAATGATGAATATTAGGAGACAAAGTATTATATAAAGATGCCACCACCAAAGCCTAGCCCATCATCATCCTCAGCAGCAGCAGTAGCAGTGGCAGCATCCCTTGACAAGGCAATAACTAATGAAATCAACTGCATATTATACAAAGTGTGCATGGTAGATTCATTTAGAGAAGGAAAGTAAACAATCTGAAAGAGACCCTATACATTTTCATAGATAATGAGCTGTCCAAACATGCCTACCTTATCATGTTTTTGATATATTAGTGTTTAAAACAAAATATTATTGATATATCTTGCTATTATACCACTACATTTCTCCACATATATTCTCTCCCTTCTCCTCCCCTCCCCCAAGGAGTTCTCTGTTATATCAAAGAATAGAAATGGAAGAAAAACATTCAACAAATTTACCAACTCATTGGAAAGTGGCATTGATTTTTTGAATCCAAATGTATGACCTTTTCATGTATCCTTATTTTATTCTATTCCATTATATTAGATTATATAACTTCTGTGAAAAACACATTTTACTTATACTTTCATAATGTTTTTAAAGTTATTTTAAAAAAATTCATGTTTTTCATCCTGGCTCTATCTTTTTGACCCTCAAACTTCAATATTATTAACTAGTTTAATATCATTTCTATTTTAAGGGGGTTTCTCCCCCTTAAAATATCAAAGGAAAGTACAAAGAGAAAATGGGGAGCATGTGGGAAGTGCATCATAAAGGGAAAGAATGAGCAAAAGCCAGCACCTGGGGGCCAAGGAGTAAAAGAAATTGATGCCTGGGGAGCTATCACAGAAATATTACTACTACTAATGATAATATTAATGTTAACATTTGCTTTAGGCTTTGAACCTCATAAAACCTTTCTGAAGAAGACACTACAGGCATTTTTCTACTTTAAAAATGAGGGAATGGAAGCTCAAAGATATTTAATGACTTGCTTATGGTCACAGAACTAGTTTCAGAGCCAGGGACTTGAGCCCAGATCTTCCTGGCTCCAGATGCAACAGTATACTACTTCTCTGTCCAACTAAAAGGTCGCATGTAGAGAAGAACTTCTCAATCTGGGAAGATTATTTGGAGTCAAAAATTAAGAGGGGCTTTAAATAACAAGGACTTGAGATTATATGGCACTTGTTCTTTAAAGAAATAGTGGGCCAATAAATCTCCATGAGCAGTGGAGTGACATGGCCATATTTTTGTTTTGGAAAAATCAATTTGGCACCTATGGTTAAAATAGACTGAAGAGGGGATGATAGAGAAAGATGAAAGACCAAATGGTAGACTACTTAAAGAGGTGATGAAGGCAAGGTGATGAGGATCTTAATAGTGCTGACTCTGTTGGCGAAGAGGAGAATGATACAAGACAAGTGACTATACAATTAACAAGGTTTGGCAAGTGAATGGATATGGAGGTTGTGTCAGAGTAAGATCCTGAGATCCCTTCAGTTTCTGAAATTTCTGTGAATATGGATGAGAAAATACTCATACACATATTATCTTGGTTCTTACAAAGGCTGCAGGGCAAAGAACAAATAGAAACAAACCAAAAACTAAAGACCAAAAATTATCTAGGTATTTCTGGAGATCGTGCCTTAATTTTCAATTTTTTCTTGGCAGTGAAAAAGTCACCATAAGTTGGATATGAAACATACAAATACCCAGATTTACCTCATTTTCCTAAATGCATTCTAAAGTGCTATTTTGTTTCCAATATCAATTCTGGACTTAACTCTTCACAGTCACTGCTCAGATAAAGAGATTTCTTGCAAAGGCATTATATGCTCATAGGTACAAAAGTGACTCAAAATCCACCATTATTTTTCCCCTTCAGGAGAGAAAGAAAATCTAAAACACTTAGGATGACATTTCATTTTTAAGCTTCAATCTTCTGTTTATTTGCTGAATGGATTGTTTCAGAGCTTCTCCATGTAACCTGTGGCTTAGGCATCACTTCTATACCGGAGGGAGAGAAACATCGACAATCTAAGCTATCTAGTAAAATGCTAAACTTGATATTTTCTTGGGGTATGTTTTTGTGGCATTTTAACAAATGAAATCACCTTCCATTCAACTTCCTTTGTAGCTGTTTCATGGATTGTTTATGGATGCCTGCAAAGCCATCATTTGTGTGCCGAGATAAGCAAATAGTTGAATCATAATTACACATAACTATGTTTTGTGTTTTCTAGCATTTTAAATAGTCCAAAAGTACCAGGGAAATCAAGCAAGAGAAAATATTGCATTATTAATCATATATTAAAAAAGTAAATAAGATTTTTGAATGTCTTTATAAATCATTTTCCATCAACCTAATCCTTCAGGCATAATCCTTCAAACATCAATTTGATGTTTTAAAATGCACATTCATTATCTCTGAACATCATTTTTCACTTGTCTCTTTATTCTTTGAAATGCCTTGTTTGAGTTAGAATATGGAAAGTAGAAGTGAACTCAGGTGAACCCAAGCATGTTGCCACTCAAGTTAAGAACTTTCTAGCCTTTCTTGACTTCAAGCCCTGCTTTGCTCTCTGTTCCTGTTCATCTACAGTCATTGTGGGATATGAAATCTATGGTCTCACCAAAAAGTACTACTAACCACCCTGCAGATCATCCCTTAAGCCCCAAACACAGCCCCTCCACTTTGCTAACTGTTGAAAATATTCTTATCCTTCAAGTTCTTTGAGGGCATTACAAATGAAGGAACCACTAATGCTTAATATAGTGCCTTGTAAATTTCTTAATATGTGTTCACTGAATTGAAATTTACTGAAGATGAGTTCACACTCTGTTACGTTGTTATTGGTTGTGCTAGTATTGGACATAGGAAGACCTTAGTTCAACTCTACTGATTACTACTGAGAGCTAAGTTTCCTTATCTGAAAAATGGGAGTGATAATATCTGTAATCCTTACTTCATGGAAATATAGTAACATTTATATATGTTTTAGAACCAGTAGTTTTTTTTAAGATAAATTTTGTGTTCTAGTAAAAACAAAGTCTTTGCAGCAACTATTGTATAATTTTCCAAATTAAAAAGATTTTTGTCATCAAGATGTGTAAAAAAGCGCTAAATCATGACAAAAAAATCACTGGGGCAGCTATGTGATATACTGGATATAGTAACAGGCCTAGAGTGAAGAAGACACCTTTCTGAGTTCAAATCTGACCTCAGACACTAACTAGCTATGTGAAACTGGGCAAGTCATTTAAACCTTTTTCCCAACTGTAAAATGAACTGGAGAAGCAAATGGCAAACTACTCCACTT
Source organism: Petaurus breviceps papuanus (assembly GCF_028583685.1). Lineage (NCBI taxonomy): Eukaryota > Metazoa > Chordata > Mammalia > Diprotodontia > Petauridae > Petaurus > Petaurus breviceps. The sequence continues at coordinate 36,381,287 of NW_027185761.1, read as the reverse complement.
TCTCTGCCATAAAATCTCAAAATAAGGTCAAGAAGATTCAGATACAACAGTAGCAGCAAGCACCCTAGCATACCCAGGGATAGCTGCTAGCATAGGTTCTCAGATCTGCTTTTCTAAAGGAAAGCAACTCAAAATGTGTTAACAATATTACTTGGATCAATCAAAAATACATCATTTACCTAGTTCAGGGGGAAAAGTCAGCACCGTGAACTTCACAGAATACAAACAGAAGTTACAACAGGAAAAAACACAATTAAGCAGACAGGGCTTCCAGCTGTCTGACCATTACATCCATGCCTAGTTAGTTACCAGAGAGAGAAGCACCACCATCTGTGTTTTCAAAGCCACAGGGCTCAACAGCTGCCCAGAGTCTCATCTGGCCAAATCACACAACTTTTCCCAAAGTGAGCCCCAAAGCAAAACCTCACATGAGGGTATATATAGCCTTCTCCTGGGTCAGAGAATGTCACAACCATCTTGACCCACTGCCCAATCATGAAGTGACAAGGTGGGGCCACATTCAGTCTATTAGGGAGAAAAGTATATTTTCAAATCAGGGAAGGTTCTCAGTTTCACTTAAGCCTCTCAAGGTGTCAAGGGGCAGGGAAGATCTTAAGATTCTCATTACATTAATGTAATGGTAATGAAATTTAAAGATCCCCTTGTATTGGATTGGTTTTTGAGTT
>NW_027185761.1:36242231-36380201 GCF_028583685.1 Petaurus breviceps papuanus | reverse complement strand
TCCTTCCTTCCTTCCTTCCTTCCTCTCTCTCTCTCTCCCTCTCTCTCTCTCTCTCTCTCTCTCTCTCTCTCTCTCTCTCTCTCTCTCTCTCTCTTTCTTTCTTTCTCTATTTTTATTGGAGGGGGAAGACAGGGCAATGGGGGCTAAGTGACTTGCCCAAGGCCACATGGATAGTAAGTACTAAATGTCTGAGGCAAGATTTGAACTCAGATCCTCCTGACTCTAGGGCTGGTGCTCTATTCACTGCACCACCTAGTCACCCTGAGGATTTTTTTGTTGTATATTTACAGAAATCCTGGAGGAGGAACTTGCTGATGTTTTCAGAGGTCCTGAGACTGTTCCGCAGGCAGAGAGTGAATTTATAAGGACCCTAGTAATGTATATTGTGGCTTTGTTAAGCTTTGTCTTCCCAGGAACAGTGATTGCTGAGAACTTGCCTTGGGTCAAGATGAAGAAAAGAACTCTTCTTGGGTACTGAATGCAGTGATGATTTTGCAACCTTTTTGTGACTTTGGGGTAGATGGCCTTTTTGCTCTCCACTTCCCCTTTGAGAGGGTGCTAAGTGGTGACTTCATTTGTCCCATATCATGGCTGTGTCAACTGAAACACTACCTGCCAGATTTCATAAGTAGTTTATTGTTTCGTTTTACCAAGTTCCATGTGGATTTTTAATTATTTAATGTGACTAAAGATAATAGAGAGTAAAGTCAAGGCTGCATAATTTGGTTTTGTTGTTGTTATTACTTAATCATTTCTGACTCTTTGTGGTCAACCTCATTTGGGATTTTCTTGGCAAAGATACTGGAGTGGTGTGCAATTTCCTTCCCCAGTTCATTTTACAGATAGAGACCTCGGGCAAATAGGGTTAATTGACTTGCCCAGAGTCACCTACATATAAAACTTTAAGAACACACACACATATATACATACATACATGCATACGTACACTCAGCATAATTTTAAGTGTGTAAAGTGCTATTATTATACTAATTTTACAGAAACTGAGGCTAGCTAACATTAAGTGAAAGACCGGGACCATATACCTAGTATATGAAACTTTCCTTGGTATGTTTTCCTACAAGTTTAAGTGATTTATGCAAATACTAATTTTAAAAAATTGAAGAAATTTATAATCTAGCTATAGTCAGGGTTCAACATCTGTTACTGAGTAATTGTGTGACTTAGCATATTATTTAATCTCTCTAATAGTCATTCCCCTCATCTATAAAAAGCTGAGAAAAATACTTTTAGCATCAATTTCCTAAGGCTGCTCTGAGGCTATAGGGTGTCATTATATGGAAAATGTTTTACACACCTTAGAGGTCTGTATAAATGCCTATTTACATGCCTACACATGTAAAGGTTTATTCAATAGATGGTTGTTGAAGGAATGAATTACTATGTGGTCACTGTAGAGTTTCTTTATAAATGTGCAGAAGACAAGCAAGAATAAAAGCAAAAATAGTAAATCCCCAATATCTTCCATCAGAAAAGGGTATTCCATTGCCCTTTTGCTATCCCTTCTATTCGACTCTCTCTCTCTTTCTCTCTCTCTCTCTCTCTCTCTCTCTCTCTCATAAACACACTCTCCATCTCCCACACACTCTCTCACTCACACACACACACACACACACACACACACATACACACAAACACACACGCTCATTCACTCACTATTCTGTACCTGACTTTATTCCTGGCTTTATATAACAGTTGGATAAGCTATTTGACTTTCATTCAGGCATCAGTTTTATAAAAGTTTCCAAACGGAAATGTTTTGCTGACCAGAAGGTTTGATTTCAAAAGGACATTTTCAAGAAAAATTATTCTGATTGAAGACAACAGAAAAGAAGCCCAGAAGGCAGAAAAAAGACTTGATAAGAACACTGCTCAGGACAAATTGAATGATCAGATTGGATAACAGAGAGAGGGAGAAACTACTCTATTCTTTTTTCCTCCCCATTTTGACAGCTTTGTGATGTGGTAGCCAAAAAGAAAGTTATTCCATGTGGTCCTTTATGAGAGGCATAGCTTCCATGAATAAAGTAATAGTTTTTGCTATATTCTACTCTGTTCAGATCATATTAAAACATTTTGTATAAGTTTGAGAACCACATTATATGAACGATATGCATAAGGAAGGGATTTTCCGGAAGAGACAATTTAGCATAATGAGAGAAATGAGGAAGACTTTAAGGAAAACCATCAATGTCAAAGCATTTCAGAATGTGCTGATACCTAGAATTTAATTAAATATATTCAAGAATACCATACATTAAATCATGTCCCTCCAAACATAAACAGGGATGACTGACCTCTGAGGTGGATGTTATTCCTCTGTACCTAGCATTATGGATGGATTTCTCTGTGGGCTTACCCCTATGGGTGATCACCATAGACTTCATCTCCTTTGTTTCCACCCTGGACTAATTTTCTAGTCTTTGAGTATCCCAAACCCATCTTGTTTGCCCCCAGGACATCTGGATTTAGTATGGACAACAAGTAAGTTTTGACCCTTCTGCAGCTTAAAATTCTCAACTTCAAGCTATTTGCCATCATCAGACTCCCAACCAGCAGGAAATATAGATTTGTTCCACCATGTTCACTCATTGTACTCATGTCTAAAGAGAGGACTTTGATATTTCCTTTAAATATATGAAGAGTGGGTGGTGAAAGGACATAAATCAGTTATGTTTCATGTCTCTAGAATCTGTATTAAGAGAAAATAGAATGAAGTTCAAATAAAATAATTTTTGTTTGGAGAGAAGAAAAAAGAACATAAAAATTTGAGTGTATGGATTATAAAATATTTGAATGAACTCTTAAGGGAAAACATGAGATTTTGTGCCTGGGAGGTGTTAAAAAGAGAAATATATGTATAAATGAAGGAGGGAGAGAGAGAGAGAGAGAGAGAGAGAGAGAGAGAGCAGGCACTTTATAAGGAGGACAGACAGGAGGAAGACAGATTCTAAGATTTTAACTACCTGAGTTTCTTGGCAATTTCATCCCAACCAGGCAGCATTGTTTGTTCTTCATGGGACTGCTTTGCAAATAAACTCATACAACTATGCTCTGACAACGTTTCCTATCTGGACAGCAAAGAATCAGTCTCTTCAAAAACTTGTTATAAGTGAAATTCAACATATACGTTTTTCAATTCTCTTTTTAAAAGAGTGAGCACAGACAGCAGGAAGAAAATACAGAGAGCATGAATTGAGAAAAAAAAGACTTCAAGGAGGTGAAAGTCCTTCTCACAATAGGCCATGTTTTCTGCTATAGCTCCGTCACACCCACATATATACCTGTTTGTATCAGAACTCACAGTGTGGAGTTGGGCAAAAGCACGACAAAGTTTCAGTTTTGCATGCAGGTGAGTTTTGTAATTGAGTCTGTAGAGCAGAAGTGAGGAGGAGAGGAGATGAACAATGAAGAGAAAAGAGAGGTTGGTCAGCCAGCCATGTTCAATTTTGAGACCAATCTCTAATAATTTGAGCTAGAACACGCATAGGGAAGGGATGAGACCATAGCAATCATTGGGTTTATCAGATCCTCAGGAAAGTTTCCTCTTACCAAGAATCAATGCAAATGATACCTCTTTATTCCTTCCTTTCTCTCTAAGAGCAAGGATGTCTAAACCAAAGAGGTTTTTTGTTTGATTGTTTTGTTTCCTGGTAGTTGAAGATTTTTGTTATTTTAAACAATTCTAAAGCTATCTAATCTGAGATAATTGTTCTAGTTGTGTGTTTCATAGTTTTGAAGGGGAAGACATAGAGAAATTGGGGTGAGAAGAGTGTGTGATGTATACAGAAAGGGAATAGAATTTCATAACTTTGAAGTCCAAAGGACTCTATTCTGGTTAAAGGTTTAATCCAAATGAGACTTTTAATTATATTGATTATATTCATATCTTAAAAACATCTCAAAAGAGCTTAACAAACCATATGAATCTAGATTATTAACCCAAGACAATTCTGAAGCTATGATTAAGCAGACTTAAGTGTTGGAAGGAGATTAGACCAATAAAGAACAGGACATGCTTTCCTTTAGTATTAAATCCCTTACACAAGGTTACCTCTCTCTCTTGCTCCCAGCAATGTTTACTCCCAATACTGGCTGCATCCAAACTTGAGAGGCAAACTGAAAATACTGACAAAGGCAAAGTCATGCCTCCCAAGGATCATCTGAAATGAAAATTGGGGAAAATTACCTTGCCTACCTTGGGGTAGTCACCCAAATGGAATGAACTAATGTTTTACTAACTTAACCAACTCCAATCTTACATCTACCTGGATACATGTTGATAGAAGGTCACTTCAAATCACTTGTTCTAGAATTCTAAGGCTTTCATCGGTATTTATATACTAAGAAACCTGGTTGCATAGTACTTTACATACATTAGTAATTAGTTACTACTTGTTAAGTGAATGTCTAGTACCTAGCAAAAAATCTTGTATCTAAATCTCAGTGCCTAATAAAAGTTTAATTGAAATGAAATCAAATATCACAGAAAAGAAGATGGTGACTAATACGAGGGAGGGTGACATCAATGTAGTCAAACAGGATTAAATTTTAATATGTTAAAAACAGCTACATCCTTTAAGAGATTAAGAATTTTAGGCTTTGGAATTTTTTTTTAAGAAAACCTCTAGGGGTGGCTAGGTGGCACAGTGAATAGAGCACTGACCCTGGAGTCAGAAGGACTTGAGTTCAAATTAGGCCACAGACATTTAAAACAAAATCTAGCCATGTGACCTTGGGAAAGTCACTTAACCGCAATTGCTCTCCAAAACAAACAAACAAAAAAAACCTCTACAAGAGGAAGAGGGGATCCTCCTACTTCCTTTTCATTACTGATTAGGTTGTCAGAGCTATTAACCCTGTAGAGGACATTCTATCTAACCAAGAAATATGAAAGTAACCCAAGGGAGTAAACAACTTTAGTGAGTGTTACTCTTCAGAGTAGAGATGTGTAATGACTATGAGATCAGGAAAGAAGCAGACCTTGGGAGATGAACTCAAGGATAATTACTTGACCATTCTGTAATGAAAGAAATTCCAGTGAGTAATTTTTAAGATATGAATATAATCAATATATTATATTATGCCACAAGTATTTTACACATGTACCTTACCATGATTTTGATCTGAATCCATTCTTATCTTGGAAGCTTCTGTTATTTGTGGTAGATTATGCCCCATGTCTCAGGGAATGTTCTAGTTAGATAGCTGGTACAGTGGACAGACCATTGGACTTGTAGTCCAATGTAGTCAGGAAGCACTATGTTCAAATCCATCCTCAGAAACTGATGAACTATATGTGATATCAGGCAAATCACAATTTCTTTCTACCTCAGTTTTCCCAAATGTCACGAGAATAAAATGATATATAATATCTATGAAGCACATTGCTAGCTTTCAAGTGCTATATAAATGCTCTCTATTATTAACTAGGATTATTGTTCTTGCTAATTGTTCTTATCATATCATTTTACAAATGCCATTTCTAAAAGTTACGTCTATTGGGCAGCTAGATGACTCCGTTAAGAGTACCTGGACTGGCAGTCAGGAGGACCCAAGTTTGACTTTAGTATCAGACACTTACTAGCTATGTAACCCTGGACATATCACTTAAGCTCTACTTGTCTTAATCACCTGGAGAAGGGAATAGCAAAACATTTAACTTTCTTTGCCAAGAAAGTCCCACAGATAGTACTGGTGTTCTTTGGTCCTTGGGGTCATGATGAGTCAGACATGACTGAACAATGGAATAAAAACAATAATTGTGTCTATTGGTTTTTTGTTAAAAGGCAGCACAGTGATGGAGGTCTGTGAATTACTATTGTAGAAATAGCCTCCCATTAGCTTGAATTTTGAACCTGTGGTAGGTGCCATTCTTTTAGGCCCAAGCTGCAAGGTGAGTGCCAGTCAGGGTCAATTACGTAGAGGGAGTATTGCATTAGAAATATATAGAGTGGAGAGACTCATAGACTTAATCTTGATGGATATGTAAATTAACAAGTTACATTGAATTTATACTGGTAGTGCCTATGTGCATATCTTTTATATAAACCAATCTAATAAAAATACACATCTATAATGAATCTATTATAGCAGGTATTGTATTAAGCAATAAGAGGAAAGAAGGAAACAAACATTTGTTAAATGACTACTATGTGCCAGCCACAGAGTTGTATTTAAAAATATTATTTAATTTTTTCCTTATAATAATCCTGGGAAGTAGGTTCTATCATTATCTTTTTATACTAGGGGAAACTGAGGTAGATATACACCTATATATGTATGTATTTGTGTTATACATATATATGAAAGATGGGTGTATGTATGGCTCTGACTGTAAATCTGAGGACAATCTCCTTCAAATAGCCACAGGTTTCAAGGTAAGAGTAGGCTAAAACTTAAGAGTAAAATCATAACAAGGCACATGTGTAACATACATATATAGGAAAAGGCAAATATATGTTATATATATACATGTGTGTGCACGTGTGTCTGTGTCTATGAGTGTGTGTGTTATAAAGAGGCTGGAGACAAACTAACAAACAGTAAGATCAGGAGTGATTTCCCATAGGAAGTGGCTTTGTAGCATTCAGCCTTGAAGAAAGCCTGGAATTCAAAGTGCCAGAAGAATTCCATGACTGGTCCATGGAACTGACATAAAGACATGGAAAGCATGCAGGGGGGATACGGTTGAGAAAATGAGCAGAGCCATTTGGCTGGCTCATCAAGTGTGTAAAGGGGAATGATTTCCATAAGCCTGCAAATGTGGGCTGAAGGTAGATTGTGAGAGATGCTAAAAGTTGGCATTCAATAAAAGCTGAGAAGCTTTTATTTCATCTTAGAGGAAATATAGAGTTGTTGAAAGTAAATAAGTCAATTTTTTGAAAGAAGTAATGGGAAATTTTATTGAAAAACAAGTCCAGGGATGTAGTATTAGTTCTTCTTCTTACCTAAATGTCCCTAGTACTTTGTTTTCTTATCTATAAAGTTAAAGGCACAAACTAGATGACCTCACTAAGGTTCTTTCCAGCCCTGAAATTCTATGATTGTGTAAATCACTCAAGCCAGTCACTTAGTTGAGTCAGACTCTGATGATGTTAACCAGCCATTCTTTTAGAGCTTTTGAATTGATTACCTTGTTTTGATATCGATTTTAAAAGTCCATGTCTAATGTGTAAGTAGATCATCGCACTTAAAAAAAATTGCTTCCAAATTCTAGGCTTAAATTTCGCCATAGCCTAGACAAAAATGTCCACTCATTTCCTTCAAAAGCACCAGTCATTTCAATATTTCTCTTCTTTATTGTATTTGGAAACATCATTTGTACCATTTCCTTCCCTGGACGAAATCTAAAATTGCATTGCTCATGTTTCTTAGCTCTACTTCCATTTTACAAGTTATTATAATCTAGCTCAATGTTCTCAGACTTAATTTGATACCTCCTCATTGTAATAGTTTTCCTCATCTCCCATTCATATGCCTGGTTTCCTCTCCAGCACAGTGTTGCATTAACAAAAGCTGGGCAACATTTCAACAACATTTATTCTTACAGTTTTAATTATTCCCCACTTTTTAATGTCCTGACACATTTACTATAATAAAAGGAAACCATTAATTTACTTGGAAATATGTATGTGAAAACTAGCTTTCTTTCTGATTAATTTTAAGATTCATCATAACTTTCCTGCTAATGTTCTATGTATGAAAAGATATTGAGTGGTAGTGTTTTTTCCCTTCTCCTGTCTACTGATGAACTGATTTAGAAACCAAATGTTCTGAAGGTATATATGAGTATTAACTGGATTGGGAAGAGAAGAAGCTAATTCTGGCTCTTGAAGAAATGTCTTTGTTCCCTTCTTGTTTTCAGTCTATTTAAAAAGCTGCTATACTTCTGCACTTTATTCTGAACATAACAAGATGGTGTCATACTTACATCCCTGCCTAACTTTGACAACATTGATAGAGTTCTTTGCCATTTAATAAGGGGCCAGGCATCACTATTTTCTGAAGTCTCCATCAAAAGCCTTTGATAATGAAGACCATGAACATTCTGCTAAAGGAAAGGGTTTAGAAATTATTTTCAGTAACAACTAGAATTTGAAAATGATGAATCTGTTGAGCTCATTCCTTCCTATGAAACACCCTTAGTTAACAAAATGTAATTTATTTGGAGAAACTAGCAAGGCAGTTATCATTGGCTGATAGCTAGATTCAGAGTCCCTAAGATTTGGATTCTAGTCTTGTCTTGGATGTAGTTTGTGTATGTAACATTGAACAAGTTACTTTCCTTCTCAGTTCTGTACCAATTGAATCATAATTATGGATCAATATTTCTTTTTTAATTGGGAAAAACACTAAGATAAATTAAGAGTACATAGAAAGCAACAGGTAGAGATCATATTAAGCATGTATTTATAAAGAAATACAAAGCAATAAGCTATTGGGAAGGATTAACAACTGTGGGGCATTAACAACATTAACTGTGGAGGTAGCAGGAAAAACTGTATGAGACAGAATTTGAGAGGAACATTTTAGGTGTCTAGAGATATAAAAATATGTAGTTGATGAGGGACAGCATTCAAGAGATAGGAGTAAGACTGTTCAAAGAAAGACTCAAGAGATGGAAAATCTTGCATGGGTAAAAACAAATAGAAATGTAGTATGTGTGAAGGGGAGTAAGATCAATCTAGAAGATAGGTTGGAGACAGACTGTGAAAGACGTGAAATGTCAGAGGAGTCTGTATTTTGATCTTAAACACACTAGGTTAAAACTGACAAATTCAACGATAATTTTTCCCCTTTTCTCCTTTGCAAAATGACCAAAAACAACCAGTTTTATTGGATTGGGTCATATAAGTAATTTGTTACAGAATCATGTATGTGAAATTGTTTAATTCTCTAATGAGAAGTTAGGGATTTGGGGCTAAATGCTAATTTTCTAATAGCTAGAACACTTTTTTTGGGGGGATATATTTCTGTTGTGTAATATTATGAGAGATACAAGACAAAGTCAAATCATGGTACTGTGTTCATTGATAAATGAAACTATATACTAGTCATTTATCTAATAAGAAATTTTCAAGTGCTTATTATCAGTTAAAGACTGTGCTAGGTATTGTGGGAATTTTTCCTAAGGCTATGTAAGACCTGATTTCCTATCTCAAGGAGCCTAACGCCTACTGGAAAATAAAAACTAAATCATGTGCATAAAGAAGGAAGAATATATTAGCTATTTTGAGAAATATAAACCAAGGGTTAAGGGAAGTCAGGTATGCAATATTTTGAGCAAAATTTCATTGTAGTACTTCTGAGCTTTATTGTCATCATCTCCCTGGGGGGAAAAGGCTACATGTGATGGCTCCTAACAATTACATGTAGTGCCCCATTAAATGTAAGTATCAAGAAATGGCTCTCAGGAAGGAGAAAGAATGCAATAGGGACACAGTGATATAAAAAAGTAGCAATAAAATCTAGTAAAATGTCAATGACTTTCATACTCGTGGATTTTCATTTTCATGAGTATTTTAAGAAAATATTTTTTAAAGTTTCTGGTACTGGTTAAGAGAATGGTAGATCAGTAGAACAATTTGAGTACATAATATATAGATTTAAATGGCCACAGTAAGCAAGTATTTGATAAATCCAAAGATCCAAATTTTGGGTCAAGAACTTGCTAATTGACAAAAACTCCTAGAAAAACTGGAAATCAGTTTTGCAGAAACTAGGTATAGACCATCATCTCACACTGTATAATAAGGTTAAAATGAATACATAAAAGGGAATGTCATAAACAAATTAGAGGAGCATGGAAAAACAAAACATCTGTCAGATCTATGGATAAGGGTTTTTTTTTTTGTATGTTTGATACAACAAAAAAGAGAAAAAGAAGATCACATGAGGCAAAATAAATAATTTTGATTATGCTAAATCTAAAATGTTTTCGGAAAAACAAAATCAACATAGCCCAAATGAGCAGGAAATCTGGAAACTTGGAAAAATAGTGTTTACTGTCAGAATTGTAAAAATTATATATATCCCAATTAGTTGTGTCCAAGAAGATTATAAATTTTTCAGTAATTTAGGTTCCTTATATTTGAAAAAGAAAATCCCTGGCTACATAGTGCCAAAAATATGTTTAAATATTATCTATTGATACTGTTTACCTAAAAAAAAGTTTTCATTTTTTCTCTAGACTAATGTGAAGTATATTTTAAAAATTCATTGAGGTCTGTGACCACATCATCATGGCTATTTCCTTCAGTAATGTGGACCACAACCTATGCATACCTTTTAGTCCTATGAGATGTTTGCTCAGATGTTAGCTCACTCCTCTGTGGGGATTCACTGACCTTCCTAGGGGTATTCCTCTAAGTCTGTTAAAATTACATCAGTGAATGTGACTGGCAGCTCTTCCCCACCTCCCCTAAAAGTCTTTTATTTGTATGTCTAAATTACACATAATTCCTCGATAACCATAAGAACAGAGATGATTTGGTTGGATAAATTTCTGATTATTAATAAGAAAAGATATGAAGAGAAAATCAGGAGCTGTAGGCTTGTCATAGATTCCTATAAAGTGTATTGGAAAATATTCTTGATTCTTTTGTTGGGAAATAATACAATTTTGAATGAGTTAAACCCCAGACCACTGTAGGGCTTCCTAAATGAGATTGATCATATTACAAAAGAGTTTATTCTAACCATATCTACAGGAAATGCTTGGTAATTAGTTAGATGACTGGCACAGCTATAATATGTAGCTGGATGGGAGAACCTGCCCAGTTTGTACATCAATGCAGGTATCTTGGGAACATATCCATGAACCCATGGACACTGGCTAGTGCTGTATAGGAGGAAGGATAGATAACTTTTTTTTTTTCAAATTCGTCTTTCCCCTTTCTTTGAGAACCATTCAGAATTTTTAAATAATTCTTTTTTAGATGATTTTTTTATACTTTAGCAAACATTTATTTTCTCTCTCTACCCACACTGCTTTAAAAAAAATCCTTGTATTCAAGCAAAACAAACTCTCACACTGGCAAGGTTTCCTTCCCACTTCTTTCTCAAGAGGATCCTAGACTGAACAGCTTGTATCACTCAACCCAACTCACATTTAAATAAATGGCTTCTTTAATACAAATATTAGGTTTGTATCACAAAGAGGTCAAGGAAAGGAAAAAGGGAGCTCTTTCTACTCAACTGTTTTTAGTGGCTCTTTTTGTGATGGCAAGAAATTGGAAATTGAGGGAATGCCCATTAATTGGAGAATGACTAAACAAGTGGTGGTCTGTTATTGTGATGGGATATTACTAAGTTATTTAAAAAAAAATTACCAGTAGGACCGTTTCAGAAGGGGAAAAAAACTGGGAAGCCTTATAGGAACTCATGCAAAGTGAAGCAAACAAAAGCAGTAGAACACTGTAGACAGTAAAAACAATATCCAAGACAATTCGAAAGGGAATGATATTTTTTAAAAATGCTATCCATGTTCAGACAGAGAATTAATAAATTTTGAATGCAGATGAAAGCACATTTTTTAAAATTTCTTTTTCTTGTTTTTTTCTGTCTGTTTTCTTTTGCCACATGGTCAATATGGATATATATTTTGCGTGACCTTACATGTATAATTGATAACAAATTGTTTGCCTTCTTGAGGAGGGAGAAGTGGCAGGAGGGAGTGAAATAATTTAGAACTCATTTATAAAAAAAAGATCTATGTTAAAATTTTAGATGTAGTTGGGAAATGCATAAGTAAAAATAATATGTATATATATATATATACTTAAAATAAATAAAATGTTCCTTTAATTATATTTTTACTCTCCTAATTCTTCTTTATTAATTTCTTCTAGTCCCATTTCTCTTTGGACTGTCCTCTGTCAAGCAGTGCAAATAATTCATGTTCTTAAAGTATTAATATAGGAACAAAACACAAATAAAAATGCAAACTCTGAGCCATCATCCTTTAATCATAGCATTTCTGTTCTAGCAATGTTGTGCACATTTCCTATTTTATGTGAACTATAGGAAGAAAGGAGTACATTTCTTCCATGTCCTCAATGTAGCACCACCATAGTGGTGCCCAGGTCAATGCGAAATATCTGATACTTTCAAGTAGGACAGTTTTTCTGGCTTCAGTTTTCAAATAAGAAGTAGATAGAAAGACAGACAGAGAGACAGACAGACAGATAGATAGATAGATAGATGAGAGAGGGAAATGGATGGATGGATGGATGGATGGATGGATGGATGGATGGAGGGATGGATGGATGGATGGAGGGAGGGATGGATGGATGGTTTGATAGATGGATGGATAGATAGATGGATAGATAGATAGATGGATAGATAGATAGGACAGGATAGATGTAAAACAAAAAGAAACAGCAATATGGGAGAATAAAATGTTATAAAAAATTACTATATGGTGAATTTAAATGTTGGGGTCTGGATCAATCATCAAAAAATGGCCAGTGAGAATATAAATATGGTTAAACTTTTCTATCTAGATTATGTGGAAAGAATTCCATGAATAACCTGTGTTGACACAAGAACTACACGTCAACTTGGAGGAGAGAGAGAGAGATATGGAGAGTGAGACACAGTGAGAGAGAGAGAGACAGAAAGAGAGAGAGAGACAGAGAGAGAGACAGAGACAGGGAGAGATACAGAGAGAGACAGACAGACAGACAGACCACACAGAGAGACAGACAGAGAGACAAAAAGAGAAAGAGACACAGAGACAGAGAAACACAGAGACATGGAGACAGAGACAGAGATAGAAACTCAGAAAAAGGCAGAGACCTTAAAAAAATCATGAGATTCAAAGAATCATCAGTAAAGGTTATCAAACTCCACATTCCCCCTCATTTTATAGATAAGGAAACATGAGCTTAATAAATTAAGTTCAAGGGATTTGCCTCCAGGTCACATAGCTAATAAATGTACAATGCCGGATTCAAACTTGGTTATAGCCATTATGCCTAATAGCTAGTAAGTCAAATTCATTGTTATGGTTCTACCATCAATTTTCTCTCATCACTAAGATTTTCATATATTCTTTTTCACTTCATTTTATTTATATAAATATAATTACAAATATTATATATTTATATACATATTTTATTTTTATCAATTACATTGTAAAGATAATTTTAACATTTTTTTAAAAATTGAGTTCCAAATTTTCTCCCCTTCTTCCTTCTCTTGCTTCCCCCAACTGAGAAGATGAACAATTTTATTTAGGTTATACATGTGCAGTACTGTAAAATTTATTTCCACATAAGTCATGTTGTGAAAAAAAGACAGACAAAAAAAACAATAAAAAAATAAAGGTTTTTAAAAGTATGTTCCAATTTGTATCCATATTCTTTGAGGGGTTTTTTCAGGAGATGTATAGCATTTTTCATTAAAAGTTCTTTGAAATTATCAGAAATCATTGAATTACTGAGAATACTTAAGTTGTTCATGGTTGTTCATTGTACACTATTGCTTTTCCTGTACACAATGTTCTCTTGGTTCTGCTAATTTCACTTTATATTAGTTCATGTAAGTCTTTTCAGGTTTTCTGAGAACACTTTGTTCATCATGTCTTATAGTAGAATAATATTTTATCACATTTGACAAATGTCTGGTTCTTTACTTCCACTACATACACAAAAATGTGTACATATATATATGTACTTTTGTGTACATATACACATATATACATATTTATAAACATACATACATACACACATATAGACATACACATACACATATACATACATACGTATATGTGTGTATCTATATCCACATTCACATCTATGTCCATATCTGTATCTATATCTATATCTATAAATTCTACATACAGGCACTTTTCCTTTCCTTTCTTAAAAAAAAAATCAAAGAGATGGTCCCAAAGAAACCTGGGGAAACTTGCATGAAATGATGCAGAATGGGATTAGCATAGATAAAACAATTTATTCAACAGCAACATTATAAAAACAAGTAACTTAGAAATATTTGTCAATCAGTCAATAAGTATTTCATAAGCACCTACCATGTCCCAGACACTCTGTGCTAAGCACTTGGGATGTAAATATAATACAAAATCCCCATCCAACCAAACCAACAAACCCAAACAGCCCCTAATCACAAGAAGCTCACAGCCTAATGATTGGGTATAGGGAAAAAATTTCAAACAACTATGTACAAGCAAGACAGGCACTGGGAAAATTAGGGTACTCTCAGAATGACAGCCCTAAAACAGGCTGGGAAAGGCTTTTGCAGAAAGTAGGAATTTACCTGAGACTTGAATTGGAGATGAGGAGAGAGAATGTTGGGGGCACAGGTGACTGAGAATGTCTGGAGTCACGAGATGGAGGGCTGTGAAAAAGGAGCAGCTAGAGGAAACCCCTGGGATTGACTGAGTCGTCAGATGACAAGATCAGACTCATGCTTTAAAGAGATTATCTTTCAAGTGTGAGTGGAGGAGAGATTGGAACAGGGAGAGATGAATCAGTAAGACCAATCAGATGAAAGTTGTGGTTGTTGGTGGTGGCCCTTTGCTTTGAAGAGGACCGATGATATCACATGGGGATTACTTGTAGTGTGAATTGGATGTAAGAGAGACAGTGGTACAAAGTGGTCAGCCTCATCTCTCTTCCAGAGTCATCTGTTCACTAGGAAGACAAAAGTTGCACTGGAGATGATCTGGAAAGCAGGAGATGACCTTTGGTGTCTTTGGTGTCTGACCAAGCTCTAAGTACTCCACAGTGATTGCTTCAGCTGCCTTCTTGACCACAAAATTAAATTGTTCTCATCTGCCCATTATGCCGGAGGAGGTCTTTACATGCTTGGGGTAGATATCTCCCTAATTCACTGACAGTTTTGAGGCCTGTAAGTTCTTCTCGATCTGGTTTAGCCTATTTTCCAAAATGGTTTTACTAGGGTATGACGACTGTACATGCTTCTTCACAGGTGACAACTGGGTGGCAGGGTACACCAAAGATGAATGAGAGGGCCTGAAAAGGACTCAGCAAGACCACACACTGGAGGTGTGGGTCCTTTGTGAACACTCCATACACTTCAGGTTTTGTAACATCCCCATATGGGGTATATTACAGATAGTCCAGGAAGGACATGATGAAGGCCTGCACCAGGGTGGCTGCAGTGTCAGAGGAGAAAAGAGAATGCATATGAGAGATGTTATGATTTAAGAGTTCTGATCAATGCATTGATCAACCATGATTTCAGAGGACCAGTGGTAAAACTTATTGCCTTTTTCCTGACAGGAAAAAAAAAAAACGATAGACTCAAGGTAAAGGAGACATATATTTTTGTACATGACCAAAGTGCAGCTAAGTGGTACAGTGGCTAGAGCACTGGGCCTGAAGTCAGGAAAAACCGCGTTCAGATCTTACTTGCTGTGTGACCCTGGGCAATTCACTTAACCCTGTTGGCCTCAGTTTCCTCATATGTAAAATGAGCTGGAGAAAGAAATGGCAAACCACTACAGTATCTTTGCCAAGAAAACTTTAATGGTATCACAAAGTGACAGACACAACTAGAAGTTTGAACAACAAAAATACTAATTTCATAAAAACGCACAGTAACACATAATACATTGATTTGGGGTAGGGGGCTGGGTGGTGTATCTCTGGGCTCAGGAAGACTCATCTTTGTGAATTCATATTTGACTTCAGACATTACCTGTGGGACAATGGACAAATCACTTACCACGGCTTGCCTCAGTTTCCTGATCTCGAAATTGAGCTAGAGAAGGAAATGGGAAATTGCTCTAATTTCTTTGCCAAGTAAAACTCAAATGGGGTCACAAAGAGTCAGACACAACTGAAAAATGACTGAACAGTAATAGAGTGGGAATTTGTTTGCTTGGCCACACACATTTGTTACCAATACCACCCACCTTTTAAATGGGGAGAATGGAAGTTTTATAAAAGGAAAATGACTGCTTGTTATTTTTAAAGATATCCACGGGTGTAACTTCTGTAGATAACAACTTAATACTCTGCTACTTCTCCTGATCTTTTACAGGAGAACTTTGAACTAATATATCTTTAAGGTCCTTTCCAGCTTTCTGTCCTGTTGATCTCTGGTGCAGGCAAGGACATCACCTGATACTGTTTCTCCTTTCTTTTTCAGAACAAAGTTTGTCTAAAATATGATATATTCGAATTTGAGAGTTGCTGTAGCCAACTTCTTGGAATCCAGTGCTGAATAAACTCACTCAATCTTCTCTAGGTTTTTCCTTAGACAAGAGACATACAAATAATCAACAGTGTCATTCTTGACACTTTCAACATAGTAGGACCTGCTGAACTAGAGTCTTACTGCAGAAACCATCACAAGCTCCCTTTCTCATATACCCAATGAGTTAATATGAGAAGACTTTAGTGGAGTGAGAGAGAAATTCTAAAGTACAGAAAGATAACCCATAGTAATGTTGCCATGGTCACTACCAGAAAATAGTTTGGTGTCAACCTCCAGATATCCAGAATCCATGCTGGATTTCCATTCTTCCTTTGGAATCTCTAATATTTAACTAAATAAATAAATAAAATACTTTTTTATAACCATATACTTTACTGCCTCTCTTTGTGTAATGGGAATGTAAATTTTAAAGATCTTCCCTGCCCTTAGGCTAAAGTGCACCTGGAGCCTGGGGTGGGAGGCTTGTTTTTCAGTAGATACTTCTTGATTGGCCAGTGGGTCAATGAGGTTGTTACATTCTCTGATCCAGGAGAAGGCTATATAAGCCCTGATGTGAGGCTTTGTTTTGGGGCTCACTTTGAGAAGTGTTCTGTGATTTGTTCTGGATTCTGGGAAGCAGTTGTCCAGAGCCCCCGGCTTTGAAACCCAGATGTTGTTTGGTATGGATGTAATGGTTGGACAGTTTGGAAATCTGTATACTTGATCTGTTTTTGTCTTGATAATTCTGTCTGTATACTTTGAAGTTCGGGGTGCTGACCTTTTTCCCCTGAACTAGGTAAACGATACATATCTGACTGATTAAAGTAAGCCTGTTAACCCATTTTGAGTTACTTTCCTTTATCAAAACAGATCCAAGAACCTGTGGTGGCAGCAACCCTGGGGCGGCTTGGGGTGCTTGCTGCTACACTTTGTTGTTGTTAGAATGGATAAAGATAAGTTATAGGTTGAGACAGGCCTGAAAGGCATAAGGGCATTTTCTTATTATGACAATCACTGTCCCTGACTCTCATCTTAAATGTCAAAACATTGAAACTCCATAGGTCCTTGAGGTCCCCTGGCACAATCACCCTGACTCCATGCTTCTCAAGGCCCATTTGTAATGGCACTTCTCCCTAGGGCTCACCTTACCCACATCTCCTATGGATATTAGTGATGGTCTGTTCTTTCCCCCATGACATTTGTACTTGAAATAAGACTCTCCCCCTTTCCTCTATGCCACTCACATGCAGTCCTCAACTGTTTATGCCTCAGGTAAAAATATTTATAGTAATGGCTCTTGGCACAGAAGATAAAATATTAAACAATATTACAAATATAGTAACTATATTTTCAAAATTATATCACACTTTTATAGTACTTTATGCTTTTATTCTTTGGGGGAAAGGAGGCATGTCATCAGCACACAGAACTTCTAATTAGGAAGTTTGTTCAAATGATACAAAAATACAAAAACCCTCCAATTTATAGTCTTAGAATGTTGCATGGGGCTCAGATAGGTTAAGTAATTTTCCTAAACTCACACAGCCAATAACATGTTAGAAGCAAGAATTGATTCCAGATCTTCCCAACCTGGAAGTCAGAACTGTACAGTGGTTTTTAAGACAGAGAACCAGAGACCAAACCTTATCCTTTAATATTAATTTCCCGTATGACTTGGGAAAATCATTTCATTTCCCTGGGCCTCAGTTTCTACATCTATGAAATGAGATGGCCAGAGAAAATAACCCGGTTTAAATCTAAGTTCTAGATAAGTTACCATTTCTTCATGACATCTCTCTATTTTTTTTTAACTTATTGGAAAGTGTTTTGTTGTGTTTTTCTTCATAATAACATCATGGAACACTGTGGTTGTTATGGTCCTCATTTTGCAGAGGAAGAAATTAAGTATCAGAAGAGGATAAGAGATTTGGCCATTTTCATGCAGCTACTTGGTATCAAAGGTAGAACCCAAATCCAGGATCTCTGACTTGTCACAATGTCAGACTCACTAAAAACATTTTAAAATCAGACACACACACACAAACGCACACACACACACCCTTCTTATGGTGAATGAATTATTTAATTATGATCAGATTTCAAAATAAACTTACAATGAGCATGTACCATTTTTTCCCTGATTTTGCTAAAAGCAAATATTGAAACATCTAGTGGCATATGAGTGTGTTTCTTCTCTGAATGGCTGAAAATTATTTGACAAGCTGGTTTATACTTGAAGACTTGGATGAGTTTAAGATGACCCTCATCTTCTTCCTGAGAAAGACAAATGTGACATGAGATTTTTTTATCATTTATTAAGTTTCACAGATATTTCTTTCTGCAAGAAGATGGAAGTGTGTGTGTGTGTGTGTGTGTGTGTGTGTGTATCACAGCTTGAATTGGATCAGTGGTTAGTTATAGGATAACCTAAGAGGGAGGGATTTTTATGATGAGCTTTATAACAAACTTTTAGTGTTTCTTAGGGAAAGAAAAAAAGAACATCCAGCTGAATCAGAGAGTTTATGTTTTTCCTTTGAGTACAGCACATCACAGTAAAGATGATATCTAGCTGAAGTTCAAGATTTATATTTTCTGCTGACATCTTTCTGAACACGACTTGGAATGTTTGTTCTTTGTGACAGTAGGCCTGACACAAATTCAGAAGAGCAAACACCATCATTCAATGTACACACAAACGGGAAGAGAAGTCTGGCCCAATGAACCAGATCATATAGGACCCTAAAATATATTCTCCTGAAGAGGTCTGGGATCTCTTTCTAATGCCATTTTTAATGCCATTCTGTCTTCATAATTTGGTGAAGGCATGTGCTGCTTAATCTGTGCCTCTCTTTTTCAATTTGGTTTACCACCAGTCCCTTTAGTTCTTTGGGGACTGTGATATATTTGTGATTTGGAAGCCAAAATGAATTCCATTATTGATTTTTCTTTACTTTTATTTTAATTGAAGAATACCTTTATTATATCACTATTCAAATTTTGTCCCACACTACAAACTGTTGACTTTTTCTCTTCACATCTTTCTGTTACTCTGTAGCTGTATCTGTCTCACTCTAGCCCTGGCAATTTTATTATACCTGTGATTTTTTTTTATTTGTACAAGGAAATCGCAATGAACAAATTCCCTTTACCCATGGATATCAGTGAATGCAGTGCAACTGATAGTTTTAGAGAATTGCCTAGAACATTGAAAGTTAAATGATTTATACAGGATTACACATGAAATATATGTCAGAGGTTGGATTTGAACCTAAGAGCTTGTGACTACAAAGAGAGTTCTCTATTTGGTAGGCCATGATGTGTCTGCCATATTTTTCTCTTATTTGATTTGATTAGAATATTTATTGAGAATAAAATGTGTGCACCTTATTATTTCCCCTAAAACAAAAGCCTGTCTTGACAACCACAATCTTCTAGTGATGTTGTATTGTCTCAAGCCATTGACATTCTTTTCCAGAAATTAAAATTGCATCAGGTCTCTCAAAAGGGCAACAGAGAGGCACAGAGCAGGAAGGAGTTGGCTTTAACCTACCACTGATGTCTTGTGGCATAATGTATATCGAGCCCAGAGAGAGAGATAATGTCTCTGATTCTTACTGGCTGTGTGACCCCTTTTCTTTCTGAGCCTCAGTTTCCATACCTATAAAATAATTGTAATAATAGTACGTATCTCTGAGTTTTGTTGTGAGGATTAAGAGATACAATTTATGTAATGTATATTATAAATAGCAGTTATTATTATAGGACTAAACCAGGCAAAACAATAATCATAGATTAAGGACTTTCTATGTTACAAACAGTGGGCTCTGCACTGTGATACAACAAAAAGTAGGGATACAAACAAAAACAAAGAGATAAAGATAACCCCTATCCTCAAGAGTTTGCATTTTAATGGAAGTGATTGACAAGCACAAAACAGCTGGAGAATTCTAGTGAGGAATAATAGTGAAGAAGCGATGTAGAGAATGTCATGAGTGAGATTACTGGTTATGCATCCACCGTAAAGGATATTCTACAGATAGCCTTCATACTCTATTGGTTACCATGGAATGTCAAGGGATCTAAAGTGGGACTCCAATGATATTAGGCGGTCTTCTATGTTTTAGAATAGGACTTAGAAATGAATAGCATAAGACATGAAGACATGCATGGGGGATGGGTTACCTCATTGTAAGCAGTATCGACCTCAGTGATATCAATACACACACACACACACACATACACACAGAGTTGTACCAAAGCATTAGTATATTCTCTACCCAGGTGGGACATTGGGAAAGTTCCTTCTCCTTTATATCATAGATACCCTCATCTTTAAAATGAAGGAGGTTGGATTAGAGCTCCCCTTAATCCCATAGTATCTCAAAACCTTAATTTGTCACTTAATTGAATAGATTATAAATTGTGATAGCAAGATATTAAAGTCATTCTATAAAAGAATGGCCAATGTAATATTTTTTTTTTAAAGCAATCAGGGTTAAGTAACTTGTTCAAGGTTATGCAGCCAGGTGTTTCTGGGTGGGTAATAAGTCTCTGAGCCTGGATTCGATCCCCAAGTCATCCCGACACTGGAGCTGGTGCTCTTACTCTCTGTGCTACCTGGCTGCCCCCAATGTAGTATCTTTACATGAAAACGTGGTCTGGGAAAAAAGGTATGAAAAAAAGGTAGAATGCTGTGCACACTTTTCTACTGAGATTCTGTCATTCAATAGTGGAGTCTTAGGATTTTTCTATTGTTTTGTCAATATTGATTTGCTATTTCTCTGTATGTCAAGACCCGTGACTCTTTAGACTTGCACAAAGCTCCAGAGTCAGACTTCCCCCTGAGCATTTAGTAGAATGTACTGAAGAAAATTAACATTTTTATTCCAGGTAACACAATTTTCCCACATTACTTTGTTCAGTGTACATCTGGCAGCAGAGAATAGTTGGGTTTATGAAGTTCTGGGTTTCTAAAATACCTTGTAAAGACTTAAATTACAACATATGGAAGGGAACTTTTGTCTCCTATGAGACCAATAAAAATAATTTTCTTTAAAGTAACTCATTTATGTAATGCTTTATAGTGTATAAAGCTCTTGACAAGTCTTTTGTCTTTTTGATTCTTGCAATAGGCTTTGTGAAGAAGCCAGTAGAAGAGGGTAAAGACAGAAGGAAAGGACTTATACATGGTGTAATGGTAATCGGAATTTGAAGATCTTCCCTGCCCCTTCATAAGCCTAAAAGGATTTGAAGACCTTCCTTGCATTGAAAATAAACTTCCCCCTAATAGGCTAAATGCAATCACATGGAGCCTGTGGTGGGAGGAGTTTGCTGAATGGTAGAGCAGAGTCCCCAAGAAGGTGGGAGTCAGAGCAAGCTAGATGATTGGGAGGAGAGAATGCATCTGAGGGAGACAGATAGGCTTGTATGTAAATATTGGTTTGTGGGAAGGGTAAAGGATGCTGTGGCTCTCTGTGCTGTTATGGCTTACTAACTTCTTTGCTACTATGAAAGAATTGGCTTACTGGTTTTGGGATTCAGTTTTGTGGTATCTGAATTAATATTTTGCTTTTATGTTCTATATGGAGATATATTTTTTATGTTTTATATAAAATATATTTATATTTTGTAATTGAGCAGTATGGGGGCATATTGGACTCTGGGTGCTGTGAATATTGCTTTGGTGCTACACATGGAAACTATTTATAGAAGCATGTTTTATATTAACAAAGAAGTATGATGAAAGTGGGTACCCATCAAATTGTTGAATGACTAAAGAATTTTAGTATAGGAATGTAATGAACTATTATTACTTCATTAAAAGTAACATAAATGGATATTCAGAGAAAATTGAAAATGTTGTATGAACTCATGCAGAGTGAAATAAACAACAAATAGAAAAAGTATGACATCATATAAAAAAGAAACAATATGAAAAGAATCCAAAATGCTTATCAATGAAATGATTAATTGTTACTTCAGCAGATGGAAGTAATGAGTCCTGACTGCCATGGCTTAGGAGAAAGTTATTGGGACATGTATGTGGTGATTTGTTTTCCTTAAATGTATTTTTTGTTAAAATTACAAAATCTATTTTCATGGTGATGACAGGAGTCAATAAATCCATGAGTAACAAAAAAATATTAACCACTTAAGAGGAACTAAGCACTGTGAGTATAAATATGAAGACAGAGAATTTGAAATCTCCTGGCCTTAAGCAGCTTATGTCCTTTTTTTCTTTTGAAGGCAATTGGGGTTAACTAACTTGCCCAAGGTCACATGGCTAGTTTTTGTGTTAAGTGTCTAGGGCCACATTTTAAATCAGGTCCCCCTGACTCCAGGGCCAGTGCTCTATTCACTGCACCACCTAATCACCCCAAGCAACTTACATTCTAACAAGGGGAGGGAAAGGAAGAAGGATTTCACAAGTACTACATGACAGGAACTGTGCTAAATGCTTTACAAATGTCTCATGTTACTGTTATAACAACCTTGGGAGGTAGATGCTATTATGATCCCAGTTTCATAGTGGAAGAAACTAAGGAAGACAGAAGTTATTTGACTCTCCAGGGTCATGTAGCTAATAAGTATCTGAAGTCAGATTTGAATTCAGGTTATCCTTTACCAGAACTGTATCTACTGTGCTACTGGGTAAACCACACACATAGGGAGAAAATGAGAACACCTCTACCATTAGTCCCTAAGGTTAGAGGGAGAGTGAACAGTCTCATTGCAAGTAGACTGACACAGTCTTTCTAGGAGAAATGACCAAAGTATTGATTGTGATTCTCTAGTAGGTGAGACATGAAATTT
The DNA here is from genome assembly GCF_028583685.1 of Petaurus breviceps papuanus. Lineage (NCBI taxonomy): Eukaryota > Metazoa > Chordata > Mammalia > Diprotodontia > Petauridae > Petaurus > Petaurus breviceps. The sequence goes on along the minus strand of NW_027185761.1, from coordinate 36,357,179 downwards.
GGATTCAGGAAACCCTGGGTTAAAATCACATGACAATCACCAATTGTGTGATCATATACTTAGGCCTAGAATGGAACTTATATGTCTTTGAGCCTAGGTTTTCCTGACCATCTATTGCATGCCTAAATTTCCTCATTTGTAAAATGAAACGGTGTGGGGTGAAATGTTTTACCTCAATCCTATTTTTCACCTCTACATCTGTGATCCTCTGGCTCCCAAAAGGAAAGTGGGGAACTGAGGGGTGAAATGGTGCTCACACAGTAGTAAGGTGGTTGGTGAGTCTATTGAAAAGGTGGTTGATGAAAAGAAAGTGAAGTGAAATATCACTGAGGCCTATCTGAGGAAGTGGAATGGATATGGGGGTAGATGGGTGACACCATTACATTAAAGACACCAGGACGTCAGGGTAGAACTTCTTAAGATGAGATGGTTAAAATCCCGAAGCAATGTTCTCTTGTCTAGGCAGCTAGGTTTCTGAGAAGTTTGCAAGAATATTGGGGGTGTTGATGATGAAAGAATCAAACATAAATAAAAAAAAATATTTTAACATAGGGAATGATATAAAGGACCATATTCAGAGATCCTTTATGTTAGGAACATATTCCCAGGAACTCAATAGTATTAAATAAGAGATCCATAAATGCAAAAGCATTTATAGAAATTTTTTTTAGTATTACTGAAAAACTGGAAATGCATAGATGCCATTTATTGGGGCAGCTGTTGGAGAACTTAATATGCATTAATATAATGGGATGTTACTATATCATACGAAACAATGACTATGAAGAATACTGGGAAGCATCAGAACACATATATGTCCTGCTACAAAGTGATATAAACAAAATTAGGGATTGTGTATGCACAATGAACACATCAATGCAAATTGAAAGAACAACAAGTTCAAATGGAAGGCTGTTAAATTATAATAAGTTTTGTTCCAAAGAAGAGATACAAAAACAGAACTCTCCTTCCTCTTTGAAGTGGGGGGATATGAATATTGATTACTCTGTAAACTGTCAGACTTGGCTGATGTATTATTTTTCTGGAACTGCTTTTCCCCCTTTATTTTTATAATTCTTCATTTTAAGTGATGGTTCTATAAGTGTGGAAGGGGAAGGAATACATTGAAAAATTAAATGAAAGTAAAAAACAAATGATAGCAATAAAAATATAAGAGATAGAGAAAGAGACTAGACCTGTGACTTTATTGGTGTTCAGAAATTCCAAGGGGTGGCTAGGTAGCAGAGTGAGCAGTGCTGGCCCTGGAGTCAGGAGGACCTGAGTTTGGATCCGGCCTCAGACACTTAACACACGAACAAAAACCCTAGCTATGTGACCTTGGGCAAGTTACTTAACTTTTTAATTTACCCTCCAATAATTTACCCAATTACTCTCCAAAAAGAGATAGGTAGACAGATAAAAGCAAAAAAAAAAAAGAAATTCCAAGTTAGGAACTTCTATCAATGCAAGATAGCACTTTCTCTCTTACTTTGGTCCAAAAAAATTGTCTAGAATCCCAGTATTATAACCATTATGTGTAAAAGGAAGGACTGGAATTCCAATCTTTCTAGGTTGGATGTCAGTTCTGTATAAGTGAAAAAGGCAATGGGACAATTATTAATTATTTTTGTTTTACAGATGAGAAAGCTGAGGTCTAGAGAAGGAAAAAAAGCTTGCCCAAAGTCACACAACTTTCTTAAGTGGTATAGTTGGGATTAGAATCCATTAGTTTTCCCTTTGTTTGTTTGTGTGTGAGTGTGTTTGTTTGTACACACACACACACACACACACACATATTTGTACATATATATGTAATACATAATAGGATTCAAATTAATTCTAGGTAAAATCATATTTTACTAAAGTGAGGTATAGCTTTTACTATTATTCATATACATAAATGTATATATGTGTATGTCTGTGTGTATATGTGTGTATATGTATACATATGTACATATGTATATCTCAGATTATACACTAATTACTTCTTATGTCATAGTAGAAGGAATGCTGTCTTCAGAGGCATGAATTTCCTTTGATTCTCTGCCCTCATAGTAATGGCTAGAGGACTTTAGAAAAGTTATTTTCCCTTTTTGGGCCTCAGTTTAATCATTTGTAATTTTTTTAATAGTTGGACTAGGTGATGTACAAGACATCTCTCAACCCAAATTATTTCTCCTTTCACTGAATTTGGGCAGGAAGGACAAGGAGAGGAGTCCAAAACACATTCTCTGCAAAAATTGTAACCGGAAAGTTTTACTTGACTTCAAATGTAGACACTGACCTTTAAGAAATATTATAGTAATATCTTCTCATTGTTAATTAAGTCTTAACTTTATTTAGCATTCATCCTTTTACAATGACAGCACAATTCTCATATTCAAATTGAAAGATCATTTGATTCAAGTCTCCACCCACATGAGCTCTACATGATGTGAGGTCCTTAACAGCATTTGTTTTGACTCTTGTAATAACCTGCTAATTGCAATAGCACCCCCTTTAAGTTTCATCCCCCCCCTTTTTTTTTTAACAAAATTGTCAAAGTGATAATCACAGAACTGGCCATGTAACTCTCCAACTTAAAAAATCTTCAATGGCTTCCCACTGTCTTTAGTATCAAATGTTAAATCCTTGCCTGGCATTTAAAACCCTCTTTATTAGGTTCGTAATGGCATTTTCTGCCTTATCAAATTGCTCCCCTTCCTGCCTTCTCTATTTCTATCACAATGGCCTACTATCTCTTTTCAAGAAATGACTATCCATACCACCCCCATCTCTGTACTTTTGCACAAATTGTTCCAAATATTCCTCCTCACTGCAGCTCCTAGAATCATTGCAGTTCCTAATTACATAGCTCAGGTGCCACCTCTTACTGTCTTACATCTTTGCTAAAACCTCAAGATCATTCTCTCCCACTTGAATGTATTCTTTGTATGAAATTATACATGCCAGTTTTGTTTAGCTATCTGTTGATACATTGCTACTGCTTCCCATCCCACTTCAACATACCTTCATCCCATAACAAAAGTTCTTTGAATGCAAGGATTGTCTCATTCAGTGGCTAGCAGTTTCTGGTTTATGGAAAATACTTAATAAATGTTCATTGAATTGAGTTGGATTTGATATGCCCCACTGTGTGTTAGTCACTTCATAAATTTAAGTGTTTACTGACCTTACTTACTGGTTTCTGTGACTAAAGTTTCTCCCCAAACTAATACATCTTCCACTAAAGTGCCAAGGAGATTTTTAAAGAGTAGATTTGACCATCCATCATGACCCCCCCCCGCCACCACGCACCTTTAAGTTTTTTCAGTGACTCCATATAATCTTCATATAATGTCCTCAGATTGGCTTTTCAATCTTTTCATAATCTAATCTCTTTCTACCCTTCTATACTTCCCTCCACACTCCCTCAATGATATGTATGTGACTCCCTGGAATTCTTTCCTTCCTGCCTCCAACTTTTAGCCTCTTTGTTTCCTTAAAAGTACAGATCAAATTCTACTTTCTACTGGAAGCTTTCTTAGTACTCCAAGCTGCTAATGCCTTTTCCTTTTAGCTGGCCTTCACATATCTGTGTATATCTTGTACATACTTGGATATTTGCATGTCGTCTCTCCAATTAGAATATCAGCTTCTCAAGAGCAGGCAGTATTTTAGCTTATTGGGGTGTATTTGTTTTCCTTTCTTCACTAATACTTAGCACAGTGGATGGAACATAATAAGATCTTAATCAATGCTTGGAGATGGATTTACTTCCTTTGTAGTGATTTGCTTTCCAAGATGAATCAGTGGGCACAGAAGCTGAAACAGATTGACATTTCTTCATCCTAGAACTAGGCACTTAAATGACAAATGATTTATTTTGAAATAACCATTCACATGAACTGAGAAGTGCTTTGTGTAGGAAATCTGTGTTATTGAGGCTCCTACAAGTCGGGATAAAAATATAACCTACCTCTTCTGTTTTGTCAATTCTGCCTGAATACCAAATCTGTGAGGGTAAAGTACTTTTATTCTAGATCTCCCATGCATTAGATAGTAGTCCCTAGAAGCTGTCCTTCCCCTCAATTTGAATATGTATCTATCTAATAAAAACATATTCATAGGAATGTGGGATGTTTCTTGAGAGAGGGAATTATTGAATGAAGTCTATGGGGCAAATGGACTTTAAGCAAAAACACCTAATAATGACCACATGAGTTCAATAGATATCAAGTCTTATCAAGCATATGATATAGCAGGGGCAATGTCTAGCTCAGTAGAAACATATGAATCTCTCAAAAATGACCGCTTTATGGAGAAACAAGTTCCAACTTAAATTTTCACATTCATTTCCACCTTTGCCTCAAAATATTTCTATCCAGATGGGTTTATAGAGCTGTGACAGACCAAAGCCTCAGAATGCAAAGGAGAGATGTATAAATAATGTCATGAAAGTTTATAAAGGGAAGGTCTAAAATACAGTCTAGAGATGATATTTTCAATCTGGAAATTAGTTCAGAAAATTTTGGCTTTATGTTTCAACTTCATGGAATCTCAGTGTGGGCAGGAACCATGGAAGTGATCTAAGCCAACCCACAGAGACCAAGAATTACCTCTACAACATACCCCCAAATTTCACATGGCACTTCTGTCTCATCAACCCCGCAGAAGAACGCACTGATTACCAGGGCTTCCATTACACTTTTTAGTACCTTTAATTGTAAGAAAGCTTTCCCTTATATCAAGTATAAGTATCCTCTTAGTAATATTTATCCATTAACCCTATTTCTATCCCCTGGGAACAAGCAAAGCAAGTTTAATTCCCCCATCCATATGACATTCTTTCAAAGTATACTCCCCTTCTCTCTGTAAACTTCCATAAACTAATTAAATACCTCCCAGGGGGAAAGGGTCATCTATCTTAACTGAAAGGGGATTGAGTAAAGATTCATTCAGTGCTTGTCTACACAACAAACAGGTAAAAATACCACTATTGCTGTCTGGGTGCCACTAGTAAGTCATCTACCAACAGAGAATGCATCTTCTCCTTATGTAGTTTCTTCTCTTTCTTTTCTACCTATCTTCCTGTTCTCCGCACTTCATGTCACCTCTAGATCTCAACTCTTTCCAACCTCATATAGCCATAACAGAAAATCCCTTTATTTACAAGCAACCGCAGTTGTTGGTGAATGCTTTAATAACCGGGACTAGCTATGTTCCAGCCAGATTCCTCCATTTTTTTTTTGGTCTCAAATAGTCCCTACCTCTGTTATCAGTGCATGTATTATATAATTTTGACTTCATAAATTTAGAAAGCTTAGACTCAGAGAGCTAATAAGGAGAAGAAAAGGTTCTGTAATTCAGGCTCTTAGTTTAGAGATTCCAAGTTTCTTTAAAATCCCAGCTCAAGAGACACCAATACATTGTCAATTTTTCATTACACTGTAAGATCCTTGAGGGGAGGAATTATCTTTTATATTTCATATTTAGAAACCAACATAAAATACCTATCACATATAAGGAACTTTAAAAATGCTTAATACCTGATGGGCTGTCCTTCCAATACCCCACTGCAGTCAGTGCAAACTCCTTGCAGTTTTGATTTTGTTTATATATATTATTATATTTTAATTATTATTTATTTTGTCCAATATATTCATATTGAATGTGTGTATACTTATTGTGTATCTGTGCATGTTGTGAATTCCAATATAATACAAGTTCACTGAGGTTAGAGCTGCTTAATTTTTTTCTTTGAATCCAGAATGCTGACCATAGTACCTGGCACATAGGAGGTATTTAATAAATATGTTGACCATTTGGTTGCCAAAATAGAAACATAGCTCCGGAGTTAGAAAGGATCTGAAAGGATATCCAGTGTTACAACATCATTTTTCACATGAGGAAATACTGGCTGATAAAAATAAAGTTATTTGCCCAAGGTCAAATATTTATTCTAGTCACAGAGCTAAGATTCTAAGCAAGCTTTCCTGATACTTAGACCAACTTGATTTCCCCTCTACCACTATGAATTTGTTCATCTATATATGTGAGACAGAGTAAATTTTATGAATCTTAAAAGCGAGCTTTCTTTTCTTTTCTTTTTCTTTATTCTTTTTGGAGGGGGGAAGGCAAGTCAATTGGGGTTAAGTGACTTTCCCAAGGTCAAACGACTAGTGAGTGTTAAATTTCTGAGGCCAGATTAGAACCCAGGTCCTCCTGACTCCAGGGACAGTGCTCTATTCACTATGCCACCTAGTTGCCCTGCAAGCTTCATTTTATATCTTATTTTCTACTTGTTTAAATAAAAAAGATGAATCTTGCTTCCATAAATATATTTAAAGATAGAAGAATGTGGGGTAACCAAACACTGGCAAGGGAAAAGTCACCTAAAATTAAATAGCCTGGTCAATGATCAGCAAGCTGCCATATGGGTCTTTTCAAGAGATCTTGAAATGTTTTCCCAGGTGTACGTGTGAATACATTAGATGACAACTGTGTGAAGTCTGCCAAAGTTACCTACCTTGTTACACCTGCAGAGAGGACAGTACCTGGCACACTAATTGAGTAGACAGGGTTCCAGGTTAGCATCAGCTGGCTCCATCCCTTCGCCATTTCCACCTCCCCTTGGCAGCTGTTCTTTTCTTTCCTTTTGTGGATGTGGTATTTTCTTTTGACCTTAACTTCTTAAATGCTCTTCATTTTCTAAATGCTTCGTGTCTCATGCTTTCAAAAATAAAGTCCCACAAATCAGAATGCCTGTCATGCTGTCATTTCAAGGGAACATCGGAATCATCATACATACCCAGTGCTTCTATTTCAAGATACCCTCTCTTTGCCGCTGGAAGAAGAGTTTCCAAAGTTTGATTTGCTCTTACATCCATTGAAAGTACAGACAGGCTACCTATTAGTTATTCTTTAAGAGCAGGACAGCTCTTACATGAGAAAATTCTCTTAAAATATCTTATTTTTCATACTCGAAATTAAGCAACACTTAAGGGAGATAAAATAAAGGGACTAATAAAAATGAAAATCATATACCCAAAAGAAAAGTCAAATTTTCCATCTTTTATTTCAGCTTCATTTATTTCTGGTCTATCATATTGGTATATGTATAGGGTAGTGAAACAATGGGGAGGGGGAGATAGGATGGCTACATGAAACAAAGGACAGAGCATTGCATGCAGATTTAGAAGAATTTGAATTGTGCTGCTAATGATGGGTGGCTTTTGGTTAACTCACTAAGTCAATCTGGGTCTCATTTTCTCTTCTGTTCAATGAGGGAGTAACTTCTAAGATTAATCAAAGCTCTCAATCTATGATCATCTTTACAATAGTTAGCAGGAGATTGTAGATGAAATCAAAGTCCAGACCTAGGAGAAATTATGAAGTAGGAAAAATGTTTCCTGCACCCACCATTTTCCCTGGGTTTAGGTCCTCTCTTCAGTATACCTTAAATTTCAGGATTATATTTGACACCTTACCTTCCCAGCCCCACACCCTCCCCTCTTTTAACCAATTTCTATTCATCCTGTCTAAAGAAACTTTGTTCTTTCTATTTTATTTCCACTGCTTGTTTCACATCTTTGCTTAATGCATGTGGTAACTTCCTAATGCCCCTGATCTAATCCATCTTGCACAGTATTAATCAATCCAAAACTACCTTTTCAACAATGAAATTCTATTGAGCACTGTTCAATCATCTCCATTTGTCCCCTATTTTTTAAAATAATAACACAAAGAACAAATTTCTTACTGGGGAGGAGAATGGTAGGAATAACATTAGCATAGCACCTATTATGTTCCAGATACTGTACTGAATAGTTTTGAAAATATTATCTCATTTTCAAGTCTCTCTAAAATATGTTCACACCATCAGCCAATATCCGGAATGTACAAAAAAAGAGACCCAAGTTCAGTAGATCACACTAAGGAGGAATATTGAACTGGCATGGGGAAAATGAACCATGGAAGCATGAAAAAGTAGGAAATCAGAGCCCATTATATTCCCCTCTCTGTAAAATGTAATCTCTATAAGCATAGGAGTTGTTGTTTGTTGATTTTCTTTGTTTATTTGTTTTGTATTGGTAACCTTAGAAGAGTGTTCGTATATAGTTGGAACTTATTACGATATTTTAGCTTTTGAGGTTTCATGTCAAATCAAGCAGACTCAAAAAGATGATTAAAGATAGCAATCATCCATGCTGGGGAGATTGGTTAAAAGATATGTTCGTTAACGCATTTTTAGTGGAAAGTAGATTGGTCCAGACCAGACAATCTGGAAATAAATGTCAAATTATGTTAAGAAAGTATGCAAAATTATGAAGGCCCTTTGATGACATTGCTCATCATATATAACAAGTGTCAATTATTTTTTAAATTTTCAATGTATAGCAAATCACTTGTGAAATTACTTTTTTTTGGTGTAGCAAATAATGAAACAAAGAAAGATACCTTTCTTTGGTGGATGATAAACATGTCGCACATGAAAGTAATGGATTATTTCTGTTTTATGAGAAATTGAAATTTGAAGTACAGAGAAACACATAAAGACATGTATGCATTAGTGCAAAGTGATATAAGCAGAACCCTGGAAATGATACAAAAATAATGATAATGATTTTATTGGAGAAAACAAGAGAGCAACAGCAAAATAGAAATATATACTATATAACAATCAAGTTTTATCCCAAAGAAGGGATGTGAGATAGAACCACCCTTTCTTCCTTATAAAGGAAGGAAACTATGAATATGGAATATACTATATAATATTGAGCTTGGTAGACATATTACCAAGTTTTGATTAATTATTTAATATTTTTCTTTATAAATGATTATGTTAAAATGCATAGTTTTCAGAGAGGGGAAGAAGATGGGCATATTGAGAAATGAAGGTGTTCAAAAAAATTCTTAAGAAAATGTTTAAATTTATTAATTGAATTAGGTTATATAACACATCTTCAATCCTATTGTCATTGCCTATAGTAATGACAATGATAATAGTAATAGCTGGCATTTATATCACCAGTGCCAAAAGTCTAAGAGTGGTTTTTAAGCTAATGCGTGAAACTGCATTAAGACTTCTGGGACATCCAGTATGAGCACATTTAGGTTTCCAAAGAGCTTTTCATATGTTTGTTATCTCAGTTGATTCTCACAATAATCCTCTGAGGTAGATACTATTATTGTCAATAACATCATTTTATAAGAGGAAAATCTGACTGATAGGATATAAGTGATTTACTCAGGCAGTCAAAATCTAATTTATGATTAGAACTCGTGTTCCTAATTCCTAGTGGAAAAAAAATGAGCCTTCTGTTCTGATAGGGTCAATTTCACACAACTCTAAACATACCACTTTCAATCTTGGTTCAATGTCACTACTTTTCCTATCCACTTAAAACATGTCCTCTTTTTTCCCTAAGGCCTATTAAAATGCACACAACACTAAGCTCTATTTCAAGTTGTTATTTCTTTCAAAGGTCTTTTCTGCTTTCTCCAACATGTATAGGCCCCTTTCTCTTTATTCTTTATCTCCTTGATCATCTATAAGAGGTGTAATGGAAACAATTATATACTATCCCATTATTAGTTTACTGTCTTCATTTTTATCTATTTGAAGATATATTATTATACATCCCCTACAAGTCTAATATTTTGGATATGTGGTGGAGAGGTGTTCATTCCAATTCCTCATGATTTGACAAACATTATAAATCGTTGACTATATATCTAGTATATAAAGATATATATATATATATATATATGTATATATATATATATATATTTTAAGTTTCTGACTTCAAAGAATCAGGAGAACAAAAATACTTTAATGACTTGAGACATCAGTGAAGTAATCACACTGAAAATGTAGTATGACTGGGACCCTGAAAGAAGGCAAGTATTTTGAGGAGAAGAGAAGAGACTGAATTTCATTGATGTGAGATCTTCTTTTGGGTGGCAAGAGGTCAGTGATAGAGGGCAGACTTTGAGGATCAGTGAATAGAAGAGTTTGGTTAGAAGGTTGAATTAGTCAATAGAAATGGGATGGTTGCTGTCCTTCATTCTAGGAGAGGATCAAAATGACGTCCTATGCTAGAGTCAAGCTTCAGTGTGTCCAACTGTGGCCTATCAGACCACCATGAGTAATGATATCCAATAAGATGAGAAAGATAAACTTGTGTAACATTGTAGAAGACTTTAAATGGCATACAAAAGTTTATATTTTATTCTATTGGCAATAGGAAGCCACCGAAGATTTTTGAGTAGGGAAGTGACTCAGTCATATTTGGACTTTGGGAAGAACTCAATGCTCATGCAGAAACAAGTCTCACTATTGCATTTGGTTCAAATGAAATATTACTTGCCCTGGAAGCACATTAACAATCAATTATTGATGAGGATTGATCAATCAGCTTGTGAGGTCAAGAAAGTACAGATCTAGGAGGCAGATTGTGTTCTTTAATCTTTTTTGGAGGAGGGAGAGCTGTAGGCCAACTGTTTTGTAAATGTCTAGGATAGAAGAGACTGCCTTAGACTCTAGACTAGAATATTTAGCTGTGTTGTGGTCTTGATGGGAGGATTGCCTTATGTGACCATGGGATAGCATGAGTACCCTTGGGTCTTGGAATGAAGAGAACTTACCAAAAATCTGGGACAAATATTGTGGAAATTAGAATGTCAGTATACAATGAGGCAAACAATCGATCTCTCTTTTCAACTTATAGCTAGGAATGCAAACCCTTACAATCATAAAAAAAATAACAAAAAAGATCTAGCTATTTAATATATTCATAGTTGCTCTCTGGAAAAATGTAAACTTAGAAATAATATTTATATTCAATAATTGGAGACTAGCTGAATAAATTGTGGTTTATTAATGCAATGGGATTTTATGTTTCCAGAAAATGGATAATATGGGTAATAGAAGGAAATATGAAAAGACTGTTATAATGTGATGCAAAGAGAGAACACTAGAAGCAGAGCTGTAGACAAATCCATAACCGCTACATAAAATAAAATTAAAGGCAGCAATTCAGAGAGAGAGTACATAGAGAACAGGGAAGAAAAGGAGGGGGAAGTGGAGGGAAGAAAAGAGAAGGGAAGTAAAAGAAAACAGAGTAAGAAAAGAGAAAAGGAAATTATGGATGCCTTCAGACCCAATTCAGGTTAAGAGGGGAACAAATAACAGGCATTTTCAGCAATGTGCTCAATGACCACTTATTATGTACTTAATAGGTTTTAGGCATTAGATTTATTAAAAGAGACAGAAAAAATCAAAACAATGCTTAATTTTAAGGACCATATATTCTTTTTTGGGGGGGAGGGGGAAGGATGTTGTTTGTCTTTTGTTTTTGAAGAGGACTAATGATATCATTGTCTTGACTTGAATATGAATTGGATTTAAGTACATCAGAGTCTTCTAAAGTCATCAACCTCAATCTTTGGTCCTGAGTCATTGAAGTCCAATGGCAGGACAAAAGTCAAGATGACTGGTGACAATACAGGATGCAGTGGATGAACTTGGGCTCTTTGCTATCTAAGGAAACTGTAAGTACTCCACAGTGGTTGCTACAGTCACCTGCATGGTCATTGGAACAAAATGTTCTCATTTCCTCATTCTGCTAGAATAAGTCTTCACATGCTTTTAGGGGGATACAGAATGGATAAAATATAAATATAGCTCTAACTAAATATATGTTGATAGATGTATCTGGCAATATGTCTATAGTTTTGTATCTATGGGTATGCATACATGTATATGTATGTATTTATTATCTATCTTCAAATATATCTATATATCCTCAAACAAGTTAAGCAATGTTTAGTATTATGTAACATGAGAATGACAGAAAAAAGTACAGAAAAAAGAAAGTTCTTTCTATTCCAAATGCTTGCTTTCTAACAATGTGGTATAAGTTTGTCAATAAAAAATATGTAAGACAAATGATGAAATCTTAAGCCAAACCCACAAGTTTGAATAAGATAGACACAAATTTAGAAAAAAAACATTGATACATAGATATCTATATGTGTATGTATATATACATATACATACATGTATGCACAAAATATACACACATATATTACAATACATATATACACAGGGATATATGTAAAATAATATGGAACAATGGTGTGTGTATGTATGCATGTTTGTGTATAGGCAGCTAGATGGTTAAGTTGATAGAGTCCCAGGCCTGGAATCAGGAAGATTCCATTTGCTGTGGTCAAATCTGGCCTCAGACATTTATTAGTTGTGTGACCCTAGACAAACCACTTAACCCTGTTTTTATCAGTTTCTTCATCTGTAAAATGAACTGAAGAAAGGAATGGCAAATCACTCCAGTATCTTTGCCAAGGAAATCCCAAATGGGGTTACAACACAACTTAAACCACTGAAGAGCAACAAAAATATCAAAATACATGCTGCATATATGTATATATGCATGTCTATATGTATACATGCATACATATATAGTGTGTATATAATTGTCACTAGGTGTATGTGTAAACCACAATTTGTTCAGTCATTTACCATTTGAGACCCCCTCTCAGATTCTTATTTTTTTCCACTTCAAAAAGAGTTATAAATATTTCTAAGTCCTTAGTTAAAGTTTATTTTGCTTAGAACTAATCCCTCACTTTGTCATTTCCCTTCTATGTGCACTCCTTTTTGACTTCTTTGATTTTTTCACCATGCCTGCAGGAACCTGATCATTGGGAAATTTTTGGTATTCATGCCTCTTCATTAGTCTCTGCCCCTCCATTTGAAGAGTACAATCAAGTACTCCAAAACCTTCAGTTAGAGAAGGAATCCAGGGCAGCCATCTCCATATTTCCCTCTTAGCTATACTTGTTTGGAACTTCTTTGACTTTTCCACCATGCTACTTCAGGGTACATTTCCCTTCTGCCTCCCTTTCAGTCATCTTTTTTTGTGCAATTTTCTTTACTAGATTGGAATCTCCTTGAGAATAGGGAATATATTTTTTACATATGTATCCTCAGTGTTTGGCATAGTGTCTGACACATAGTAGGTATGTATTAAATGTTTATCGACTGACTGGCTAATGCAATCTCCCTGTAATTATTTCTTTCCCTTTCTCTGTTTACCTTCTTATTTCTCTATAGAATGAAATATATGTATGTATATATGTATGTACACACATCTACTTATTAATTCATTCTTTTATCCATTTGTTTATTTACTTGCCTCCCACACTATGTGTGTGTATTTTTTTCTCCATGATCAATTCACATGAGAGTAAGAATTGTCAACTACTCCCACCCTTTCTAATTTGTATAGATATCTTCTTACACACTCTGCTTCAAATTTATTAAAGAAAATTACACAAAAAAGAAGACTGAAAGGGAGGCAGAGGGGAAATGTACCCTAAAGTAGCATGGTGAAAAAGTCAAAGATGTTTAAAACAAGTGGGAGACTTTGTGGAAGACTTATTTACCTCCTCCCTCACTGCAGTGTGTTCTTTTAGAGTCATTTTAGCCTCTGTTTGTGTTTCGAAAATTCCAGTCACATAATAGTTTTGTATAATGATATTCTTTGTTGCTTTTTCTTTCAGCCTACTACCTGACTTCTGATTTTATGTTAGGTAGGTCTCTGCACTTCTAGAGGAAAGGTCAGGGCTGGTCCTATTTCTGCTTTCCTGAGAATGTGGAGTGTTGTGTTATTCCAGGGTATCAGGGACAGCTCTGCATGGAGACCTCCAAGAATTCATTGCTCCCAAAGTGCTCAGATTCAGTGCAAAGTCTGATTGATGGCTCCTCTTGTCCAACCCTATCCTGAGCTTGATTATATGATCTTTGCATCATATTCTGAACTTTTACCACTCAGTCTTCAAACTGAAATTATCCTTAAGGCACACAACGACAAGGTTCATTTGAAGTGTTGCAGTGTTATTACAAAGCTTTACTTAGGGCACAGTGACTAAGACTGTAGACTGGAGTGCCCGACACCTGGGGAAATGAATTTCCTTCTTTGAGTAATTCTCCCTTATCTTGGAGTTAGATTTCCATCAGCTGTGTATATTGACTCCCGCTCCAAACCCACTGCAAGATCTTTTCTTCTCCCTAGCTACGATATTTATTGTACCCATTTTGCAAATTCTGCAAATGCTCTGCACATTCTGGGATCAAAGGAGATGGCCACTGCTATTTTCTCCAAGTGGGTTTTAAGGAGGGTTAGGGGAATTCAGGAATCATGAATTGCTTTCTAGGGGAACAGAGGAGACCCTTTTGGTGACTTGCCACCATTTGTACCCAACTGCATGTGGGTAACATAAAAGTCACCTGTGTCACAATGAAAATGTAATCTAGGATATTTAGCCAAAATGGGATGCCAGACCTTCTTACAAAACTGGTGAATTTCTTTGGGGGCTAATCTACCTTCTCTCTCCATGTTCTACTTTTTCCCATGTCTCCAGGCACCCTGACAAGGTGGGATGCAGGATCTAATACAGACCCTGTCTCCTTCCAAAGAGGTAATCTGTCCTGAGGTTCATGAGCTCTTCTCAACACACAACCTTCCTTCTTAACAGAGGGAACCAAGTTTTTAGTCATTGCTACCTAATGTTATAAGACCTGCTATTATGAGGTCTTCCTTTCACAAAACAAATAGCATTAAATAATATACATAGGATAGGTGACATACTGAAATTTAAACTGTTTATAATACTATTGCTTATTATAATTTTGATGTTTATGATTTCTTTCTAGTTGAATTGATCATGCTAAAATGCTGAGGAAAGAGGAGGGTTATGGGTATGCTATAGTATAGGGGATATGAGTGTTGGGCTTGAAATCAAGAAAACCCCAAATTTAGATTCTGGTGTTAACATTTGTTCTTCTGGAACTTGGGCAAATGAGTTTATCTCCCTGAGGCTCAGATTCATCATCTGTAAAAATAGCTTTGATATCTCAGAGTTGGTATTCCTAAAAAAATAAGGCTCTAGAAAAGTGTCAATTGTTTCTAACATATAGTAAGGAATTAACAAGTGATTTTCAATTTTATTTATTTCAGAGATACTGATATAATTAAATCACTTCAAATGCTTCCAGATAAAACTCTTTGGAAGATTTTTCTCTAGTGGATCACAGGAAGGCTATTTTTTTGGGCAACACGAGGTAGGATATTAATTGAAATTTCCTCCTGGATCACTGTGGAGAAGACTCTATATAATCAGTTAAAAAAAAAAGACCTGGCACTGACTGTGACTTGTATCATGAGTTTCTTATCACAAAATTCAGACTTAAGTTGAAGATAGTAGGGAAAACCATTGGGCAATATAAGTATGACCTGGGGTGGCTAGGTGGCGCAGAGAGTAAAGCACTGGCCCCAGAGTTGGGAGGACCAGAGTTTGGTTCTGGAACAAAAAATATTTCAAAGAAAAAGAAGAACAAGAAAGCAAAATGCCTATCTGAAGAAGTCTTAGAAATAGCAGAGGAAAAAAGGAAAGTGAAAGATAAAGGAGATAGCGAAAGATATACCTAAGTGAATTTCTAATTGGAGAGAATTGCACTGTTGTTCAGTCTTCAGGACCACATGAATTATACTGTCCATTATGATTTATTGGCATAGATACTAGAGTGGTTTGTCCTTACCTTCTCCAAAAGACTAAGGCAAACAGGTTGCCCAGGGTCACACAGCTAGTGTCTAAGGCTGAGTTTTAATTTCTTCATTACCCCAGGCCCTGATCTCTAACCGTGGAGCCATCCAGCTTCCTACTTCCAGAGAATAGCAAAGAGAAATAAGGAGGTTTTCTTAAATGAGCAATAAAAAAAGAAGACAATAGAATGGTAAGACAATCGTTCTCTTCAAGAAAATTAGAGGTATCAAGGGAATGTTGGTCATAATAAAAGACAAAAATGGTAAGGACTTAACAGAAGTAAAAGACATTAAGAAGATATGATAAAAATACAAAAAAGATCTATACAAGAAAGATCTTATAACCATAATAGTGTGCTTTCTGACCTAGAGCCATACATCCTGGAGAATGAAGTCAAGTGAGGCTTAGGAAACATTGCTGGCAATAAGGTCAGTGGAGGCAATAGAATTCCAGCTGATTATTTAAAATTCTAAAATATGATTCTGTTAAAGTGCTGTACTCAATATGCCAACAAATTTGAAAAGCCCGACAGTGGCCATTAGATCAGAAAAGATCAGTTTACATCCCAATGCTAAAGAAGGGCAATGCAAAGAATGTTCAAATTACTGAACAATTGCACATGCCATCAAGGTTTAGTTTAAAATTCTACAAGCTAGCCTTCAGCAATATGTGAATTGAGAATTACCAGAGGAGCAGGATGCTTTTCAAAGAGGAAGAGGAGCTAGAAACCAAATTGCCAATATTCACTGAATTATGGAGAAAGGAAAAAAAAGAGAAAACAAAAAAAATCTACTTCTGAATCATTGACTACACAAAAGTTTTGACTTTGTGCATCACAAGAAATTGTGGCCAGTCCTCAAAGAGATGGAAGCATTATCAACAATCTTAGATATGTAGGTTATCCCAATCTGACAGCAGAAAGTAAAGAAGAATTAAGAAGCCACTGAGGAGGATAAAAGAGCAGACTACAAAAGCTGGTTTGAGACTTAACATTAAACCGAACAAATAAACAAACAAAACCCTCAGATCGTGGCAACTGGACCCATCATTTCCTGGTAAATGGAGAGAGAAGAATTGGAGGCTGTATGAGATTTTGTATTCTTGGACTCAAAGATGACTGCAGAAGGTGCCTGCAGCCATGAAATTAAAAGACCTTGCTCCTTGGAGGAAAAGCTATGGCAAATCTGGACAGCATACTAAAAAGCAGAGACATCTTCTTGCTGTCAAAAATCCTTACAATCAAAGCTATAGTTTTTACAGTAGCAATATATGGCTATGAGAGTTGGACTATAAGGAAAACCACAGAATCAATACTTTTGAATTTTGTTGCTCAAGAAAATGTTTGAGAATCCTTTGGACAGAAAAGGGATCACAGTCCTTAATACATAGAGAAATCAATGTTAACTATTCACTGGAAGTTTAAATACTGAAGCTGAAGATTAAATACTTTGGCTGCATAATAAGAATACAGGACTCATTGGAAAAGACCCTGATTTTAGGGAAGATTGAAGACAAAAGGAAGAGGGGACAGCAGAGGTTGAGATGGATACAAGTTCATCCTACATCTTCTTTCCTTCTTTCTCTTCCTTCCTTCCTTCCTTCCTTCCTTTCTTCCTTCCTTCCTTCCTTCCTTCCTTCCTTCCTTCCTTCCTTCCTTTCTTTCTTTCTTTCTTTCTTTCTTTCTTTCTTTCTTTCTTTCTTTCTTTCTTTCTTTCTTTCTTTCTTTCTTTCTTTCTTTCCTTCTTTCTTTCAATTAAGCAATCGGGGTTAAATAACTTGCTCAAGGTTTCATGGCCAGTTATTTCTGGGTGTGGTGCTAAGTATCTGAGCCAGGATTAGATCCCCAGGTCATGAGCCGGTGCTCTTACTCGCTGACCCACCTGGCCACCTGTAGCAGCAAGCATCCCAGCGTCTCCAGGGTGGCTGCTCACACAGGTTCTTGGATCTGCTTTGTTAAAGGAAAGCAACTCAAAATGGGTTAACAAGCTTACTTTAATCAGTCAGACATATATCGTTTACCTTGTTCAGGGGAAAAAGGTCAGCACCCCGAACTTCAAAACATACAGGTAGAATTATCAAGACAGAAACAGATCAAGTAGACAGATTTCCAAACTGTCCAACCATTACATCCATACCCAGTCAACATCTGGGTTTCCACATCTGGGTTTTTCAAAGCCGGGGGACTCTCAACAACAGCTTCCCAGAATTCAGATCAAATCACAGAACACTTCTCAAAGTGAGTCCCAAAACAAAGCTACACATCAGGGCTTATATAGCCTTCACCTGGCTCAGAGAATGTAACAACCTTATTGACTCACTGGCCAATCAAGAATATCTACTGAAAAACAAGCCTCCCACCCCAGGCTTCAGGTGCACTTTTTAGCCTAGGGGCAGGGAAGATCTTCCAAATCTGCATTCCCATTACACCACCCCTAAGCAATTGGGATTAAGTAACTTGCTCAAGGTTACATGGCCAGGTGTTTCTGGGTGCATGCTAAGTGTCTGAGCCCGGATTTGATCCCCAGGTCATTCTGACACTGGAACCGGTGCTCTTACTGTGCTACCTGGCCGCCCCAATCCTACATTTTCAAAGAGAATCAATCGCATCATGATGTTTGGGGTAAAATAGTAGATGGTGTATGATGCCTTGATTGGCATGTGAATTGGGTTTAAGTAAGGCAGAGTTGTATACTCAGCCTGAGTCATCAAAGTCCAGTGGCAGGAAAAAATTCAAGGCAACTAGCAGTATCCCAGGATGCAGTGGGTAGCCTTAGTGTCTATGATGTCTGACCAGGCTCTAAGAGCCAAAGCACCTGCTTCAGTTGCCTGCATGGCCTTTGAAACAAATTGTTCCTATCCTCCTCTTCCACGTCAAGAAATCTTAACATGCTTGATGTAAACACTGCCCTAACTCCCTGACAAGTTTGGGGCCTATCACTTACCTCCAACCAGGCTTAGTTTTCTGCTAAGATGGTTTTACCAGGTTTTGGCTGATGTACATGTTATAAATTCTTGGAGCCAAAGGGAAGAATTGGGCTGCAGGTGAACTCCAGAGGTGAATTAGCAGCCCTGCAAAGGGCTTGGCAAGTCCTCACACCAGAGATGCAAGTTTTCAGGGGTGTATGGAGGTGTTCATGGAGAACTAGCTCCTTTGAAAATGGAGAGATAGTGTCATGGAAGCAATGAATATGAGTTTGGACAGACATCAGGGGATATTGAAGGATAGAAGGGCCTAATGCCATGATTCATTGGGTCATGAAAAGTCAGACATGACTGAACACATGGACAACAACAAATTCATTGCAATAGGGACTAGCCCAATAACAAATAATGTGATACAACTGTGGTAGTAGTTAATAGGACCTTTTGAACAAGGGTGTAGAGTTTTAATAATTGTCAAAATTACATCAGGTTATAGGATTCCATATTTCCCTCCTGGTTTGAAGCTTATACCATCCTAGAGCTTTTGATGTACAAATGGTCCATTGAATACAATTTAATTAGTAACATTAGGCTATTGTTCATATCATCATCATTGTCACTATTGTCATCACTGTCCTCATCATTATCAAATGTCTCTGGATCTATATTCAGAACTCACTCTATGCCAGCTGATTCTCAGTGCTGTGAAAAGGTAGAGTTTTAACATTTAAAACCTAGAAAATGGAGGAAAAATAAAATGTGAAAAACATATTAATTATAATAATTAACTGATATCCTGGTGAGACTTGGGTTCAGGACAAATGTTAGAGAGAGTGCCAAATACACAGTCTGGCTGAGGGAGACTCGAAATTTAGGCCAAAATTTCATTTCAGTTTTTAACAAATGGCTGATAAGTGTTTTTAGTATTTGTGTAGATTCAATTTAGAAGTTAATTTTAGATTTTGAAGCTCAAAGATCCATTCATTATCTCTAGTTATTTACTATTTATTTGGAAAGGAACTCAATTTATACTTGAGAAAAACCTCCACTTTGTAGCAGAAAAAAAAATCGCTTAGGTTGGACCACTCCCACCATGGTGCCTAACAGTTCTTAATTAAGTTAATGGGCCAAGACTTTATTCTAAGTGATCCAGATGGGATTTGTGAAATTATCAGTCCTCCATAATGAGTTTGACAAATATTCAAGAAATGTCCACCAGGTGGCACCTAAATACTTCCTTACTTACATATATGCTATTCAATCAACAAATATTTATTGAGCCCCCGCAGGGACTACAGCCCTGCACTTGGAATTCTTGAAAGATGAAATTAAACATCCGTGGAATTTGGAAGCAATGAAAAGGTGCTCTTAGTAAGTCAATTTATTCTCTTTAGTCAACAAGAACACGCTATAAATAAGGAAGGCATGGTTATCAAAGGTATGGTTTTGATATCTATGAATGCTTAGGGAATGGCTTCGTTTTAACAAAATGACCTTTAAAAAGATTATGGAATCAAAGATCTGGAAATAGGAGGGACTTTAGAGGTCTTCTGTGCCAATCCCTTTATTTTACTTTTGAGGAAACATGCCCAGAGTTTGATTAGATACATTTCATACAATGAACAAATGGCACAATGAGATTTTCAACCCAGGGTCATGAAAGCATAGACTTCAAGCTGCAAGAGACCTTGATAGTAAAAAAAAAAGTATATTTTACAGATGAAGAAACTGAGGCAGAGAAAAATTAAGTGACATGCCCAGGGTCACACAGTTATTAAGTGTCTGTAGTGGGATTTTAACTTACTTTGCCTTATATTCCATTTCTCTCTTTATCCTTTGCACCATTTACTGTACTCTGTATCCCAAGTGGAAGTAATTCATTACACCCCACTTCCTCCTAACACTTGCGTGGTATTATGATATTTGTTATTATGTTAAAATCCTCCCTTCTTAAGGGGTAAAAATTTGGAACTTTGGGGAAGGCAAATAAATATGCTTTGTGATATGTAATGTAAATGTAATGACCAACATAAAAAATGAGGTGCTGAATTAATACACGGTGGTTGAATTTCAAATAATAACAAAATAAGTTCCCCATTGTAGAAACTCTGACCCACTGATCAAACCATACAATAGAAATCCCTATAGAGGGCCAAAATTAGCCAAGGATGGAAAACACACATTCTCTTTTCTTTGTTTGTAAAACCTGTTGGGAGGAAGGTTAATCAAAAACAGAGATGTAATTCAGTGCTAGGAGAGTTCCTTTTCCATTCTGACAATACCCTTAATCTTAATTACTCTATTCACTTCAAGGATGAGCCAGATTAATGTTCCCCTTAGAAAACCACCCGATTTGTCTAATTAATGTAAATCGTAAAATGTTCAGGAGGTGTTAGGAGTGGGGTTTGTTCCTGCATTTCGAAAACATTCTAATTGGGATGTATTTTCCCAGAAAGGTCTTTTGACTGAATAAAGGTATGCATCAGTTCTAAGTAAGTAGAAAGATTTTCATGAAAAATGATGGGCTGCAGCCATCATTGGTATGATTTGCTTTCTGGGCAAAGGCATAAAAATGGCATTAACTTTGCCTGTTTCTTTATTAGATTTGAGTTTGACTCTTTTATATTTTCTTCATTCCTCCCTCCCTTCTTTCCTTCCTTTTCTTTTCATCAATGACACAATTCCAAAAAGAACAAATTGGACAGTCTTCTCCCACTGAATTGATGACTCGATTTAATAAATTAGCTGTTCCTACATTTTAAGTGAAGGCCATAAAGGATACAAACATTTGCCAATGACAACTATACATAGACTTAAAAGTGATCATTTCCCCTCTCCCCTCCACCATTATCATAATGAACCAGAGAGAGGAGAAATTTGTGCTACTATTGTATAACAAAATCAGTACTGGGTATAGGTACAAAACATCAGCTGTAGTTCAAGATCTGCCTTTGCCCTGGCTGTCCCCTATTACTGCCAGGTTTTTTCTCCACATTTCTGTCTCTTAGAATTCCTAGTAAAAAAAAATAACTTAATTTTCCTCTTTCTCTAGCTCCTAGTTTCTTTGTTTTTCCATATTCAAAGCTACATTGTGAATACTTTTTAGTTCTCTCATATTTCAAATCTTTACCTGTTGTCTCTCCATTAAAAACATGTTCCTTGATAATAGGGACATTTCATTTATTGTATTTTATCTTTATTTCTTAACACAGCACTTGTAGACTTATTAACAACTTAATAAATAGCTGTTAATTGATTGATTGCTTTGTTATCTCATTAGCCTATTTTGCCAACTTACTATATTTTATAAGTGTAGGAAAGTTAGCTCAATGTCTATAAGCCTCTGTTTCCTCATTTGTAGAGTGGGGGTAATTAAATGTGTACCACATACCTAAAAGTTTCTGTGGGGAAAATGTTTTATATGTCTTAAAGTATTATATAAGTTTAATTATCATAACAGTATTATTATTATCAGAAATAGTTATTGCCTATATGCTTACAGAGAGTGCTATGATCTAATACAGATTTGCAGGAAACAGACAGGAGTTTTTTATGTACATCATGATTAAATATTTTTGATCATATACAAGCAAGAGATAAAATATATTAAGCAAGTATATTCCTGGAAGTAATAGGTTAGAGGGAAAGCATGAAACTCTTGTAATTAGTTGAGGGCATGCTTCTAAGGAAAGGAAATATTTAAGGAACTATTAGAGTAATAACAGAAGCAAATGAGTTTTAAAATTGAAATTGTATCAATGGAATATAATGGGCATCCAAATGGTATGGTAAATGGTAGTTGAACTTGGAGTCAGAAAGACGTGAGCTCAATTGACTAGCTATGTTACACTGGATAAATTTCCTAATCTCTCTTAGGCTCAGTTTCTTCTTCTGTAAACGGGATATAATAATAGCATATACCTTCCAGGGTTAGTATTGGGTTAACATGTGGTAATATGTATGAAACACTTTGTGATCCCCAAAAGGATATATTAATATGTTAGCTATAATTATCAATAGTGAAGAGACTAAGGAAAATATTTTTAGTAAACTAAATTGAGAAGATAAAAGCAGTGAGTGAAATTTAGATAAGATACTTTACATCTACTTTAAGTGAGGTTTACTAATAATCTGACAACTTTAACTATTGGTACATTCCTGATAAGAAAGAAGGAAACAAATACCAAATGAAAAGTAACAATATGCACAAAAGTTGGTGAAATCCAGTCACAGAAGGGAACTTAAAGTTTTCGCTCAGAGTCTATTGACTTGTATTTTAGACACAGTTTGGATAAGTTTGATTTTTTCTAGGATCTAACATTCTTCTAGCAATAAAAATCTATTAAATTATATTTAAAATAAGAATCAATAGAATCTAAGTAAGGGTGACTAACTCCACTGAAAACGATTCTGGCCATTACTAATAAAAAAAAGAATGAGGAAGGAAAAGAAGGAAGGAAGGGAGAGAATGAGGGAGAAAGGAAAAACACCAGTCAGAAAGTAAGGAAGGCAGGCAGGCAGGAAGAAAAGAAGACAGGAAAGAAGGCAGGCAGGAAGGAAGCAAACAAGAAAGGAAGGAGTAAAATTATAGTGACTACTTCCCAGGTATGTTTTCTCTATAGAACAACTCTATAGTTCATTTCTCCCTTTTGCTGTGGAGAATAGTTGGAAAGCTTTTTGGGAACAACAATGGTGATGACTTCCACTGTGAACTCTTTGATTACGGCACTCTTGTGGATTCCTAAAATAAGATCAGGGGCTCCAGAGATTTTTTTTTAATGATGTCAATTCTTCATTAGCAAACCTTACAACTGAGACATCTACTGAGCAGGGAGACCAAAGCATCAAGAAAAGCATCAGTGACTCATCTTTGAAAATCCTTGCCCACCCTTTATTTGCTAGTCACCATGCTAAGACCTGGGGATACAAAGACCTAAAAGGAATTGTTTCTGCCTTCCAAGTGTTTGTGTTCTGTCAATATAATGGAAATAAGTTGCTTAACAGATTTTGAAGATGTGCATATCAATTATCAATGAATAAATAACTACTCCTTTCAATCCATATGAAATGTTTCAAATTGGCAATGATACCTGAGTGTCTACAGCCTGCAATATAATCCACTGCATTCAATTCTCCCCTTTTGGCAAGGAAAGTTAATTTCTCCAACTTTTACAAAGAAAAGATCTTTCTTAGTCTGTGTTAGAGTTTCTCCCATGGTGAAGAGGAGATTTAATTTGCCTCTCTAGATCCTGGAGTGTCATAAGAAACTGTGTACTTCAGACTTATTTTGGAGGTGTAAAATGGCTTGCCCTATGTATCAGGCAAGTTTAGAACCTTCTGTGGCATCATTTGAAGACCATGCTGATCTTCCATCTTGAAATCTCTCCCAGAAGGCAATCACAGTTCCCTGGATTCTCATTGTTAGTCACTCCACTGGTTAATGCAGTTAATCCAGAAATACACTGCTAAGATTTACATATATGAGTTGAGGGAAGGACATTCATTCATATTTGCCTACCCTGACATCAGATAACATATTGCATTTCAATCCATTAGTTAAAATTATACTATACAAATGACATGATACTGGACTCAACAAGAAATAGAGATGAAAACTACAGTCTTGGATTTAAAAATTTTAATAATAGCTCACAATTCTAGCTTATTTGGTGAATAAGAAAAAACATCATCCCTCAAAGAGGAGGTAGCCTAGCCTAGGGGATAAAGAAGTGGCCTAAGAGCCAGGAAGTTTTGGATTCAAGTTTCACCAATGACACATAGTGACTATGTGATCCTGGGCAAGTAACTAAGATCTCAGTACTCAGGGTTAATCTCTAGGACAACAAGTCTACCTGCCTTGCTACCAAGAAAGGTTCCCGATCTATGCGATAAAATAACAGTTGTGGTCTCTGTCCTTTACCTCAGAACAAATCTGTGAGATAGGTACTTCTAAATATCCCTTCATCAATGAGACAACTGAGGTCTGGAGAGTTGAAGTGAACTTGCCCATGGTCACACCATAAGTGGAGGGTCTGATTACTTACAATTGAAGTAGAGAGTTAAGATATGTGCCCCAAACTAGAAAACAATTGATCTGTTAGAAACACATACAAGAAATCAAACATGGAAATACATGGTTCAAGGAAGGAAAAATCCCTTCTAATTAGGGGGAAAGGGGAAGATTTTATTGAAGAGGCAGAAGTCATGCCAAGCTTTAAAGGAAGAAGGAAATTACAACAGTTAGAGGAGAATAAGGAGTTTGTTTGAAGCTGATACATGTTGGCCTGTGCTAATCTATGGATATTGGAGAGAATGAGGTATGACATCATGATGTCATGGAAACTTGGGGTCAATTGGATGGAGGGATTGGAAAAATGAGAGAGGAAAGTGACATTATTAGTACTACCACGGCTGCTCCTCCTCATCTTCCTCCTCCTTCCCCTCATATTAAGTGTCATTTCTATAGTACTTTTCAGGGAAGGTAGGTGGTGCAATGGAGAGAGTGCAAGGCCTAAAGTTAGCATGACCTGAGTTCAAATTCAGCTACAGACACTTACTAGTTATGTAACCCTGGGCGTGTCACTCAACCCTGTTTCCTTCAGTTTCCTCATCTGTAAAATGAGCTGGAGAAGAAAATGGCAAACCATTTCAGTACCTTTGCTAAGAAAACTCCAAATGGGGTCATGAATAATCAGGCACAACTAACATAAAAAATAACAGCAACAGCAACAAAATACTTAAGGTCTGTAAAATTCTTAACTCATCTGACATTTGCAACAACTCATAAATGGGCTGGTACTACCCATATTTTACAGATGAGGAAACTGAAACAGGCAGAGGTAAAGTGACTTTCCCAAGGTCACACAGCTACTAAATTTTGGAAGCAGGATTTAAATTCTAGTAGGATTCATTGTCCTGACTTTGAGCATAGAACTCTACCCACTGTGCCACCTAAAGTCCTGAAGTTAGGGTTTGGGAAAAGATAAAAAAGATATACAAAAGAAAATCTTTGAGTCAACATTACAAGTGGGAAAAAAAAGTTCTGGAACCATAATTTGGGGAACCTAGGTTTCTTTTTTTAATATAGTATTTCATTTGCTGTAATTACATTTCAAGATAATTTTTAGCATTCATTTTTACAAGATTTTAAGTTCCAAATTTTTCTCCCTCCTTCCATTCCTTTCTCTCTTCCTAAAATAGTAGGCAATTTGATATAGGGTATATATGTGTAATTATGTAAAACATATTTTCATATTAGTCACAATTATGAAAGAAGAAACAGATCAAAAGAAACAAAACAACGAAACAGAATAAAGTGGAAAAGAAAGTGCTTCAAAAGTGATCATGAGGGTTTTTTTTTTGTTTGTTTTTTGTTTTGTTTTGTTTTTAGAGGTCCAAGGGTTTTATTTCTCATCATGCTGTGGTGGCATACA
The DNA here is from genome assembly GCF_028583685.1 of Petaurus breviceps papuanus. NCBI lineage: Eukaryota > Metazoa > Chordata > Mammalia > Diprotodontia > Petauridae > Petaurus > Petaurus breviceps. Next base: position 36,331,215 of record NW_027185761.1, on the reverse strand, counting down.
CAAATGCCAGCAGACAAAGGGCTAGGGAACATAATTTCTCCCTGAAGGTATTTTACTGCACTTCTCTTCCTCCAAGATAGCTTCTAGAAACGTTCTCTGGGAAGGGAGGGCTCTGGGTGCACAGCAGGGGCCCGCAGCCTCAGGCACCCTGCTGACAGCGGACGCACCCTTTCAGATCTTCCAGAAGGTTGATGTTCTGCTGGTGCTCTAAGGCCGTGCTGAGCTCCATCAGTTGGTCCCCAGACGTGTTGCCCACCCCTCGGTCAGCCAGAAGTTCAGCAGGAGGTCGTACAAGGCCCACCGCATTGAGTGTGTAGTCTGTACCCTTCCAGCCCGATTCGCTGGTGGGCTCTCCTCCTCTTCCTCCTGCCCAGCCTCGTCCTGCGGATGGTGGCAGGCCTGCCCAGGGGCCGTCTTGGAGTGGTCCTTCACAGCCTCCACCGCGAAGTCCCGGGTTGACGTTAAGTTCAGGCTCTCCCTGTTCTTGGGCTTTCTGTGCCTCCGGTGGCTCGTCATTAAAACAGGATACTGTTGTTAATACTGAATGTGGCCGCGAGCCTCGCCAGGTCATCCCCGGACACACTTGGCTTCCCAGTTCCCAACCCCCAGACTTCTCGGGGAGGGATTTGTGTTTCTGCATTTTCCTCTCCTCTGGTTTCGTCTGTCAGGAACTCAGCGAAAGCCTTGTCCCTCCTGGTGTGGAGCGCCCACCCCCCGTGCAAGGGCAGAGGTCGGGCGCGCCCCGCAGGAGGTGCAGGAGGCGGGGGTGCATGGACCCAGCCCGCTGGCAATGCCTGTCTCCCAGGAGGTCTCTTTCCATAAGTTCGGGAGGCTGCGGCCGGCCGCTTCGAGGCTCAGCGTTGGGAAGGCTGCAGGGCGGGCCGGGTCGCAGGGGCAGCAGCACCAGGGCCATGACAGAGACACGAGGAGGGGCGTGGGAGCGACCCGTCAGTTCTTTAACTGGATGTGAAGATCATTTTTCCTTTCTGGGACCTTCATACTTGTACTGGATCATTGCGTTGCTGAGAAGAGCTGAGTCATAGTTGATCATCACTTAATGTTGCTGAAACTGTGTACAGTGTTTTCCTGCTTCTGCTAATTTCACTTTGCATCAGTTCATACAAGTCTTTCCCTGTTTTTTTTTCCCTGAAATCTGCCCTCATCCTTTTTTTTTTTTGAATTGCACAATGGTATTCCATTGCATTCATATACCACAGCTTTTTCAGCCATTCCCCAATTGATGGGCATCCCCGCAATTTCCAATATTTGGCCAACACTAAAGGCCTGCTATAAATATTTTTGCACATGTAAGTCCTTTTCCCTATTTATTTTTTTGTATTTTTTTTTGGAGGGGGGAAGGCTGGGAAATTGGGGTTAAGTGACTTGCCCAAGGTCACACAGCTAGTAAGTACTGTTAAGTGTGTAAGGCCAGATTTGAACTCAGGTCCTCCTGACTCCAGGACCAGTGCTCTATTTACTTCACCAGCTAGCTTCCCTTCTCCTTTTCCCCTTTTTTATGCTCCCTTTGGGATACAGACCTAGTAATGATATTGCTGTCAAAGGGTATGCATAGTTGGTTACCCTTTCAGCATAGTTCCAAATTGCTCTCAAAAATGGTTGGATCAGTCCACAACTCCACCAATTGTGCATTAGTGTCCCAATTTCACCACATCCTCTCCAGCATTTATCATTTTACTTTTCTTGTGGTATTAGCAGATCTAATAGGTGTGAGGTGATACTTCAGAGTTGCTTTAATTTGCATTTCTCTAATCAAAAGTGATTTAGAGCACTTCTTTATATACCAATATATATCATTGATTTCTTCATCTCAAAACTGACTAGTGATATCATTTAACCATTTATTAATTGGAGAATGGCTTGTATTCTTGTAAATCAGTTCTCTATATATTTGAGAAATGATGCATTTATCAGAGGCAGTTGCAATAAAGATTGTTTCCCAGCTTTCTGCTTTCCTTCTAATCTTATTTGAGTTAGTTTTATTTGTGCAAAAGGTTTTTAATTTAATATAATTATAATTATCTAATTTGCATTTCATAATGCTCTCTATCTTTTGTTTAGTTATCCACCTGTAGCTCACTTAACTTCTCCTTTAAGAATTTTGATGTTATAGCATTGCTGTACATATGTTTAGTATTGATATTCCTTCATTGTTATGGTACCTTTTAGCAAGATGTCGATTCCTTCCTCATCTCTTTTAATGAGGTCTGTTTTGGCTTTTACTTCATCTAAGATCAAGATTGCTACCCTGTTTTTTCTCTTTCCTTTTTTTTTTAAATTCGGTTTAAGCATAATAGATTCTGCTCCAGGTCCTTACCTTTACTCTCTCTGTATCTCTCTGCTTAAAGTTTGTTTCTTGTAAACAATATATTGTAAAATTTTGGTTTTTGACTCACTCTGCTCTCTGCTTCCTATTTATGGGAGAGTTCATTCTATCCATATTTATAAGTTATTACTGTTTATTTCCCTTGTTCCTGTTTTTCCTCCTGTTTGTCCTCTTTCTCCTTTTGTCTTTTCCTTCACCATCATTTTGCTTCTTTCTACCACCTGCTTCTCTTCTGTCAGTCCCTCCCCCATTTACTTAATCACCTCCCCTCCTTCTTCCATATTGGGCAAGATAGCTTTCTATATTAAGATTCAAAAGATACCCATTTCCCACCTCCCATCTTCCCCTCCACTGTAATAAGGTTTTTTGAACCTTTTTTATCTTACATAATCTACCCCTTTCTACCTCTCCCTTCCTGCTGTACCCAGTGTATTCCTTTTTCTCATTCTTAAGGTATTTTTTTTAATGTCAGAGTTGCTTTATATTCATATTCACCATATACTTGTACCCTCTGTTTATGTATATTCCTTATGGCTGTACTATTAGTGGTACAATTTTTAATAATTACAAGTATCTTCCCATTTAAGGATATAAACAGTGCAGCTCAATTTTTCACTTTTGTAGGCGTCTCTTTGGTCTTGATATTACAAATAACATTTTTTGTTCACTTCAATCTTCTTCTTATGAAACCTTGAAATTCTTCTATTTTGTTCAATGATCATTTCCCCACCTTCAAGTAGTATGCTTAATTTCACTGGGTAAGTGATTCTTGCTTATAATCTTAACTCCTTTGCCTTTAATGTTGCAGCTGCTAAATCCTATGTAATCCTGATTGTGGCTCACTAATATTTTAATTGTTTCCTTCTGGCCACTTGCAGTATTTTTGCTTTACCTGATAGCTCTGTAATTTAGCTATAATGTTTATTTATTTATTTATTTTTTTATTTTGAGCTCTCTTTCCTGAGGCGATTGTTACATTCTTTCAATATCTATTTTGTCCTCTTGTTCTAGGATATCAAGGCAGTTTTACTTGATAATTTCTTGAAAGATGCAATCCCGGCCTTCCTTTTTGATTATGGCATTCAGGTACTCCAATTATTCTGACATTGTCTCTCCTAGATCTTTTTTCTAGGTCAATTGTTTTTCCAATAAGGTTTTTGTTTTTTTTTTACATTTTCTTCTGTTTTTATTCTTTTGAATTTGTTTGATTCTTGCTGTCTTACAGAATCATTAGCTTGCACTTGCCAAATTCTAATTTCTTAAGATGTTGTTTCCTTCAGTTGGCTCTTGTATTTACTTTTTAAAAAGTTGGATTCTTCAGTGGATTTGTGTATCTCCTTTTCCACTTGGCCAGTTCTAGTTTTTAAGCAGTTGTTTTCTTTTTCTAACTTGTTGACACCTTTTTTCATAATTGTCTTGCAGCACTCTCATTTTTTCCCATTTTTCTTCCACTTCTCTTAACTTTTAAGGTTCTTTTTGCATTCTACCATGGGTTCTTTTTGGGTTTGAGATAAATTCCCATTTTCCTTTGGGGGTTTGCCTATAGGTGTTTTGACATGATTGTGCTCTTCTAACATTGTGTCTTACTTTTCCCTGTCAATATAACTTTCTATGGTCAGGTTCTTCTTTTGTTACTTTTTTCTCATCTGTTTTGGCCTTTTTCTTTCTTTTAAATTTAATCTCTACTCCTGTGGTGCAAGGGGTACAGTCTCAGGTTTTTTGTGCCAGGGACTGCAAGCCCTGGCTATTTACCTTGTGCTGCACTGAAGTTACCCTGAATCACAAAGGGGACCCTCATGTCTGGTGCTGCCCTGAGAGGGTATGGTGGGAAGTGGCTGGCACCGATGGAGGTGATAGACAAGCAGTATACCAGGTGCTGAACCTGGGTCTGAATTGTGGTGTCTTCAGTGTGCTGAGGCTGGTGGGGTACTTCTGCATTTCCTGAACCTACCCTGTAGCATGTGGCAGGAACTGAACATGTGGCTGCCTGTTTGCCCAGGGCTACAGCAAAGCTCATGGTAGTTTTTGGAACTGGAATCCTTTGGTTCCCCTGGCTATGCTAAGGCACATGAGAGGTGCTGGTGTTGGCATTTGCCTGTTTCACCATACTGGTGCCCAGGACCTTCCCCTGGTTTGCTGAGGTGGGCCTTGCTGCTTGTTTACTGGGACACTTCCTGTCCTAGGCATGTGAAACAGAACATTCTTGGTGATATTCCAAGTTTCTTAGGCTAAAATATTGTTTCATGCTGTGTTTTGGCTGGTTCTGCTATTCCAGGATTTATTTCAGGGCACTATTTTGTGGTTGTTTGGAGGTAAAGATGGGAGAGTTATAGTGATTTACCACTTACTCTGCCATCTTGGCTGTCATAACTTGGGGACCTAAGTTTCTGGTCCAGTTTGTCCACTGATTTATTGCATGATTGTGCAACTCAGTTGGCTTCACTGGCCCTCAGTAATAGCATCAATAAAACAATAACAATACTAATAATGCTACATATTATGGCAACTAATATGGATATATGCTGCATGAAAGTTTACAAAGTACTTTTTTCACATAATAGTAATAATAATAGCTAACATTTATAGAGTATTTGCTATGTGCCAGGCATTATACTAAGTAGGCATTTTAAATTATCTCAGTTGGTCCTCACAACAACTCTGTGAGGTAAATTTTATTATCATCCCCATTTTACAGAAGTGGAGACTGAGTTTAAGCGACTTGTCCATTGTCAAACAGCTAATAAGTTCTGTTGTTCTGTCTAGACTTAAAAAATGTTAATAATATTGATTTAATTTAAAAAATATGTCTATAACTCCTTCCTTAAATATTTAGTAGCCTGTAGAGAACTTTCAGGTTTTTCCCCAGCCCTGCTAAAGGAATGTTCCTTTCCCCTATACCATTATCTGCAAAGTTGCAGGGCAGATAAGCAGGAGGGCATGTAAATCTTTTTTGTTTATGCCTGCAGATATGGTCCTATGATTTTGCCCTAATAAATAACTAATCTTAAGCAAGGGTAAATAGTAAACAAGATCAAGGGAGGGTCCTTGTACATTGACTGCATTCTTTTGCATCACGTAGACCTTCTGTTGGGGGGCATGTGAGCCCCTTATATCTTTGGCTCTGTACAAAATGGTCCCGTAATAAACAGAATATTGATTACATTCCCTACTCGTTATTCTCACCACTCACTAGCTCACCAACTGCACTGGCCGCAGTAGTAGCCCACCTCTGTATTGCTTTACAGACATTGCTTATATCCCATTATATAGAAGACTGTTATTTAAGTCATCACCAGACTGGAGCCCAGTGGCTTTAAGCTAAACAACAACAACAAAAATGGAATTTGTATAACCCTTTAAAGTTGAGAAAGTGCTTTGTATATATTCTCTCACATGAATCTCACAAAAGCCCTGCCCAAATCACCTAAAGGTTTATTTAATTGAATTATATGATCAAAGTTATTAATATTTTATACTTTTGAAAAAGACAATCTTCTGGAAGGGTTATGTGTCTACTAGTCATTCATACAACTGTGTAAACTAATTCAAAAAGATTTTCTCCAATTATGCTATGATCAGATTTTATATATTTCACAAGAATTTCATATATATTTGACAAGCATTAAAAAAATGTGGTAAATGAATCTAACAAGAGCATCATGGCATAGTGTATAGAGAGTTGGGATCCAGAAAGAACTAGGTTCAAATCCTACCTCTGCCCCTTAGTAGAAGTTTAACCCTAGAGAAATCATTTAATCGTTTATATATTTCAGGCAACTCTTTATAACTCACTGTATAGTAAACACTTCTTTTAGGTGTAGCAGCAAGCACCCCGGTGTCCCCAGGGTGGCTGCCAGCACAGGTTTGTGGATCTGCTTTGATAAAGGAAAGCAACTCAAAATGGGTTAACAAGTTTACTTTAATCAGTCAAATATGTATCCTTTACCTAGTTCAGGGGAAAAAAGGTCAGCACCCCGAACTTCAGAATATACAGACAGAATTATCAAGACAGAGAAACAGATCAAGTAGACAGTTTTCCAAACTGTCCAACCATTACATGCATACCAAATCGACATCTGGGTTTTTCAAAGCCCGGGGGTGTGGGGCTCTCAGCAACCAATGGCTTCCCAGAGTCTCATATGATTAAATCACAGAACACTTCTCCAAGTGAGCCCCCAAAACAAAGCTACACATAAGGGTTTATATAGCTTTCTCCTGGCTCAGAGAATGTAACAACCTTATTGACTCACTGGCTAATCAAGAAATATCTAGTGAAAAACAAGCCTCCCACCCCAGGCTCCAGGTGCACTTTAGCCTAGGGCCAGGGAAGATCTTAAAAATTTATATTCCCATTACATTAGAATTCCTCCTCCTTAAAAGGAGGGAGTCGAACTAGATGAAATTGGAGGCTCATTTTAGCTGTGGTCTTGTGAACTTTTGTGTCATGGGCAGATTATGATTTGCTTTGTGGAGAAAGTTTCTTATATGGAAGAATAAAAAATCCTGTGTACCTTTGAATGCCAAAGAGTCTACCTTATGCATATGCATTTAAAAAAATATATGAAGTAATAGCATTAAGGACTTGCAAAAAAAGGTCTTGCAAAAAAAGCTTTTTGGATCCACTGGCCATAATGATGCAATGATAGGTGTTTGCATTCAAGAATATAATGAGCTGGATTTATTATCATTCAGTATTATCAAAGGGATGGATGAGCTTTTTCCAGAGAGCTAAATATTTTTTGAATGAATTAAATTTTTCAAAAGATGTTAGTGACCTGGTCTGAATGCATTCCCCCGATGTCAGGTATCTGCTCACAACCCCTCCACGACCCCACTCCTACACAGCTTCAATCATATGGCTTCCTTGATGACTGAGCAGTTACGAGTTCATTAGGAAGAAGCTAAATGTATTGCAGTTGAGAGCTTTGAATGTTAGAGGGAATTGCAGATCGTTTTAGGAGACATGGCTAATGCAACTCGGCATCCTGGAGCTCACTCCCCAAACAGTCCTACCTGGCTCTCTTTACAAAGACTCAGATCCAGCTAGAACAGAGAGATACAGGCGGAAATGTTTTCCTGGCCTGTGATCATGCTGGAGAGCCTCACACAGCAGAGATAAGAGCCTCATCATCTGCATTTTTTTCCCCGATTACAGATCTCTGTTCTCCTCTATTGGAAGGAAGAGGCTCATTTTTACCAGTACATTCCAGCTGCGGCAGCTGGGCCTTTTTTTTCCTCCAAAAAATAAAATTAAATTAAAAGTGCTCAGCATGGGGCAGCTCAGCTGTATATTTCCAAAGTACATGCCAAACGATGCTGCTTTTGAGTCTTCTTTTCAGTGCTCCATTGCCAGCTTGGAGTGGGAGGATTGGCAGAGCAAGCAAAGGGAAGGCTTGCAATGGGTTCTCTGTAGCAGCCTGCTTTCCTGCTAAATATAGAGCTTCTGGCTGGTTGCAAACTGCAGGCAGCTACTTGAGGCATTTTGTGGCAAGGTCTTTGTCACAGTTAGTTAGGTTTGGTTTTGCCAAGAGTAATCTGCTCTAAGAGAGAAGCTAATATAATACAAGAGAGGGACAAATGCAGTAAATAGTAGTTAAAGATCCAGCTTCAGAGTCTGGATGACCTGGAGTCCAGTTCTCCCAATATATTCTTACTGTGCCACCATGGACAGGATGCTTAACCTCTCAATTGAAGGAATTAGCAGTCATGCCATCAGTTATCGATGGACTTAATATCGATTGGGACTTAGTATCGATTAAGAAAATGAAAATATGTAACTTGGAGGAGATGAGAGTTAGAGACCAGGATAGCTTTTGTTTTTTTCAAGTATTTAAAATCTTGTCATTTGGAAGAGAGATCAGCTTTCTTCTCTTTGTTCTCAAAGGACTGAACTAAGACAACTGGGTGGAGGTTACACAGAGGTGATTTGACCTTGCTCCAGGGAAAACATTCTTAGCCATGGGAGCTGTCCACAAGACTAATGAGTTGCTTCTACTTGTACCTCGTCCCTCGTTAAAGGTCTTTGAGCAAAGACTTCAAGACCACTCCGGTAATTTCTCCCACTTCCCCCATAGTCCTTATATAATGTATGCTCTTTGAGGAGAAGGACGCTACTTTTCTTTTCCCTTTTTTTTAGATAATGCCTGACACATAGTAGGCTCTCAATAAATTGTTTTGATTGAGTGAATGATGTTGTATACATTCTCATTCAGGTGTAGCTGGACTAGCTAGCAAAGGAGGCATCTTTTAGGTCTTCGAGTGCATAAGGGCAAGCACTGTTTTATGCTGTTGTTGCTATTGTTGCTGTACTTGTTTGTTTAATTTTCCTTTGTGTTCTCAGTGCATAATGTGATGCCTAGTACTTAATACTGTAATTTCTCCCTGATGCTTGATTGATACTCTGTGATTCCATAATTCTGAGTCACTATAGAGATTCTGTGTTTTCAGTTATTATAACCCCAGTTGGAAATTTTTCCACCCTGACTGCAATGCATCTAGAATCTCTTATTTCCCTCTGAGGGCAACTGCCTCCCTTGATGAAGAGAGCAGATTTTGTTAAATGACAAAACTTGATGTTCAGGGACACACCCATTGGGAAATAGGCTTTCTTTCATGACCTGTAATTGGCCTTCTGACAGCAGATGTGAAACATTCGTATATCCTTTCATGACAGTGATTGTTTTGACTGGACCTGGGATTGTATTGAGGTCATCAGACTTCTGGGGAAGGACTTTCTCTCTAAGTGAAGCCTGGAATCTGTGCTACAAGCACTAATTGGAGGGAGTTGCTCGGAGTGCTGAGAAGTTAAGAACCTTGCTGTTCCAAAAGTAAGAGGTGAATATAGGTCTATCCATTATGCTATACTTCCTCCATAGCTCCTTAGTTTTGTTTTACCTATTAGCTATTAGGCTTTGCCCATATCCATAGTTATTAATAACCTAGGGCAGCACTTGAGGACCTACATGGCCACATGAGGTCTTGAGGCCACAGCTTCCCCACCCCTGGTTTAGGGTAACCTGGATTGATTAGATTAGGGGAGGATATCCCATAGCCTACAAAATATTTAAAAAATTGACTAAGCAATTAATATTTTATATTAGAGTATTAAGAAAACTCTTATTTTGTGACTCAATGTCTAACACAAACCTTTGAAGGGAAATCCTTTCAACACTTCAACCGTACTGGGGGATTTTTCTCCCTTATTTATCCCATAGGACTCATGGAATTCAATTTCCATCTCTGAATGTAAGAAGGCCATGTTTTATAGTGGAAAGTGCAATGTCTCTGAAGTCAGATCTGGATTCAAATTCCACTTTTGATGTTTAAATGTTTGCCCTTTGGGACTTAGTATTGATTCCATAAAATGAGGTGGTTATGCTGGTTGGTCTCTGAGGGCCCTCCAAGTGTGAAATCTATGATTCTGTAAATGCAAATATCCCTGCATGCCGTTCTTGAGGCAGTTAGGTGGTAAAATGGATGGGACACTGAACCTGGAGTCAAGAAGTCCATTGTTGAAATGCAGCCACAGATACCTCCTAGCTATGTGACCCTGGGCAAATAACTTAACCTCTGTAGGCCTCAATTTTCTCAACTATAAAATGAGGACAATAATGACATCTGTCTCCTAGAGTTGTGAGGATCAAATGAGATAGAATTTATAATGTGATTATCACAGTGTCTGATATATGGTAGGTTCTTAATAAATACTTATTTCCTTCCTTCCTCTGTCTTGAAGAATCGATAACTGCCTTTAAGCATTAAGTCACATATTACCTCCTATAATAGGCTTTTTTCAATTCTCCTAATTGGTAATGCTTTCTCTCTTCTCAAACTATATTTACTTAGCTCTGTAAATATCATCGATTGCCGGAAAAATGTGAGCTTTTTGATGGCGTGTGTGAGTGAGTGTATGTGAATGTCATGTTCAAGTACTTAGTACCTAGCACACAGTAGGTCCTCAGTAAATGTGTGATGGTGGTGTTTCTATTCCCCCAGAAAACTATCATTTCATACTGTAAAATGAAAATGAGATTTGAGCATTATGACTAAAGGTTACCAGACTCATAACATCTTACCTGAGACAGTAGGATGCTGGGACCTTTTTATTAACTAGTTGATAAAAGACATCATGACTAATTGAGAGTGAACCTACGCATGTACCAACTGTCTATACAGCCTTAAACTAATGTTATATGGGCCAATTGTTCTCATCTAGATATTAATGTCCACTTGATGCTGTTTTACTTTAAGAACCCCAGTGGGGCCAATCTCCATTAGTCTCATGATGTTGAGGTGATTTTTAACTCCATAAAATATCCAAAGAGGCAGAATGACATATTAATGACAAGGCTTAGGAGTTAGACCCAAATTCAAGTTCCACCTCTGACTCATAGACTCTCTGTGACCCTGGGGAAGTCACTTAACCTCTCAATTTTTCAAAGATTTATGACTAAAATTTGCAGAACTTGTGGTAGATTGGCATTGGTAGATTTCCTCTTTAGGAGGTCCCGTAGCATTGAAGTTACAAAACCAAAATGAAAAGCAATGTATCACACAACTGACCACCTAAATAAGAAAACATTTTTTCTTGTAACAGACTCATGTATATAATTGTTTCTATGAATCACATCCTTTTACAAACTACAATACTGAAACATGATTCAAGTAAGAAAATTATCCAGATAATTCTGACTAAAAATATCAGATGGCAGGTGTCAATGCCATCACCATTTCAGGGCTGCATTCTTTTCCTTAAAATCCACACATAATTGAGAAGAGGGTTGAAGCATTATGCAGATGATTTGGTAGCATAGACCTATTCCTTCATATTCTTATAATAATTTTCTTCATGGAAATGAACTTCCTACACAATAATTTCTGTTAATCAATGTGCATTTTCTAGATTTCTAAAATGTATTTCATAAACTCATTACATCCTTGTGCCATAAATGGGAAAAATGTTCATTCCCAGTAGAACATGGGTCAGAGTAGTAGACTGTGAGATATTGTAGGACAGATACATAGCTATGTCATTGAGGTTGCTTTCATTAATGGCAACATTTCAGCATCATCAAAACAATGAAGCTTATCCCCTAGTTAGCAGTAATAAGTAGTTAAAAATAGTGGCTTCCAGGCTTGTTTGGGTGAGCTCCTCCCTGACCCTATCTGATACCTTCTCCCCATCCATAAGAATCTCCAACAGGAATTTCATTCCATTGTTCCTTGGCATCTATCTCCTCTCACCACTGAACTAAGGGCATGTGGGAATACTGCTTTTCCAAGGTACAATATGGAGTATTTGCTTTAGGTGAAAAAAATTCCCAACTACAGCCTTGAACCAGAGAAGGGAGGGATATTAACTGAGAAAAGATAACAATTTAAAACTATTATTTTGTGTAGATCTGCCATGTATTATTTGTTCATTTCTGACTAATTAAATACAGATTAAAAAGCAACCATCTGTTAGAATCATTTCTACCGATCAGTTGGGTAAATAAAGGTAACAAAATGGTATGTTTTGTTTTCTATCGAAAACAGTATTTGTTTTATTACTAGCATGTTGGAGCTAGATTTTATCACCATTTTATGTTCTTTGTAATCTGTACATCAAAAAAATAAAACCTTCCAAAATAATGATTGCTTTATATTCTGTTCCATAGGAATAGCATGAATGAATTATGGCTTTGATCCAATAGCATACAAAATTAAAAAAAAAATCTAAATGTGCTTGGAGACTTGAATATTTCCAAAGCCCTCCTATCTAACTTTGAGTATAATTTGGTATAATTTACTAAGACATTTCCCATCCCCTCTCCCCATCTCTCTCAAATAGCTTTGTGTGCTCTATAGCAAGCTGTTCTAGGAAATAGTCATTCAGCATATCAAGAAAACTATGCCTTTAAGCTATGTCCTGATGTTTCATTCAACCAGTTTCTAACTGGTAAGCTGAAGTCTGGATCACTTTCTTTCAGTCTTCTTGCTGATTTTTGTTTGTTTGTTTGTTTAATTTTTCCCCCTTATTCCCTGTAGCATTTGGATACCACCATCAGGGTTCTTATAACCAGAGAGACTAAGCAGTGATTGTCTGGGCAGCAGCTGCTGCTAATAGCCTTTGTGAGGGCACTAACTCCCCTCTCATTCTGCAGCTGCCTGTCAGCAATTATACAGATAGGGAAGGGAGAACCTGAATTGCTGAGCTAGTGTCTAAGTTAGACCAGGATACTGAAGTGGCAGAGTGGCATGTACTGGAAGGACAATGGGGAAAGAAGACCAGGTGAGACATTGTAGTGGAATATTGGGGCTCCCTGTGGGTTAGTTTCCTGGGTAGATTTTCTTGTGTGACTGTATTTGCATTTATCCCTGGGGAAGTCTTGTGTATCATGTATGACTGAGGTTTGTAGGGATAAAAATTACAAAGGACTAGACAGTAATGACATTGCAGTATAAGGTCAGTGGCAGCTCTTGTCCATGAGAATACGTTCTAAGCACGTTCTCTTTTCTCTTGATGGACATGCCTGTGCCAGAGATTTTAAAACTAGAGTAGAAAAAAAATGACTTGCGTTGGAGTGATAACAGATCCTGAACATCATATATGCATTGTGTTTTCATTGGGGTTTGGAATCCCATCTAGATTCTTTTTACTTTTCTTTCAGGAGTACCATATGATATCAGTCAAGCATCCTGTAAAACACTCTAGCAGAATGTGCATATAATTCTCCAATCTAATATCTATCTCTTTAGGTATATATATACACATATATATATATATGATCTCTGTGTGTAAAAACACACATGTATATAAAATATATAAAGACACACATACATATACATACACACACATATATTATGTGTGTGATGGTATAATTTATAATATGTGAATATATGTGTATGAAATGGATATATACACATATAAGGGTATATGTACATATGCAATATATATGTGTGCATTACATATGCAAAATAGGGTGTATGCACTCAAATAATCTTGGAAATTAGCAAAATGCAGGAAGCCTCCAATCCAGAAAAAGACTGAGGAATTCTCTCTTCTCCTCCTATAAGCTAGCTTTCCCTCTTTCATTTAAAAAAAATATGAATTTAGAGGCTTAGATTTTTTTATATAACTGCCATTGTCCATTAAATTTATTAATAATGTGAAGTAACATAGACCTATAGTTAAAACTTTAAATACTGTGCAAAAAGACTGTAATAGAGTAAAAATCCCCATTTGTGCTTGGAGAAAACGGGGAAAAGAAATGCTGTTGAATGAAATCCACTCTCATCAACTACCACAAATGCAGCTTTGGCCTGCTCTCGACTCCAGTTCCGTCTTGCCATGAACCTGTCTTCTCTCAACTCACACTTTTGGTCCATGCATGCATCTGCTCACAGATGGCTTCAGCTCTCTGCCTTCCCTGATGGTTATGAAAAATCTAGCATGATGGTCTTTCCTCAAGTCACTGAAATACTAACTCAGCAACAATAATAGCAACTATAACAACAGTAACAACAATAAACTAAGAAATCAAAAAACCCCAAAAACCCTAAAAAACATGAATGAAGGAAGGAAGAGATGGAGGGAAGAAGAAGGAAAGGAAAAAGAAAGGGAAGGAGGAAGGGAGGGAGGGAAAGCAAGATGCGATGAAGGAAGAGAGGCAGGCAGGGAGAAAAGAAGGAAGAAAAGAAGGAAGACAGGAAGGAAGGAAGGAAGGAAGGAAGGAAGGAAGGAAGGAAGGAAGGAAGGAAGGAAGGAAGGAAGGAAGGAAGGAAGGAAGGAAAGTAAGATGGAGGAAAGAAAAAGGAACTGGGATGGGGGAGGAGGAGATGAAGGAAGGAAGGAAGAGCTCTTCTGGATATCTTTGAACAGGCTTTTTCCTAGCCTCCTAGGAAAATCCTCTTTTGTATCTATGATTCTGGAAACTTCTCTAAAGGCTCTGTGATCCCAGGCATGTCCTGCTGAACATTTCTTAAACTTAACAAATCATTGTCACGTTTTTTTTTTTGGGGGGGGGAGGGGTTGAAGGAAGAGCTAACCAATCATTTTTTCAATGTAGGGAGCTCCAGGTGTATAAAATTCCTCAACAATACACATTATCAATTAGTTTATGACAAATTCTTAAGAAACTGTATGAGGTACCAACAGTTAAAGTGACTTCAAAATAACACAATATTTATTAGTGACAGAGCTTGAACCTGCATTCCTAATTCCATGACTAGTCTTTTTTCCAAATCTATACTGCCACTCTGTATATGACATAAAAGCACTCTATAAACAAATTTGTATAAAAACATAGAAACTTAAATCCAATCTTGTTATCCATTCATATAGGAACAGACCTCCCCCCACAAAGGGAAGTGAAGGAAAGTTGAGCAAACCAAAAGTCCTTTTGTATAACACAGAAGAATACTTCTAAAACAATTGAACCTTACTTGAGGAATGCAGGGGGAAAAAGTTATGTCCTCCATTTCTCTTGTCAAAGTTGAACTGCTCACATGGACAAAACCAAGTATACATCCAAAGATTACCAAGATTCTTCAGCAGGGACCTGAACCAAAACCTACTGTTTCGACCAGCTCTATGCCATGTTAAACATGTAAGATTTCCTCCTAAATGGAAGTGAGAAGAGATGTAACAGAATGGATTCTCAATGAAGGCAGGTCAGTCTTATGTCATTAGTTCTCATTAAAAAATGAACTCTACATAGAAAGAGCAGCATTGACTTTTCTCTCATTTTTTAAAAAAATTGCAATATTTGCAACTTGAATATGACTGCCAAATATAAATTGGGTTTCAAAAGATACTTGATTAGTACAGGACCAGGGAATCTCAGCATGAGAAGGAATCTCAAGAATCATTTACTATAATATGGAGTTTGTAGAGCCCTCCTCTAAAACATTCCATGGAAAGGGTCACCAAGCTTCTGTGTGAAGACATTTATCGATAGGAAAATTGCTGCCTTCCTGACATGAGGAACTCACTCTCTATGATGGGCCATTTCACTTTTTGACAGCTGAAAATATTTTCATGCATTTTTATGTATTTCATTAAGTATTTCCAAATTATTAGTAAATAATTAACAATATATATTTAAAAATTTGACTTCCAAATTATTCCTCTCCATTGTGCCCCTCCTTCTGAAACTTGGAAAAGGCAAGTGATTTGGTATCAATTATACTTATGAAGTTATTTAAAAAATCCATACTAGCCATGTTGCAAAAGAAAACAAAGTCCCAAGAAAAATAAAGAAAATTAAAACAAACAAACAGAATGCTTCAATCTTCATTCAGAGTTAATCAGTTTTTTTTTCCTATGGAGATGGATAGCATTTTTCATCATGGGTCTTTTGGAGTTGACTTTGGATGATTGTTTGATAAGATTTTTTCCAAGTTTTCTGAAAACACCCCCCATTATATCTTATAGCACAATTGTAGTCCCCCACAATCATATGTCACAACTTGTTCAGCCATTCCCCTATGTATGGCCATCCTCTCTATTTTCAATTCTTTGCCACCACAAAAAGAGCTACCAAAAATAGTTATATACAAATAGGTCATTTCACCCTTTCATGATCTCTTTGCAATAGAGATCTAGTAGTGGGCACTAGGGTTATCCCAGAAAGTTTTTCACTGAGAAATGGCACAGATATCTGACTATCGGTCCTTTAAAAAGTAATTTATCTTTTCTGGATCTCAGGATTGTCATCTATAAGATAATTGAAAAAGATGGCTTTTAATTTCTCTTTTAGATTAAATAAATAATGCTATGAACATTTTCGTGGCTTTATACTGGAGGCAATGGAGCAGTTAGAAGCTTCTTATCATAATTTTATTCCTTGGAACACTACATCTGTTTTATACTGTTTTGTTCTGTATTATATTTCTCCATTGGAGACTATCACAGCTTTATCAGCATCCCTTGAGTTTAACTCAGAGCCATTAAATTATCCCACTACAGCATACCTAATACTTGATCATGCAAGGGGCGGCCAGGTGGCTCAATGAGTAAGAGCACTGGCCCCAGTATCACGATGACCTGGGGATCAAATCTGGGCTCCGATACTTAGCACGACACCCAGAAATAACGACACCCAGAAATAACTGGCCGTGTAACCTTGAGCAAGTTACTTAACCCTGATTGCTTAAAAAAAAATACTTGATCATGTAGTCTAAGTTTTCCAGTGATAAGTTCCTCAACACCTTTTGAAACATTCTATTTAGGCTTTGAAAATCACTGATAATTAGGAATAATCATATCTCTTAACAACCTGAACACTTTACTCTTAGTTTCTCATTCAAGTCAAGCGGAATATATCTGTTCCCTTTTCTAGATGATAATCCTTCAAATTTGGGAAGATGACTATTATATTCTCCCTCTATTGTCTCTTCTTTAGGTTAAAGTCTTACAATATATTGGATAGATCCTTATGTGACATGATCATGAAATTCGTTATCATTCTGATAGTTTTCAACTTAAATAAAGTCAATAAATATTTAATTGCCTACCTGCTATGGACTGTGTTCAGTGTTATCTTTCCTATGGATAATCTTGGACAATCTTTGAGTTCACCAAAATCACTGCTACTCTGTGGTGTCAATAACTTAATATAATGATCTCTATATGATCTATCTAAGACAGAGTACAGCAAGAACACCTTGAAACTATATAAAATATGCCAAGATCCTATTCATGTTTTTGTTGATGGTATACACTGTTGACGAAGAGAAGAAAAACAATATAAATTTGAATCGATTAACCTTCTCTATCACATTTAATATCACTTTATTCACCTTTTGGATTATGGAATCAACATGTGATCCATATGAACTCTCAAAAACTCTGTGAAAGAAGGTTCATTCAAAAGAGGAAAGAAAAGCAACTGCAGTGGTCTCTTTAGTTTGGCATCATGAAGTTTAACAAGATTACAAACTGATGAAGTAACAGTAGAGAAAGATGATCCCTAATCTATAACATGGTTACTCAACAACCTTTTTAGCATCATTCACTCACACTGGAAGTGTGGCACACATATATCCAGAGGCTTGAGCCTTGAGAAATATTCATTGACTTCCTCATTGCTGCTTTTGTCTCTGTCAGAACATGCTGCCTTGCTTTCATTGCACTGTTCTTTATCAACAAACTGTAGAACTGAACTCTGCCCACTGCCATCCCCAAACCTTTTCAGGTAAAATAGAAATACAGCAAAGCACAACATTTCATTACCTGAGGACAATGCATTCTGCTTCCCAGGATTCAGCTAGAGAATAAAAGAAAAGAGGAAAATTACTCAGGACACCAGTGTATATGAGTCAGGGCCGCTGGTTGCACAGGCCTGAAGGAAAGGTGACTGAGACCAGTTCTGTCCTACCAGAAGTCACTTAGGTCAAAGACTGAAGCCAATGGAAAGTGAATTCCTCGCTGTGTGAGGAGGCTGTCAGAGCTTTGAGGTCCAGCCCTGGGAAATCTACTAGCAAAGTAGAGTCAGAAAAGAGAGAAATAATGCAATATAAGGGGGGAAATGATGGAAATGGCCAAATATCTCAGGAGGAATAAAACTGAGTTAAAAACTGTTCACCGCACCGTTCTACCAGACCAGAGTTTCAATTCCTGTCTTAATCTTCCTCTCGTACTTTTTTGTTGTCGTACATCAACCCTATTTCAATTGAAAATGACATTTTAAGCTAGACCTGCTGACTAGTAAAACATTTCAATTTGGAAGATTTCACAAAACTGGTGGGTGAATGAAATTCAAACATTCTGTCTAGCTTTTAGATAAAGCCAGGGTCAAATCTCTTGCAGTATTGTATTTATTTTGATAGTAGAGGAAGGGAAGTGTGGAAGGAAAGCTAACAGAACTTTGTCTGATGCAAGTTATTGTAAATTTATCATTTCTGTTTTTATTTCTTCTTGTCTGCTACATATTTGTAAGATGGTTCTTCAATATATTCATTCCATGAACAAACATTTTAATAATAATGTAATAATAATCTATAGAAGAATTTATATCCTAATACTTTATTTTTTATTAAAAAATCATTTCACCCTTCTGTGAATATATACACACATATACATCTATATGTATATATGTGTGTGCATCTAATTTTCAGTATCAGGTCCCCAGTTTCTCCCTCATTGGTGCCTCCATCTTGGGTAATTTGGGAATGTACCAACTCTCTGTTACTTCCTGATAAGGAACCTGAGGTTCACAAAGATTAAGTGTCTTGTAAATATTCACACAGAAGTGTCAGAAACACTATCCAAATAAGACCTCCCTCAATTTTATGTTCTTCACAATTTCACTCTATATACTTTGTAAAAAGCACTCATGTGTTGTGGGTGATACAAAGATTTAAAAAGAATACTTGATGTCTGCCTTCATGGAGCTTGTGATTTAACATTGTAGTATGACAAACAGAAAAATATAAATTTATATATCAATCATGAAAACATATGGTGCAAAATATTTGTATTATACCTTCCTTTTGAGCTTAAATTGATTATTGTCATTCTTACATTACGTATTTATGGAGTTAATTCAGAGAAATACTCTAACAATGCAGTGGGAAGCTAAATTAAAATGCTTAATCATTGATTCGCTTGAGAAGGACCTTGGAAAGAGAGAAGTAAATGTGAAAGTGCTGCTGACTCAAATCTTTGGAAAATGGACTTTGGTTGTTGTTGTTTTCTATTAATGTTGATGGATTCCATTGACCTATCCAAGAATCCTTAACCAATTCCTTAGATAACAAGTGGAATAAATTTCCACATGACTGATTATGGTTTGGGATATGGTGCATGCTCACAAAGCAGGATTAGCCTAAGAATCCAAAGGAGACTTGAAGTCACCATCATTAACCCTATACTTCAACCCATTGGAATGATCAGTCATGCTCTGACCTACGTAGAACATCGTTAAATAGAACTGTAAACTGCAAACAGAAATCAGCAGATACTATCCAACATGGTAAGGGTGGGGGGAAGATCATCTCACATACATGGTAGAGCAATGGCTGTCACTCCAAAAAGGTAAAAAAAAACTTTTGTTTCTTCTTTTCATGACATAGATCTATATTGAAGAGGTTGCCTAAGCTCTGTGGAATATGACGTGTCACAATTACAAAAAACAGTCTAATAATCAGATTGTTAATTTTTTAAGGCATAGCTATTTACAAATGCTTTTTGTCATGTTTTTACCATATATTCTTTAAACACCACAAAGATAAAGGTCTTTGTATTATTAAAAATATGCAACAGCTGCTGCAAATAGCACCTTTTTACTGGAACACAGAATTTATATTGGGAAAATACCTATCACTGGTTATAAAATATGTATAAGCCCTTGTAGCCAACTTTGTAAAATGGAATTTCTCCTTCAAATAGCAAAATACTATGGTTTCTTTGCTCAGATAATTTGCTAGTAAAAGAGAATTGCATTGATACATGTTAAATATTTGTTCTCTGTTTGGATGATGTAACCATCAAAAGTGACAATCATACTTTTAGATTTCCTTGTAAAATATTCTATTTGGTAAGTTAAAAGATTAATTTGAAGGTTATCCTCTTTTTCCTTGTCAGGATGCAAAATCACATGTACTTGATAGTTCTGTGTGATTATGTATTGAATTGGACAGATGCAGTTTGAATAGCAAGTTACCATTTATCCAAGAAAATCAGCAGTTAAAAAACATGTAAATAGCATATTTACTTTTTTGTTTATTTTTGTTTTGGTGTACATGTATAGTTGTTTCTTTACATACATACAGATATTTATGCTCTCAGAAAGATTTGGCTTAGTAGAGTCTCTCACTGAGCTTTCTGTAAAACTATTTTCCCCTTCATTGCTTCTTGCTGTTTTATGAGGTGATGGTGCTCATAATCCGTTGACAACTTATTCCATAAAACTTTCCAATAAGTTCATATTCTAAATCAGTGCTGTCTTTGATTTCTTCATTTCTTTATTCAGCAAGGTTACCAAGTGGTTATTGGTTGTGGTATTTTACAGATTCTTGTAGCCTCCTCTCTTACATCTATTAAATTTCCTCTAAAAAGGATTATAATTTGTGTCAATATCTATTCTTTCATCTACTTGCTATTTTCAGCATTGTTTACTTAAATAGATCAGATTGAAATTACCTTGGCTGTAAATCATATTATCTTCTCATTTTTTTTTATTCTTGCCTAACATTTGTTATTGAGCATAACCTTTGTTATATTAATTACATGATGGGTCTATTCAGCAAAACTGATTTGGAAATTACTCCTACACTGAGAGTCTTTCATATATAGAATCACAGAATTTCAGAGTCAAAAAAGGGCTGAGACCATCTAGTAAAATCTATAACCAAAAAAAATCCCTTTGCAACATGTTACAAATAATTAAGGAATTTCCAGGGGTTTTTGGTAAGAACCTATTTTATCACTTTATTTTATTTGTTATGATGTTATTCAGTATTCTACATATATAATATCTATTGATTGTTAATCATGAAGAAAGTACTGTATTGGCACAAGACTTTTTTGTATTCTGCAGATCTTTGGCATTTCTCTCTCTCTCTCTCTTTTATTCTTGAAACAAACTTTCAAACTTAAAAAAAACACCTCAATATCTAACTCAGTATTGATGTCAGCAACTAATAAATGATGTAATGATTTAATTTATAGGGACTTAGGCAAGTCCTGAGAGAGAGAGAGAGAGAGAGAGAGAGAGAGAGAGAGAGAGAGAGAGAACTCGTAGGCTGTGCAGGGGTCTTTTGGATGTCTTTTTGCAAATGCCTATTCTGAACAAAGCAATACAAGATAAACAAGTGTTCCATGAAATGAGATTTTGTATTGCCTTTGAATGCAATATAAATCCACCTTTTTCTACTCTTTTATTTCTCATAGCATGGAGAACTTGTGAATCACCCTTCCATTTGTATGCAACTTTCATTATCTTCTG
This sequence comes from Petaurus breviceps papuanus, assembly GCF_028583685.1. Classification (NCBI taxonomy): domain Eukaryota; kingdom Metazoa; phylum Chordata; class Mammalia; order Diprotodontia; family Petauridae; genus Petaurus; species Petaurus breviceps. The sequence goes on along the minus strand of NW_027185761.1, from coordinate 36,309,939 downwards.
GTTTCACTTATAAAGATGATGTCAAAATTGGCATGATTGAGTTCCTCTAGCAATATGCTTATTCATTTATCACTGTGCAAGCAAATTTTATTTAGAGAATATCAGCAGTTATATTAGTATTTATAGATGATCTAAAATTTGTGATTATGTGCTTCTGTGCCCATTTATGCCACTCTAACACCATCACTGACAAAATGGAAAGCATCGGGACATTTATAATTTTTATTTGTTCCATAGTTTTTAATGGTCAAAAAATTCAAAACCAAGTAACCAAGTTATAGGAAAAGAGTCCCTCCATATTTTCCCAGGCTCTCTCTCAGAAAAGATGCAATCTGTTAATAGGAATTTATTCAAAGAGTTTCCAGCTTAGTAAAGCTTGCCAGAGCTTATATTCTGCTGACATATCCTATGAGATTCCAAAGTCTCCTTTAAATCACAATCAGGCAACACACAGATATAGATATTATTGATATATTGATATATATTGATACATATCTATATGATATACATATCATATAGATATCTATATGTATACTTAAATATACTTTTATCTATATATTATATAACTTTTATAACTGATTTCCATGCCTCAAGTCTTTCTCCTTCATCCCCCCATCATCTACAGAAGTGCCAAAGTGGTTTTCTTTAATCATATATTTGACCATGTCATTCTATTGCTTGGTACAGTCCAGTGGCTTCCTATAACCTCTTGGATCAAATGCAGATATTGCTGGAGAAGTGGATATAGAAGCAGTCTTGATTTCAAAATGACCTCAGCTGAATTCCTCCTTCTGAGTAATCCTGCCCATGTGACCCAGAAGTCACTTAAAATCACAGTACCTCAGGGCATTATCTAAGACTTTAGCAATACAGGTGCTAATCTATACTGATGGTGGGAGTTTCCTTAGCAAAATTCTCTGTTTTGTTATAAACCTGATTCTAATGTTGTGGGTTAAAATAATAACTAGCTCCAGCTGACCTTTTCAAACTATCATTTTACTGTCCTTTATTCATATACATTTGGGCTGTAGGATTCAAACTGGACTTTTTGCCTTTCCTCTAATCACTTCATCTCCAATTTCTGTGCTTTTTCATTTTTCATTTCACTGTCAACTATGCCTGGAATGAATTCTCACCCCTTCTCACCTCCCCCCCTTCCCTCTAAATACCTTGATTTTTTTTTCTTCAAAGTTTAATTCCAGCAACACCTTTTATAGAAATCCTTCAAAGATTGCATTGAGGTTGGTGCCCCTTTCCTGCCCTAGTCAAGTCATTCAAGACTCTTTTCCTCAGTTTCCTGAAATTTGGATAGTTACTCCAAATAAATGATGAATGAGTGAATGATTAAATGAATGAGAGTGAATGAACAGACAAATAAATAGATAAAATAAATAAATGAACAGTAACTAAATAAATGAATGTGTGAATAAATAGGTGGTTTTAATATCAAATAAATAAATTTAATTTGACAATTTATAATAATATTTTAACTTAATAATAAGTAAATAAGTGAAATTGTGTAAATAAAATTAGCTCTTTGACAAGATCTTCATCTCAAATTAAGAACAGGGGTAAAGGATGCATGCAAAAGCACAAGAACAAAAAAGAAAATAGGTTGGTCATTTACTAAGAGTAAGAAAGAATACGTGGACAATCTGTGGCTACATGCATATCCTTGTGTCATCAGGACAAAGTGAAGCAGTCTCCCAGAATGTTGCTTAAATGCCTTGTGGCAATTCCATAGGAATTTTGTTAACTGAGTTCCAATTATCATTATGTACTTATGTTAATAGATCAAGGTACCTAGATTTAAAAAATTCTCATCCTTAATATTTGAGATCTTGAACAAGTCATTTCAGTTCATTGGCCTTCAGTGTCACCATCTGTAAAGTGAAAGGCCTTGGGCCAGGTGATCCATGAGTTTTCTTCTAAGTACAAATCTTCTAATCACAATGGTCTGGGTTCTCTAGTGCAGGGTTTCTTAAACTTGTTTTTTCTTCCACTCAGGACCCCTTTTCATAATTTAGCAGCATTTATTGGTGTTACATGGCCTGAGGGCATGCTCAGTACAAAGTGTAAACACTTTTCATAAAATAGGCTGCAGTCACTTTTCAGGATGCCACATGTGCAAGCACTGTCAGAAAAACCTCAAATTCATTATGCATTTGATTTTTAATTCATTTTTTGTCATTGCACATTTGAAACCTTTTCCTGCTGCCAAATTTTTTTGTGACCTCATATAAGGTTGTGACCCATAGTTTATAGAGCACTGCTTTAGTGAATGAATATCATCCTTTTGGGGGGGGAAGGAATGTTCTTACTTTATTATTTTATTTCTGTAGGGAACCACCAATAAGGAGACACCCTCTATCAGTGCACATCAGCAATTGTTTGACAGATTATGATTTTAGAAAGTCAATTATATGGGACACTGACAATTATTTATTCAGGAAGACATAACTGATAAGTATCAAAAGTAGAATTTTAAGATGGGCTTTCCTGACTCCAAGGACTACTCTCTAACACCACATACTAACTCTTTAGTAGTAAATACAAAGATTAATAAGGGAGAAGGAGGCATGGAATTTACTGCAAATCATCTGATTGAGAAACTACTTGAGTCACTGTGGGCAAAAAGCAGGAAATGAAAGGAATCAAATAGAAACAAGAATAGAAATCTGGCAGAAACATGGAAAGAGAAACACCCCCAAGGATGGCAAACAAACACAAAATAAGAACGGAAAAGTTCCCACATTCAGCTCTGAATTTGGGAGCATTTTAGGACTGACACTAGTTTTTAAAAACAGCACCCTGATGCCCTATTTTCCTTTACTAGGACAGAAGAGCTTACTGAAAAGAGTTAAATATTTTTGGGTTGAAAAAGGCATTCAGGTAGGGATAGTTTGGAATTCAGTTGGGTTGCTAAGGATATGGTAATAGTTTGGTAAAGATGTCTGTGCTGGCCTATGCCTGTTTCATAGTTTATCAATTTTCATTTGCAAATGTGAAGAAGTCTTATTGCATTTGAACCTGGTTCCCAGGATAGTCCTATATGACGTGTAGAATGGACAAAAGATGAGTCTTCTTTGAGCTAAGTAATTCTTCTGAAATAATTTTTTAAAAATAATCTTTTTTAAAATGTTTTTTTCTAACTTGTTGCTTAGACATATGTACTTATCTTAATCACTATCTCCCTGGCAGTAGCCAAATTTAAATGTCATGTGTTTTCATTCCCAGAATGCAGAATCAATCTCATTATATCCTTGAACACAGCTTTTGCTTAGAGACACTCCTTTGAAGCCAAAAAAATCAATTTATGTTTAACTAGTGGAATGATATCTTTTTTGAGTGTTGGCAAAATGCAAGAGTGGTTAGTTTATTACATGTGGAAATGTCACTCTGCTGGATATCTCTGGTGACTGATGTGGATCTGGTGGCTAATTGACATTGTCAAATCTAGTTAATGTCACCTTCAGGTTCATTTGTATTTTGGGTCTAATGGAACTTGAATTCATGTATTGCAGCCAAAAGAACCAAAGGTATGTTTAAATAAATCATGTATCAGTATATTTGCAGGAAGATTTAATTTGGTAGTTTCTGAAGATTCATTCTTAACCAAAAGAGCTTTAATCCACTGAAGAAGATGGGGAGAAAGAATAGGAGAATGTGGATGATAAGGAAGAAGAAGGAAAGGGAGAAGGGTAAGTAGGAGAAGGAGAGGAAAACAGAAGAGGAAGGGGATGAGAAAAAAGTGAAAAGTAGGTGAGGAAGAAGAAAGAGTAAAGTTAAGAAGGAGAAAGGTAGAGAGATAAGAGAAGAGAATAGAGAAAGTAAGGAAAGGAGTAGTAAGAGGAACAAAGAGAAAGGAAGAAAAAGAAGAAGAAGAAAAAAAGAAAATGAACAATTAATAGATTAAGCCTTTTCAAAATTCCTACTATGTGTAAGGCACTGTGTAAGCACTGGGAATACAAGGAAAAGAAGTGAAGCAATCTCTCCACCAAAACAGCTTATATTGGAATGAGGTGGCATCAACATAACAAGTATATATGAAAATATACACAGAACAAGTAGGAGATTAATAAATAGAAACATACAGAGTCATTACATAAAATCTAGTGTAGGAAGGGTGGCACTAGCAACTGAGTGGATCAAGAAAGACTGCATGAAGATGGTGCTGCCTAAGTTGTATCTAAAAAAGATAATTCTCTAACACAAAGGTGAAGGGGAATGCAATCCAGCAATGTGTGACATTCACAAGCCAAAAAAATGGCCAATCAGGAATGAGAAGCAAGGAAAAGCCCATTTTGGCTGGATTGCACAGTGTGGGAGAGGAAATAATGGCCAATGAGACTTAGAAGATAAATTAAGGTCAGGTGCTGTATGGTTTTAGGAACATAAAGAGGAGCTTCACATATTAATGTGCTGTACTTACTTCCAGGCTTTCTCTATTCCTTCCTGTAGACAACTGCCCAATCAATATTTGTAACATATTAATGTAGGTCAATGACTGCAAAATATATCATGCTTTTTTTTCAGGTATGTGTGTTTGTGTGTGTGCGTGTGTGTGTGTGTGTGTGTGTGTGCATTAGAGAGAGGGGGGAGAGAGAGACAGACAGAGAGACAGAGACAGACAGAGAGAGAGAGAGACAGAGACAGATACAGAGAGAAAGACAGAGAGATTTCTGCTTCCATAATGAAATAATTCATAATATAGGTTGGTTGATAAATTCTAGAATTCTGGCTACAAACAATACTAAGCAAGTGTATTCTTACTGGCTTTTTAAAAATAAATATTCCCTCCCCGGTCAGGAATCTGTCAATGGAGAAAATATGGCATAGTGTATACAGCAGTGACCCTTGAAGTCCGCAGTAAGGGGTTTCAAATCCCTCATCAGGGACAACCAATGTAAAACCCAGGGAAAGTGACTTGATCTCTAATTTCCTTATCTCTAACATGAGAATAACAATAGCACCTCTCTATCACAGGGTTGTTGCGAATATCTAATGAAATCACATATTTTAAAAAAAAAGGAACTTTGCAAATGTCATGTTACAAAAATATTTGCTATGTTTTGTACTATCAGTTACTACATCTTAGTAAGAATGAGGTGCAGACTGGAATACCCCCTTGTTAATTTTCCTCCTGAAAGAAGAAAATATGGTTAAAGTAAGCAATACACACACAGACACACCCACACATCTACTAATTTATATTTGACACTATTAGTTACTTTCTCTTGGCAGAGAGCTCCAACAAATTTCTAGATTCTTCAACTTCACTATCACTATTGTATTATATCTCATATTAAGCTGGTGATGTATCTTCTGAACTCAACTATTTCCTCTTTTGGACTAAGTCGTTTATAGTATACTTTGGTGAAAAAATCTCTTATGTTTATGCCTCTTCTGATCTTGACCCAAATGATTTCTACCATGTCTACCATGTTTTCCCCTATTCTGGTTCTCATATTTCCTCTTATTAGTATATCTTTTTAAAATGCATAATGTTATGCCACGATTTCCAAGGGATCCACACACTATGCCAAGGGAGTTAAAAATTTCATAAATGTTGTGGTGACAAAGGTGCTTCTCTGATGATAGTCTACATGGAAAAATGGATAAAGAATCAGCCTCAAAGTCAGGGTTCAAATCTTACCTTGGTCTAGCATGAACTACGTGACCCATGGCAAATTGCTTAACCCTAATGACCTGACACAATTCTCTAAGAGGTAATGACAAATCAGCTGTTGATAATCCATTGGTACAGAGATTTCTTTACTGAGAGTTCCTTATATTAATGCAATCATAGGTCTAATCCACAAAACAAACAAGGAAACAAACAAACAAAAAATACCTGTTACTTATGCATAATGATGCTGAGGTGATCATGGATATATCTGGAGAGTAGATTATCTGGAAGATATTAGCATACTGAAAAAGCTAAATATATTGAATCAGAATAGTATATCTGCTGTCCTAGGAACAAATGAGCTAAATCAAGAGATTCATAGCTATAAAATTGGCCATTCCTCAATTAATGGGCATCCCCTCAATTTCTATTTTTTTATTTATTTTAAAAAAATTTAAGCAATTGGGGTTAAGTAACTTGCTCAATGTTACAGGGCCAATTATTTCTGGGTGTGGTGCTAAGTATCTGAGCCCGGATTCGATCCCAGGTCATCCCGACTCTGGGGCTGGTGCTCTTACTAGCTCTGCCACCTGGCCACCCCTAAGCAATTGGGGTTAAGTAACTTGCTCAAGTAACATGGCCAGGTGTTTCTGGGTAGGTGCTAAGTGTCTGAGCCAGGATTTGATCCCAGGTCATGCTGACTCTGGGGCTGGTGCTCTTACTCACTGTGCTACCTGGCCACCCCACAATTTCTAATTCTTTACCACCACAAAAAGAACTATTAATATTTTTGTATGTGTTCATCTTTTTCCCTTTCTTTTATAGTATCTTTGGGGTACAGACCCAGTAGTGGTACTGTTGGATCAAAAAGTATGTACTGTTTTATTGCCCTTTGTGTATAGTTCCAAATTCCTCTCCAGAATTGTTGGATTAGTTCACAACTCCACCAACACTGCATTCGTATTTCAATTTTCCCATATCTTCTTTAACATTTATCATTTTTCTTTTCTGTCATATTAGCCAGTCTGATACATGTGAGGTGGTCCTTTATAACTCTTTTAATCTGCATTTCTCTAATCAATCATGATTTAGATAATTTTCTAATGCACTTAGAGATAACTTTAATTTCTTCATCTCAAAATTGCCTGTTCATAACCTTTGACCATTTATCATTTGGGGAATACTTAAAATACTTATAAATTTGACTTGCTTATCTTTATATTTGATAAATGAGGCCTTTATCCAATATACTGGCAGCAAATTTTCCCCCCAGCTTTCTGCTTCCCTTCTAATATTGCTTTCATTGGCTTTGTTTTTGTAAAACCTTTTAAATTTAACATAACCAAAATTATCCATTTTATATTTCACAATTTTCTCTGTCTCCTCTTTGATCATAAATTCTTCCCTTCTCTACAGAGTTGATAGGTATACTACTCCTTGCCCTCCTAATTTGTTTATGGTATCACTCTTAGTGTTTAAATCATGTACCCATCTATCTACAACTTATTATGGTATTCAGTGTAGGATGTTGGTCTATGCTTAGTTTCTGCCACACTTTTCCTAGTTTTCCAAGAAGTTTTTGTCAAATAGTGAGTTCTTATCCCAAAAGCTAGTCATTATGTTTATCAGAGAGTCGATTACCATGCTCATTTATTACTGTGTCTTTTGTGCCTAAGCATATTACACAGATTTACTACTCTGTTTCTTAGCTAGTACCAAATAATTTTGATGACTGTGGCTTTATAATATAGTTTTGTATATTGCACAGCTAGGCCAACTTCCTTGGCGTTTTCTTTTCATTAATTGCCTTGATATTCTTGACTTTTGTAATTTTTTTTCCCAGATGTATTTTGCCACTATTTTTTTGGCTCTATAAATTTTTTTGGTACTTTAATATGGCATGGAATAAGTAAATTAATTTAGGTAAAATTTTTATTTTTATTATATTAGCTCAGCTTTTCCATGAGCAAGTGATAATTTTCCAGTTGTTTAGATCTGGCTTTATTTGTATGAAAAGTGCTTTGTAATTGTGTTCATAAAGTTCCTGGGTTTCTATTGGCAGGTAGAATCCCAAATGTTTTATATTGTCTATTATTATTTTAAATTTAATTTCTCTTTTTATCTCTTGCTACTGAGCTTTATTAGTAATAGAAATACCAATTATTTATGTGGGTATATTTTATATCCTGCAACTTTGCTAAAGCTGTTAATTATTTCAATGAGTTTTGTAGTTGCTGTTGTTGATTCTTAAGGTTTCTCTAAGTATACCAGCATATCATCTGCAAAGAATGATAATTTTGTTTCCTCATTGCCAATTTTAATTCCTTCAGTTTCTTTTTCTTCTCTTATTGTGAAATCTAGCATTTCTAGTAGAATATTAAATAATGGAGGTGATAATGGGCATCCTTGTTTCATCCCTGTTCTTACTGGCAAAGTGTCTATATTATTACCACTACATATAATAATTGCAAATGAGCTTAGATAAATACAGCTTATCATTTTATGGAAAACTTCATTTATTCCTATGCTCTGTAGTGCTAGGAATGGTTGCTGTATTTCATCAATTTTTTTTCTGCATCTATTGAAATAATCATATGATTTCTGTTAGTTTTCTTTTGGATATGGTCAGTTATGCTGATAGTTTTCCTAATATTGAACCAGTCCTGCATTCCTGGTATAAATTCCACCTAGTCATAGTGTATTATCTTTTTGATAAATTGTTATAATCTCTTTGCTAATATTTTATTAAAACTTGTCTTCATCAATTTTCATTAGGAAAATTGGTCTATAATTTTCTTTCTCTGTTTTGACTCTTCTTCATTTAGGTATCAGTACCATATTTGTGTCATAAAAATAATTTGGTAGGATTACTTCTTCACCTGTTTTTCCAAATAGTTGATATAGCACTGGAATTAATTGTTTTTTTTAAATGTTTGGTAAATCTATCTGGCTGTGTAGATTTTTTTCCTTAGGTAGCTCATTGATATTTTGCTCAATTTCTTTTTCTTTTTTTCTAAAGTTGGTTTATTTACATATTTCATTTCCTCTTCTGTTAATCTGGGCAATTTACATTTTTGTAGATATTAATTCATTTAACTTAGGATGTAAGATTTCTTGGTATATATTTGGGCAAAAGTGATCTTAAATATTGCTTTAATTTCCTCTTCTTTTGGTAGTGACTTCACCTTTTTTATTATTATTATTATTATTATTATTATTTTATGCTGGGAATTTAATTTTCTTCTTACTTTTTGTAATCAAATTAGTTAAGAATTTATACACTTTATGTTTTTACCCATAAAAGCAACTGTTAGTTTCATTCATTAATTCAATAGTTTTCTTGCTTTCAATTTTATTATCTCTCTTTTTGATCTTCAGACTTTCCTATTTGGTGTTTAGTTGGGGATTTAATTTTTTTAAATTATTTTTTCTAGCACTTTTAGTTGCATGCCCACTTCATTGATCTCTTCTTTCTCTATTTTATTCCTGTTAGCATTTAGAAATATAAAATGTTCCCTAAGTATTACTTTGGCTGGACCCATAAATCTTAGCATGTTGACTCTTTATTGTCATTCTCTTTGATAAACTCATTGTTTTTATTTTATTTTTTTGTTTTACCAATCATTCTTTAGGATTAGATTACTTAGTTTCCAGTTAATTGTTAGTCTGTTTTTCCATGGCTTTTTGTAAAACATAATTTTTATTGCATCATGATATGAAAAGGATGTATTAATATTTTTGCCTTCCATCATTTAAATTTAAGGTTTTTATGCCCTAATACATGGTCAATTTTTGTACCATGTACTGCTGAGAAAGAGGGATATTCCTTTCTATCCCTATTCAGTTTTCTCTAGGAGACTATTGTATCTACCTTTTCTAAAATTCTATTCAACTCTTTAATTTCTTTCTTGTTTATTGTGTGATTAGATTTATCTAGCTCTGAGAGGGAGAGGTCCCCCACTCGTATAGTTTTGCGGTCTATTTCTTCTTGTAACTCACTCAACTTCTCTAAGAATATGAATTTTATACCACTTGGTGCATATGTTTCATATTGATATTACTTCTTTGTCTATGTTACCTTTAAGCAAGATATAGTTTCCTTCCTTATCTCTTTTAATTACATCTGTTTTTGCTTTAATTTTGTCTAAGAACAGGATTGCTACTCCTTTTTTTTCTTCAGTTGTAGCACAATGTATTCGACTCCAGCCTTTTACATTTTGCGATTATCTCTCTGTTTCAGATGTGTTTCTTATAAAGAAGATATTGCAGAATTCTGGTTTTTAATCTGCTCTACTATCCATTTCTGTTTTATGAGAGAGTTCATTGCATTCACATTCACAGTTATGGCTACTAATCACATTTTTCTCTCCATCTTATTTTCCCCCCTGCTTATACATTTCTCTCCCCTTTTACCCTGTACCTCCTCAACAATGTTTTACTTGTGACCACCAATTCCCTTAATCTGACCTCCCTTCTATCAGCCCAGATATCTTTTCTTTCCCCTTTTCCATCCTACTTCTCTCCTCATTTCTTCCCTCCCTTCTATCTACCCCACTCCTTTTCTTTTCCCTTTCCCCTCTTCCTTCCCTATAGGTTAAGATAAATTCCTATACCCAACAGAGTGTGTATGTTATTCCTTCTTTGAGCCAAGTCCAACTGGAGTCAGGTTCAGACAATGCATACCCCCTCTCTTCTTTTCCTCTACTCTAATAGTTCTTTTGAGCCTGCACATGTAATGTAATTCATCCTAGTATGTCTCCCCCATTCATCTTCTCACTCTAATCCTTTTTTCATACCTTTTTGATATCATCACATCAAAGTCAGCATATACTCATAACCTCTATCTATGTATACCCCTTCTAACTGCCCTAAAGAGATGCTGGTTCTCAAGAGTCACAAGTATAGGAGCAGCTAGGTGGCACAGTGAGTAAAGCGCTGGCCCTGTAGTCAGGAGGACCTGAGTTTGGTTCTGGCCTCAGACACTTAACACCCACACAAAAAAACTAGCCATGTAACCTTGGGCAAGTTACTTAACCCCAATTATGCTACAAAAGGCAAAAAAAAGAGTTACAAGTATAATCTTCCATGTAGGGATGTAAACAGTTTAACCTTATTGAATAACCTTTCTTTTTCTTCTTTGTTTACCTTTTAATGCTTCTCTTGAGTCTTGTATTTGAAGATTGAATTTTCTATTCAGCTCTGTTCTTTACATCAGGAAAACTTGAAAGTCACCTATTTCATTGAATGGCTATATTTTCCTCTGAAAGATTATACTCAGATTTTCTGGGTAGTTTATTCCTTGGTATAATCCAAGATCCTTTGCCTTCCAAAATATTGTATTCCTAACCTTCTTATCCTTTAATGCAGATTCCCCTAAGATCTGTATAATCTTGACTGTGGCTCCTTGATATTTGAATTGCTGTTTTTAAAGTTACTTGCAGTATTTTCCCCTTGACCTGATAATTTTTTAATTTGGCTACAATATTTCTTGGACTTTTCATTCTGGAATCTCAGGAAGTGAATTCTTTTGATCCTCTTGATTTTTTAATGTCTTCATTAGAAAGCACTACATATGTGAGGCACAAGAGAACATTTTGAGTTTAAGGAAAACACCGTCTCTGCTTAATTACTGTGGTAAACATATTTTGTGAATTCCAACACATATGTTCATTCAATAATTTCAAGATTGACACCAATTTTGATTTAAGAATTGTTCTTAAAAACCACTAAAATTTAATGAATTAATTGATTGTGTTTCAGATTGTATTAGTTGTGAATTTTAGCAAAATACCAATTTTATGCTTTTTAGCCAATTAATTAAAGTAAAGCTTATATGTGCATGTATGTATACATAACTGACATGCATATGTACACTTTTATATTCAGATGCCATTGATTGCATATGTGTGTATCTATACACACACATACAACATATATATATGTATAATGTATGTGTATAAAGAATGTAGTCATATTTCAACTAATGGTTACAGTAAAACAGAATTTAACAAACATATAAAATAGTGGGCCTCCCCAGATGTGTTTTCTGTTTCCTTAAATTTCTTACTATCATTTTTTACTTGCATAGTAATTATTGACTTGTATACACATCGGGCTAGTTAGATGAAACAGTGCAGAGAGTGCTGTTACTGAAGTCAGGAGAACCTGAGTTCAAATCTATCCTCAGACAATTGCTAGCTGAGAATCCATGGGCAAGTCATTTAAGCTTGTTAGCCTCAGTTTCTTCATCTGTGGAATTAATTGGAGAAAGAAATGGCAAACCATTTAAGTATCTTTGCCAAGTAAGGTCATAAAGAGTTGGACACAATTAATAAATATAAATAAATAATTTGCCCTCTTGGATCCCTATTAGATCATTGCCTCTTCTGGACCACTTCCTTCTCATAGCATACGGGCCTATTTAGCTCAATGAAACTATGAGCTATTTCATTTAGGGTAATATAATAAAAGATATGAAACCAGAGGATGAGCCACTCAAGTCAGAAAGTGTACACTATGTTATGGAGGAAGAGTGGATGACAAAGGGTGTCAGTTAAATTGATGGGAATAAGTAAATTTACTTCAGGTGATTATTACATATACTACTGTGGGCCACAATTCCTTAGCTGAAACAGAGTAGGTCTTATAGGTGAAAAAATCAGTATTGGGTTATAATACTTTATGAATGTGAAGTAGAAGTGACAAATAGATTTAAGAGATTAGATCTAATAGAATGCCTGAATAAAATAATAATAAACATTTCCAAGAAAAAAGAAGGGGAAGAAAGCAAAATAGCTTTCTAATGAGGATTTACAAATAGTTGAGAAAAGAAGGGGGAAAAGGAAAGATATACCCAGTTAATGCAGAATTCCAGAGAATAGCAAGGGGAGGAAAGAATGTTTTCTTAAATGAACAATGCAAAGAAATAGAAGAAAACAATTGAATGGGAAATACAGGAGATATATTCAAGAAAATAAGATATGGGAGCCTGATAAAAGACAAAAATGGTAGGGACATAACAAAAGTAGAAGAGATTAAGAAAAAGTGGCAAGAATACACAGGAGATCCATACAAGAAAGGTCTTAACATCCTTAACAACCATGATAGTGTGGTTACTGATCTCATGCCAGGCACCCGGAGAATGAACTCAAGTACTCCTTAGGATGTATTGTAACAACAAGTCAAGTGAAAGTACTGTAATTTCAGCTGACCTATTTAAAATCCTAATTTGGGAAACCCAAGTGTGATCACTTGATTGAAAAAGAGAAATTAATTATATCGGAATCCAAAAATAGGAGATGCCAAAGAATGTTCAAATCACTGAACAATTGTGCTCTTTTCACATTTGTAGAACCAATTAAATATCTGGAGCACCCATTATCACTATTAATATATCTTCATTGTGCTTAGTCACAAAATATAACAGACTCTTCATATAGAAGACAGAAGAAAAACATTTATTCAGACACCAGAAAACCAACACCAGGAAACCAAATCCATCATAGCAACATAGAAGTTAATGTACCACAATGTTGCAGAGAGCCACATCATCCTTTAGCCTCCCCACAAACCAATATAAGACCAATATTTACTCACAAGCCTATCTGTCTCCCTGGGAAGCAAACTCTCCTCCCAGCCATCTAGCTGACTTGGATGCCCAGTTTCCCATGAGCTCTGCTCCATCTGTCAGCAAACTCTTCTCTCCACAGGCTCCATGTAATTACATTCAGCTTGTTAGGGGGTAGAGTATGTTTTCAAAGCAGGGAAGGTCTTCAAATTCCCTTAGGCTTATTAAGGGGCAGGGGAGATCTTCAAATTCCTATTCCCATTACAACATCCCAAGAATTTTATGCTAAAAGTTAGGCTTCAGCAACATGTGAGCTGAGAAGTACCGGAAGAGAAGTCTGTTTTTTGAAGAGGCAAAGGAACTAGAGACCAAAATGCCAACCTTTTCTTGGATTATGGAGAAAGTAAAGAGTTCCAGAAAACAAAGAAACAAACAAAAAATCAGTAACAAAAATCTGCTTCTGCTTCATTGACTTCACTGAAGTGTGTGACTGTGTAGATCACAACAAAATTTGACATTTCCTCTAAAAGACTGAAGTACCAGATCATCTTACTTGTATCCTGAAGAATCACAGTGCTGTCTAAGAAGCAATGGTTTAAACTGAATATTGAACAATTTATTGATTTAAAAGTGGAAAAGGATTATGATAATTCTGTATATTATATCCTTATTTATTTAAGTTATATGCAGAGTATATTTTGTTAAATGCCAGACTTGATGAATTGAAAGCCAGAATACAAGTTGACAGGAGAAATCACAATAATCTCAGATCACTAAATAATAACATTTTGGTGACAGAAAGTGAAGAATAATTAAGAAGCCTCTTGATGAGGGTAAAAGAGGAGAATGAAAAAGCTTGCTTGAAGCTTAACATAACAAAGAAAAAAATGAGGCTATTGTTGACTGGTCTCATTACTTCCTGACAAATAGAGGAAGATGAAATGTTAGCAGTGTCAGATTTTATATTCCTGGGCTCAAAGATCAATGCAGATGGCAACTACAGCTTTAAATTTAAGACATATTTGTTCCTTAGAAGTGGAAAGCTATGGAATATCTGGATGGCATACCAAAAAGCAAAGACATCACCTTGCTGTCAATGTTCCTTACAATCAAAGCTATAGATTTTACAGTGGCAATACATGGCTATGAAATTTGGACTATAAGGAAAGCTGTGCACTGAAAAACTGACACTTTATAATTACAGTGCTGGAGAAAACTTTTGAGATTCCCTTTGTTGCAAGGAAATCAATCTATACTTAAGATAATTAACACAGACTATTTGTTAGAAGATTATATACTGAAGATGAAACTTTAATACTTTGGCCATATCATGAGAAAATGAGTATCTTTGGAAGACACTGGTGTTGAGAAATATTGAAGACAAAAAGAAAAGGAGACAGCATTGGATGAGGTGGGCAAATAGTATCTTTGGAAGCAATGAACACAAGTTTGGACAGACTACAGGATTGAAGAAATTGGCATGCTATGGTTCATGGGATTATGAAGAGTCAGACATGACTGAATTACTGAATAATAATAATAATACACAATGCATATCTCCCCTGGCTTCATCTAAATTGACCCAATAAAATATAAAATCCTTGATGTTAGGGATATTTTGTTATGATTTTGTCTTTGTAACATATATAAATACATGCATTATATATACACACTAAATGTATGTAGTTTTTTTCTTTTTTTCAGGAAAACACTAACTACTGAGGAAATTATATATATATATATATATATATATATATATATTAATATAGAAGAGTAGATACTCTTTGAGTTCTGCAGGAACTAGAGTTATCAAAAGTATGAGGGGAGAAAGAAAGAACATCCCAGGAATGGGGATTCCATATTCGAAAGAAGGAGGCAAAAGGATGGTATGAATGGCAATGGATGGGTCTGGACCTGAGAGTTAAATCAAGAAGAAAAAAAAAACAAGTAAGGATCATTAGAAAGAGAAAAGTTGTCTAAGTAAAGCAAATTTACCTGAGGAAATTTTTTTTTCAGAGAATCTTTAAAGAGAAGTATCAGCAAGGACCATCCAGTTCAAATGCATGAAAGAACATAGGTCTAAAAAATTTTTCAAAAAGCTAGAGAAGGGGATCAAAGCCATGAATATTTGAATAGGTAGATTTAAATGGAAAAAGTGTTTACATGTGTTGAAAAAACCAACTTCAAAAATGAGAGGTATGGCTAAAAGGCATGTCATCTTAAAACGAACAAGAAAGCAAAAAACAGAAGGGAGTGTAGTGGATTGAAAATTTATTATCACTTAGCAGAATGTTATGGCGGCCAAAAATTAATGAGATTTGGCACTCATTTTAAGAGCCATGGTGTCCAGACCTCAAAGTGTCATAGTACATTGCTCTGATCAGAACATGGTCTGAACTGGAGGATTGTGATCAGGTGTTACTACATTTTAGGAAACTCATTGATAAGATGGAGACCATGGAGACAAAAATAGCTGTGATAAAGGACCCAGACACTATACCATATGTGGATTGAATAAAGCAAATTGAGATCATAATCCTGATAAAAGATAAGACTTGAGTCTGCTGGATTTCACATAAAAATTTGAAGGTGTATCAGTATGATTAGGCTTCTCCTGGATATCAAGGATCAGGAGTGAATAGTTGGAAAAGGGAAAATAAGATTTTGACTCAACCTAAAAAGAAACTACCTAATTTTTAGAGCTAATCAAAAGTGGATTAAGATAGTTCAATAGAGATCTTCATGTGACAGTTAGATGACCAGTCTTGAGAATGTTTCAGATTTAGATATTGGCACCACCAGAAAATACCTCTAAGTTCCCTTCCAATTCAGAGATTTTGAATTTTGAGGCACACACATAACTTTACATAACTATATAAATATATAATTATATATATATAATTAAATGAACTTTACACAACTATACATGTCATATATACATATATATACATATATATGATTAAATCAAAATGAGCAGGAGCAGTTGAAAATAGAAATTACATTAAACATTTTTACAAATTAATAAAATATTTCAAAGTTGACTTAACAGTGTTTCCAGGAGTTAATTCAAATCTGACTACTTGAGGATCTTGCTTACATGTTCTGCTTCCTTAATCTACTTCTATCTTTTAACCAATACCACATTAATTTGAAAATTAGACATTTATAATGAACTTTAAAATTTGGCAGTGATGGATCCCCTTTATTTTTCCATTCCCCTTATCCCTTCAGTTTTGATAATTAATATTTTGTTACTACAACTGTATTTTCTGATTATTTTATTTACTTCCATGAAATATCTTTTTGAAAGTTTTTTTGACATCGAATTGAATCTCTTGTTTAACTTGTATTAAAATTTATTTGGGATGCCACGATTATGAGCAGTTGATATATGCATAATTACATAATCTTCCTTAGTTCTTGCAACTGTCTTGCATTGAAGAAATATAAATACTAAATTTTTCTTATTAGTTTCATTTATGTTTCATGGGCTTTATAATTAATATAGAGTATTCTTTCTTTTATCTCTTTTTGCTGAGTTTTGTTTATAAAAGATAGAAATAAAGACTGCATATTTTTGTGCTTTAACTTATCTGGTTATGAATTACCTTTTTTTAAATCAAATCTCCAGGATTCACTAAATAAGATATTTTATAAGATAAATTTTGCTTTCTCTTTATTCCATTCCTTTTCTCTTTTTTATTATTATAGCTAGAATTTCTAGAATGATTTACAGATAATACTTATAACAATGATAATTATTTCCTTAACACTGACCTCATTGGAAAACGTCTAGGGCTTCTTATATTTCAAGTAATGCGGCTCTTGGTTTTATATAATTTTCTCCATATTAAATAAATGCCCTTTTATTCCTATTCTTTATTAATATTTTAAACTGAAATGTGTTTTATATTTTGTCAATTTTTTTTGAATTATTAGTAAAATAATGCAATTTCCAATAATTATATGTTAAAATTTTATTAATAGGAAAATTCATGGCGGGTGGCCAGGTGGTGCAGTGAATATGGCACGGGCCCTACAGTCAGGAGGACATGAGTTCAAAAAACTAGCCTGTGACCTCAGGCAAGTCATTTAACCCTAATTGCCCTACCTTCCCCCTTCCAAAAAGCAAAAAAACCCACAAAAGACAAAAAACAAAAACATCATGGATTAAATAGGGAATTATTAGATGCTGCTCATCCTCTTTGCTAATATAGTTCTTTTTTTTCCCTTTGTAATAATGATCTATTTTTTTTGTCTATTGTAAACTGCCTGAGTAAATGAGTCTTAGTTATTTCATAGAAGCAGTCTTTTAAGGTATCTATGTCATTTTTCAATAAATTTGGGGAAAATAGAAACTAATTGTCCTTTTAACAAACATGTTAACATAAATGTCCTAGTAAATTGAGCTAGACCTAGAGGAGGAGATATATATATATATATATATATATATATATATATTTGGTTGGTTTTTTTGTTTTATTTTGGTCTCCATCCCCTTTGGGTATTTATTTGCAAATAGCCTGTTTGCTCTTTCAGAGATCTGGTTGTGTGGTTCTCTAATTCTAATTTTATTTATCTAAGCATTATGTTTGTATGTATGTATGAATATATATATATATATATATATATATGTATGTATGTATAAAATTTTCACCCTTTCTTTTCCTTTCAGTTCTGACATATAATTTGGTTTAATATTTTCTGAAAATTCCTCCTTTTTTTCTCTTTATTTGTTGTGAATTATACCTTCTCATATTTCTCTCTGTTTCTCCCCCTTGTGAAAGTTAGTTGTTAATATGTTTGCCTCATTCTTTTAAAATAATATGATCTTAGTTTCAATAATTATTTTTTATTTAAATTTTGTTTCTGCTTTGGAGATTTCAATTTTATTCTCATTAGGAAGCTCACTGAAATTTTCTCATTATACACACACACACACACACACACACACACACATGAGAGAGACAACCAACTCTTTTTTTTTAAAATATGTTTAGATATTTATTTTCCACCTGAAGATTGCTTTAACTATATGCCTTAATTTTTGCTACATCTCCTTACTACAATTACCTTTTATAAAATTTGTTGTTTACACATTATATTCCCCCAAAATTTACATATTATACTCCTTAGCATCACACAATTAGTCTCTGATTGGTCTGGTATTTTTTCCTATTGTTCGTACTTTTATAGCATCTTTCTGAACAAAATTCTTTAATATTAATTTATGTATTTTAATGAATTGTTACTGAGCTTTTTTATGAATGAAAAGTCCAAGAGACATAATTTCTGGGTAATTAATTATTCCACTTATTTATTTATTCATCCATCCATCCATCTTTCTATCCATCCATCCATTCACTATTTTATTCATTAATTTATTTATTTCTCAATTGCAAGACAGTTGGTGTTAAGCAACTTGCCCATGGTCACACAGCTAGTAAGTGTCATGTGCCTAAAGCTGGATTTGAATTCAGGTCCTCCTAACCCCAGGCCTGATGCTCTATCCACTGTACCACCTACATTCCCCATATAACAATTTTATAAATTATGGTCAGCAGATAATTAATACAGTGGTCATTGAGCTTTCTCTCATTAACCAAAGACAAGTCTTTAGGGCTCTGAATGCTTAAAATAGCTTTGGAAAATGGGCTGTACCTGAAGGTGGAAATTAAATCTAATTGGTTAATAATCAGTGAGGGGTGGGAATATTAATGAGAAGAAGCCCAAAAAGTCTTCAGCTCCTCCTGAAGAGAGAATGACCACTGAGGCTCTAACATATATAAATTTGTATTAATATATAATATATATATATAATATACATTATGTGACTCTAATAAAGAATCCCTTTTTACCCAGACCTTGTGGGTTGGTTTTCCCCATCATAAACCAGGTTACCTAAATCCTAGTGAAAGTTTGCAAAGTCAGACAGGGGCTTATTTCCTAAGGGCAAGATATTGCTTAGGCGAGATTCCTTGTTTAATGTCTCCTAATTGGGTGGAATCCCACTGGAGATTGAAAAGCATGTAACTTGAGGATTTGGGCACTCTTGTTTTTTAGTATGTACTTCAAATGCTGGCTGTATAAGCTATGGGTTCTGATTTCTGAATGAGGATATTGAAAAGGGAAAAATCTTGATCTTCGTAATTGGTTATTAATATGAGAGAAATAATTATTTCAGCTTTAAGGTTTTCAAAACACTTTACAAATATTGTTTAATCTGATCCTAAGAACAACCTTGGGAGGAATGTGCTATTCCCAGTGTTCAGATGAAGAAACTGAAGCAAAGAGACAAAATGACTTGTTCAGGCCCATGCAGCTAGTAAATGTCTGAGGAAAAAACTCAGGTCTTCCTGTTTCCTGATCCAGTATTCCACCCATTTATGGCCAGGACATGGTCAATTTTTAAGTGCTATACAAAGCTAGGAAAAAAAAAATACTTCCCTATTAAAATACCCATTCAGTAATAAAATGTCTGTTTGTATCTTTTATGTTTCTTCAAATAATTTTATTTTCTCTTTTTTAAAAATTCATGCTAGGCTTGACTAGGTTTCAAAGAAGCATGTTATGGTCACCAATGATTTTCATTTTTAGCCTAGTTTTGTTTTGCTTTGTTTTGTTTTGTTTTTCATGAATTCAGTTACTTCTTTTAAATAATTTTCTACCTATCAGTGTGATATATAGTTAATACTGGTTGGTATACCATTTTCTTTCATAGATTTATGCAATATGGAGTTTCCCTTCTCAATTTTTGTAGCCAAGATAATTTCTCTGTTGCTTCAAGATCTTTTTTTTCTTTTTATTCAACTGAAGCATAATGGATTCTATTGTAATTCCTCATTTTAGCTCTATGAAGCTTTATGTTTCACATGTATTTCTTTTTTTTAGAGCCCAAATTCTTGATTTTGAGTTTCTAATTAATCTACACCTCCTCTTTCTTTTTATGGTTCTGTTCAATCACATGCACATGATAATTTTTAGATTTATGTAATGCTTAGATTTTCATGGTAATAATCTTGGGCATAGATTTGTAGATACTGATTTGTATATATTAGCAAATAATTTCCATTGTCCACCTACTTGGTATATATTTTTTCCTTGTTCATGAGTTGTAGAATTTCATGTTATATTAGATTAGCAAGAAAAAAAGTGTTAAGTATGATGAAAAAACAATATAGCTGTAGGCTTGGGTGACTGGGAGAATGATGGCATGCTGGATATTAACAAGGGCATTAAGAAGGGAGGAGCATTGTGGGGAAAATAATGAATTCTGTTCCAGATGTTTTGAATTTCATGTGCCTTCATAATATCCACTTAGAAATTTCCAATAACAGTTGGTGATGGGGGTGTGTTAAATTCAGGGCTTATTTTGGTGGTGATACATGGATTCAATCTGATTTTACATTGGCCACAATTTCAAATATGTCTGGGTAATTTTATTTTATGATTTTTTTGAAATATATAGTTTTACTAGGAAGTAATTTTTAAATTATTTCTTTCCACTCTGTTTTCAAGTTCTGTTTTTTTAAATAAATGAAAGTATATCTCAAGTATTCTTTATGTTTTCCTATCTTAGGCATTCACCAATATATATTTATTTTGGTGATTTTTAAAAAACAATATTCTTTTCTCAGATACAATTGAAATAAAAACAAAGTAAAAAAATGAAGCATAATCTGCATTCAGAGTTTATCTGTTCTCTCATCAGAGGTGGAAATCATTTTCCATCTTGGGTCCTTAAGAATTGTCTTCAATCATTGTCTTAATCAGAGTAGCTAAGCCTTTCACTGTCTATCATCCTTACAATATTACTGTTACTATGCAAAATGTTCTCCTGCTTCTGCTTACTTCATTTTGCATCACTTCATCTATGTCTTCCCAGTTTTTTCTGAACCTATGCGTTTCATAATTTCTTAAAGCACAGTAGTATCCATCACAATCATATTCCCAAACTTGTTCAGCCATTTGAGAGGGCATCCAAATGATGTCTAATTCTTTGCCACAACAAAAGAGGTAGTAAAACATTTTTATGTGAATAGGTCCTTTTTCCTTTGATTTCTTTGGGATACAGATCTAGCAATAGCATTCTTGGGTCAAAGGTTATGCACACTTTTATAAACCCTTAATTATAGTTCTAAATTCTTTCTCCAGAATGGTTGGACTAGTTCACAACTCTACTGACAGCACATTAGTTTCCCAATTTTCCACATATCCCCTAGAATTTGCCATTTTCATTTTCAGAGATATTAGCTAATCTGATAGGTATGAAGAGGCATATCAGTTATTTTCATCATTTTTTCCTAAAAAGAAGTGATTGAGAGCATGTTTTTTCTATGACTATTGATAGCTTTGATTTCTTCTGAAAAAACACCTGTTTATATCTTTGACTATTTATCATTTATTTTTATGAATTTGGCTGAGTTCAAAATATAATTGGGAAATTTGGACTTTGTCAGAGAACCTTACTGTAAAATAGTTTTTCAGTTTCCTTTTTATTGTCTAATTTGGGCTGCCTTAATTTTCTTTGTGCAAAAGTGTTTTAATTTCATGTAATCAAATTATCTATTCCCTATAATCCTTGCTAGTGATTTTTGATCATAAACTCTTTCCTTATTTATAGATCTGACAAGTGCATTTTCCCCCTACACATCCAATTTACTTATGATATCACGATTTATGTCTATATTACTTATTGATTTTGATTTTATCTGGTTATATGGTATGAGATCTTGTTCTATGTCTATTCTGTGAAATTGCTTTCCAGTTTTTCCAGCAATTTTTGTCAAATGATGAGTTCTTACCCCAATATTTTTTTAATTTGGGGTTTATTAAATATTAGGTTTCCATGACCATTTATATATTATATACCTAATTTATTCCACTGATCTACTGCTCCATTTCTTTATCAGTATGACATTGTTTGGATGATAACCACTTTGTAATATAGTTTGAAATCTAAAAGCACTGGGCTGCCTTTCTTATTTTTTGTTTTTGTTTTCATGGATTCCCTTTATATTCTTGACTTTTTTCACCCTAAGTAAATGATACTATTTTTCCTACCTCTATAAAATATTTCTTTGTTAGTTTGATTGGTATGCTACTGATTAAGTAAACTAACTTAGGTAGAATTTTTATTTTTATTATATTAACTTGGTTTACCTATGAGCAATTAATATTTCTCCAACTCTTTTTTTCCTGTTTTCATGAGTATGAAGAGTATTTTGTAATTGTGTCCATATAGTTAATGGCTTTGTAGACTCCCAAGTATTTTGTGCTGTCTGTAGTTATTTTAAATGCAATTTCTTTTCTTCCTGTCTTTTCCCACTGGGATTTGTTGGTAACATACAAAAATTGGTGACTTATGTAGGTATCTTTTGTATTTTGCAAATTTGCTGAGGTTGTTAATTGTTTCAACTAGATCTTTAGTTGATTCCTTGGAGTTGTCTAAGTATAATATCAGATCATTTGCAAAGAATGATAGTTTTGTTTCCTCATTTCTTATTTTTATTCTTTCATTTTTAAAAATGTTATTGCTACAGCAAGCAGTTCTGGGTTTTGTTCAGTCATTTTCAAGTCATTCCTGATACTTCATGACCGCATCTGGAGTTTTCTTGGCAAAGATATTGGAGTGGTTTGCTATTTACTTCTCCAGCTCATTTTACAGAGAAGAAAACTGAGGCAAACAGTGTGATAACACAGCTAGTAAGTGTCTGAGGCCAGATTTGAACTCAGGAAAATGAGTGTTCCTGAATTAAGACCATGCACTCTATCTACTTCACCACCTAAGCTGCCCCAGCTTTTCTAGTACAATGTTGAATAATAGTGGTGACAGGGGACACCTTGAATCACTTCTTATCTTATTTGAAAGTGATCAAGTTTATCTTTATTATAGATACTGCTTGCTCTTGGTTTGAGATAGGTACTGGTATGGTATGGCATGATATGGATGGTATAGTATGCTTGTTGTCCTTTGTTCTTTTTTTTTTAAGCAATTGGGGTTAAGTAACTTGCTCAAGATTACACGGCCAGTTATTTCTGGGTGTGGTGCTGAGTATCTGAGCCCGGATTCAATCCCCAGGTCATCCTGACACTGGAGCCGGTGCTCCTACTTTTTGAGCCACCTGGCCACCCCTAAGCAATTGGGGTTAAGTAACTTGCTCAAGGTTACATGGCCATGTGTTTCTGGGTGGATGCTAAGTGTCTGAGACCGGATTCAATCTCCAGGTCCTCCCGACACTGAAGCCTGTGCTCTTACTCACTGTGCTACCTGGCCGCCCCTGTCCTTTGTTCTTGAAGAGGACTAAAATGACATCACTATGCTAGAGTCAGGTTTCAGTGAGTGCAGCTGTGACTGATCAGACCAATATGAGCTCAGGACACTCTACCACAGGTTGGGCACAAATAGTCCATGTGAAAATTTGGGTTGGATTCTATAAATTTGCACATTTTCATTTCCTTTTAACTGTTTCAATTCTGCTCATAAAGCACAGCACCTTTTCTGTTGTGGGCATGCCATGCTGAGCAGTCCTATGTCTCCTATGTGCTAATGTCTCCTATGTCAAACAATCAATTCCAAAATTATTAAGAAAGACCTTGAGAGTACCCTTGTATGACTTCTTCTGACCACCATGTGAATACTTGCCATGTTTGAGTTCTCCATAAAATAGTCTTTTTGACATGCACATATTTTACATTTCAACAATGTGGCCAGCTTAATTGGAGTTGTGCTCTCTGAAACAGAGTTAGAATTCTTGGAAGTTTACTTTCAGTTTGGACCTCAGTGTTTGGTACCTTATGCTGCCAGGAGATCTTCAGAATCTTCCTGTGACAATTCAAGTGGAAGCTATTCAGTTTCTTTTCATGATGCTGGTATACTGTACAGGATTCACAGGCATGCAGCAATGAAGTCAGCACAGTGGCTCTGTAGACCTTCAGTTTGCTAGTCAGTCTAATACTTCTACTCTCCCACACTTTAATTCAGATTCTCCCAAACAGTGAGCTAGCTCTGCCAATGCATGTGTCAACCTCATTATCAATGTGTATATCCCAGGAAAGTACACTGTCAAGGTAAGGGAATTTGTCCACAGATTTCAGAACTTCTTTATTTATTGTAATCAATGGTTCCACATATGTATGGCGTGGAGGTGACTGAAGGAGCACATGATTTTTCTTGGTGTTAATTGTTAGGCCAAAATTAGCACAAGCAGCAGAGAATTGATCCAGACTTTGTTGCATCTCAGCTTTACAGGCTGCTTTGGGTACACAATCATCTGCAAACAGAAAATCGTGCACCAACATTCCTTCCATCCTTGGTCTTTGTTTGGAACCTTTTCATGTTGAAGAATTTACCATCAGTGTGGTAGCTGACCTTGATGCCAGGTTCATACTCATTGAAAGCATTTGACAACATGGCTGGAAACATCTTGCTAAAAAGCATGGGAGCAAGCACAAAGCCTTGTTTCGCTCCATTGGTGATTAGGAAAGCACAAGAGCAATGTCCATTATCTAGAACCTAGTAAAGGATGCCATCATGAAATTGACATACAATACCGATGAACTTCTATGGGCATCCAAGTTTTGACATAATTTTCCATAAACCCTCAAAACTGTCAATATCAAAGATCCTGATCAGATCTACATTGTGTACAAACCTCTGTTCTGCTCCTGGCATTTCTTCTGCAGTTGCTTGGGCATCAGTCACCTTTTTGACCATTCCTTGGCCCTTTCTGAAGATATCCTGGCTCTCAGGTAGAGGATCACCTTCCAGGTGAAGGATCAGCCTATGAAGAAGGATTCTAGCAGGAATCTTGCCAGCAATGACTAAGAGAGACTCTGCTTGCCCTATCCAGTCCTGTGATTGTCACAAAACAGTCTATTCCATTTGCCTTTGTAGAGATGGACAATGGAGGTATCCTTGATACTACTTATTATTTTACAAAAGTCCGCATTGCTTCCTATGTTTTCAACGTTTTTAATAGTATTGGATCCTATATTTTCTTAAAGTATTTCTCTGGATTTATATAATCACATCACTTTGTTGTTATTGTTTTTATTGATATGGTCAATGGTATTGATAGTTTTCCTAATACTTAACAAGTTCTGAATGCTGGTAAAAATCCCACTTATTCATAATATATTGTCTTTGTGATAGATTACTTTGATCTCCTTGCTAGTACTTTAAGATTTTATTTTCAATATTAATTATGGAAATTGATGTATAATTTTCTTTTTTCCCCTCTCCCCAGTTTAGGTATCAATTCTATAATTGTGTCATAAAATAAATTTGGTAGAATTCCTTCTTTTTCAAAAATTTTGATGTTTTGGAGGGGGAAAGCAGGACAATTGAGGTTAAGAGACTTGCCCAAAGCTCACATGGCTAGTAAATGATGTGTCTGAGTCCAGATTTGAATTCAGGTCCTCCTGACTCCGGGGCCAGTGATCTATTCACTGTGCCATCTATCTACACCTAGAATTCCTTCTTTATTTATTTTTCCAATAGCTTTTATAACAAAAAAAATTAATTGTTCTTTAAATATTTAGTAAAATTCACTTGTGAATACATCTGATACTGAGGATGCTTTTCTGAGCGAGAAAATTGGTGCCTTGTTCAATTTATTTTTCTATGTAATGCTTATGCATTCTATTGTTAAGCATTCTATTTTCTCATCTGTTAATCTAGGTAGTTTATTTTTTTTTTTGACAAATATTCATCTATTCCATTTAGTGTGTCAATTTTATCGGCATGTTATTGGGAAATTAACACCAAAGAAGTGTTTTACTTTCATTTTCATTGGAGGTATATTTACCCCTTTTCATTTTTGATACTAGTAATTGGATTTTCTTCTTCTTTAATCAAATTAACCAATGATTTAATCTATCTGATTGTTTTTTTCCCTATGAAACCAGCTCTTGATTTTATTAGTTAAATTTTTTTCTTTCAATTTTAAAAATTCTCCTTTGAATTTCAGAATTTCTATTTTGGTATTTAATTGGGAATTTCAAATTTGTTCCTTTTCTAGATTTTTTTTTCATTTCATGCCCAATTCATTGATCTAAACTTTTTCTTTTCTATTGATTTAAGCATTTAGAGATATAAATTTTCTCCTAGTACTGCTTCAACTGCATTCCACAGATTTTGTAATATTTCCTCATTGTTGCCATTCTCTTTAATGTAATTTTTATTTTTTTTCAATAATTTATTGCTTGATTGACACAATCTTTAGGATTAGATTTAGTTTTCCATTAATGTCTTATTGTACTTCCATTAGCCTTTATTAAGTGCAATTTTATTGCATTCTGCTTTTTTTTGCCTTTGGTTTGAAATTTTTAATGCAATAAGAGAAAGTATTTTTTTTTTGTAAAGGGGTCATGTATAGCTGAGAAAAAAAAAAAAATGTTTACTTATTTCTATCTCCATGCAGTTTTCTCCAGACATTCATTATATCTAACTTTTGTAAGATTTTATTCAATTCCTTGACTTCTTTCTCATTTATTTTTTTGTTACAATTATCTAGCTGAGGGGAAAATTAGGGTTCTTAACTAGTATAGTTTTTACTGTTTCCTTCTATGACCCATTTACCTTCCCTTTTAAGAATTTGGATGCTAAGCCATTTGGTGAATATACATTTAGTATTTAAATTAGTTCATTGACTATTGTGCCTTTTAGCTAGATACATTTTTTTCTGCTTTTTCTTTTTAATAAGGTCTATTATTTTTTGCTTTCTCTGAAATAATGATTGCTACTCCTGAACCAAAATAAATTCTTCTTCAGCCCCTTATCTTAACTCAGTGTCACTGTGCTTCAAATGTATGTCTTGTAAACACCATATTGTTGAATACTGGTTTTTAATCCATTCTGCTATGTACTTTTACGGGTGAGTTCATCCCACTCACATTCACAGTTGTGATTACTAACTGTTCATTTCCCTTCATATTATTTTCTTTTTCTGTTTATCCTTCTCTGTTTTAGCCTGTCCCTCCAAATTTTATTTTACTATTGATCACTGCCTTCTTTTATCTGTCCTCACCTTTATCAACTCCCCTTTCTCTAATAAACTTCCCTTCCTACATCACTGTTTGATAAGATAAGTTCTATTACTAGTCAGGTACATACAGACACAGACACATTTAAACACACAGACACAGACACACACACAGAGTTCTGTTACCAATCAGGTATACACACAGACACACAGACACAGGCAGACATAGACACAGACAGATACACACACACACACACACACACACACACATACTCACATACACTATGTGTGTATGGTATTGTACCAGTGAAGAAAATGAAGTATATAGGATTAGTGATTTACCCAGGGTCATACAGATAGTAAGTACTTGAGGCAAGATTCTACCTCAGGAAGATGTGTTTTCCTTACTCCAGGCACCACACTCTATCCACTTTGTCACCTAGCTGCCTAAGCATTTCCAGTACATTCTTGAGAAGCAGTGGTGATAGCAGACATTTTTGCATCACTCCTTATCTTAGGGGAAAGTAATCAAGTTTATTCCCTTTAGAAATACTGTTTATTCTTGGATTGAGGTAGATATTACATATCATTTTAAGAAAGTTTCCTTTTTATTCCCTTTACCCTATTTTTTTTTGTTTATCCTTCTCTCCCTTTTCTATCCTGTCCTTCTAAAGTCTGTTTTACTTTTGATCAGTGCCTTCTTTTATCTGCCTTTTATCAACTCCTCTGTATCTTATCCATGTCCCTTCCTACTTCACTGTTGGGTAAGATAGATTTCTATTAGCAAAAATGCATGTATACCCACATAAATGCATGTGTGTATACACACACAAACACATTTTCTTTTTGAACCAATTTATATTTAAATTTCATGTATTGTCCACGCTCTCCAGTATTTTCCCCTCCATTATAATAGCTCCTTTTTATCTACCTCTCTTATTTGAGAAAATTTTTTCCATTTATTCTCTCCTTTCCCTCTTTTCCATTGGTACACCTATTTCTTGCTTATTCATTTCTTTTATATCATCTCTCCATAATTGCCACACTCCTGCCTCTTCTTTCTATGTAGAATCCTTCTAACTTCCCTAATAATGATAAAGTTCTTTATATATATATATATATTTATATTTGTATATATATATATATATATGTACAAACATGCATACTTACATGTGTATGTAGATAATCCTCTGTACAGAAATGTAAACAATTTAACTTTACTGAGTCTCTCATCACTCTCTTTCTTGTTTGCCTTTTTAGTCTTCTCTTGATTTTTATATGTGAAGGTCAAATTTTCCATTCAGTTCTGGTTTTTTTCATCAGGAATGTTTCAAAGTCATCTATCTCATTAAATATTCATTTTTCCCTTAGAGGATTATACTCAGTTTTGCTGAGTAGATTATTCTTGGTAGTAATCTCAGCCCTTCTAACTTCTTGA
Organism: Petaurus breviceps papuanus; assembly: GCF_028583685.1. Classification (NCBI taxonomy): domain Eukaryota; kingdom Metazoa; phylum Chordata; class Mammalia; order Diprotodontia; family Petauridae; genus Petaurus; species Petaurus breviceps. Next base: position 36,281,320 of record NW_027185761.1, on the reverse strand, counting down.
ATATTGCAAGACTCCCACTATTTTATTGTGGTTGCTGCTAAATATTTTGTGATTCTGACTATGGTATTTGAATGATTTCTTCTGGTGGCTTTAAGTATTTTGTCTTTGACCTGAGACTTCTGGAATTTGGCTATAATTATTCCTGTTAGTTTTCATTTGAGGATCTCTTTCAGGAACTGATTGTGGGATTCTTCTGATTTTCATTTTACTTTGTGGGTCAATTTTTCTTGAGAAATATCAACAATATACTATTATATTAATAATTATTATTACTATTAAAACTAATTATTAACAATACATCCTTTCTCCTTGTATTATCTACAACCTTACTCCTGGTAAAGTTAGTTGCTGCAGGGCATGGCTGATTGATGAGATTGCTTTGAGCCCTAAAGTAACATGCTCATAAATTTTGGGTCAGAAAACACCCAACAAGGAGAGCTAATTTCTGCTAAAAGTATAAACAAAATCATGTTTGGGTGAGCCCTTACTCAAAAAGAAGCCCTATCTTTGATCTCCTCCATAGCATTTAGGTTGATCCAGCTCATGAAGAGAGAATCAGTCCAAAGGATCCAGATGGAAATGACTTATCTTGCCCAGATTGCTGGACACTGCTGAGTCTCATGGTCAATCCATGTTCTCAGCAGGAGCAGCTGGAGACTTTTTGCCTACTTTCTCATTATATGTCCACCAATCAAAGTTGATTTTCACTTGCCATGGAGATTCCATTTCAGAATAGATTTAAAGCATTTCAAGGTTTCCCTTGGTGTCTTTGATTACCTAGATAATCTATTGACTATCAATTTATTGTTTACAAGCCAGGCTAATAAATTGGTTTTCTTGTTTTTAATTTTTTCTCTTTTCTATTTTTTAGTTTACATCATTCATTTCCTTAAGATTTGAGTTACAAATTTTCTTCCCAATTTTCCCTACCCACCATCCCAAAACAGCATTCCCACTGAATATCTCCTCCCCCAATCTGCTCTCTCCCATATCTTCCCCCATTCTTCCTTCAACTTTTCAGAAGTGCAGAGTGCCTATATATCTCATTTCCCAGTTACATGTAAAATATTAATAATAATATGTATATATTTTTTAAACATTTGATTTTAAGATTTTGGATTCCAGATTCTTTCCCTTCCTCCCTTGTCACCCATCTTCGCTGGGAAGATAAGCAGTTCAATATAGGTTGTACATGAGTAGCTACACAAAACATTTCTATAGTGAACATGTTGTGGAAGACTGACTATATTGCCCTCTATTTTAACCCACCCCAACTTGTTCTATTTTCTGTTTTGATCCTTTTCCTTTTCAAAAGTGGGTGCTTCCAACTTCTGTCCCCCCCCCCAGCCTGTCCTCCCTTCCATTAAAGCCCCTCTCTTCCCCTTCCCCTCTACTGTCCTATAGGGTGAAATACCATATTTAGTGTGTATGTCTTTCCCTCCCTAAACCAAATTCAATGAGAATGAGGTTGATTCATTCCCTTTTGCCTTCCTGTTCTTCCCCTCCATTTTAACAGTTTTCCCTTGTCTCTTCTATATGAGGTAATTTACCTCATTCTGTCTCTCCCCATCTCCTCTCATTATATTCCTCTCTCACCTCTTAATTTCACCTTTTAAGGATCATCCCTTTCTATTCAATTGTTCCTGTGCACTCTATGTATACCTGTAGACATATATACACACACTCACATATGTATTCATACGCCCATATATCTTCCTATATAGACATATATATGTATGTATACATATACATACAAACACATATATATATACACATACAAACATTCACACATATATACATTTATATTCCCTTCAACTATTGTCATACTGAGAAAAGTTTTATAAATTACAATTATCAATTTTCCATGTAGTAATATAAGTAGTTCAACTTTGATAAATACCTTATGGTATCTTTTCCCTGTTTACCTTCTCAAACTTCTCTTGCTTCTTTTATCTGAATGTCAAATTTTCTATTCAACTACATTTTTTTTCATCAAGAATGCTTGAAAGTCCTCTATTCCACTGAAGGACCACATTTTCCCCTGGAACATGATACTCAGTTTTGCTGGGTAGGTGATTCTTGGTTTTAACTCCAGCTCCTTTGACCTCTGGAATAGCATATTCCAAGCCCTTCGATCCCTCAGTATAGAAGCTGTCAGGTCCTGAGTTATTCTGATTGTGTTTCCACAATATTGAAATTGTTTCTTCCTGGTTGCTTGTAATATTTTCTCCTTGATCTGGGAACTCTGGAACCTGGCTACAATATTCCTAGGAATTGTCTTTTTAAAATCTTTTTTAGGAGGTGATCAGTGGACTCTTTCAATCTCTGTTTTGCCCTCTGGTTCCAAAACATCAGGGCAATTTTCCTTGAAAATTTATTGAGGGATGATTTTTAGGTTCTTTGTTTGATCATGGCTTTCAGGTAGTCCAATAATTTTTAAATTATCTCTCCTGGATCTATTCTCCAGGTCAGTGGTTTTTCCCATGAGATATTTCACATTTCCTTCTATTTTTTCAATTGTTGGGATCTGTTTAATAGGATCTTGATTTATCATAAAGTCACTAGCTTCCATTTGCTCCAATCTAATTCTGAAGAAATGATTCTCCTCATTGAGCTTTTGAGATTCTTTTTCCATCTGGAAAATTTGGCTTTTTAAAGCATTCTTGTCCTCACATTGCCTTTTTGAGCCTTTTCTGCTATCTGAGTTAGTCTATTTTTTAAGATGTTATTTTTTTCAGTCAGGTTGTTGACTCTCATTTCATAATTTTCTCACATGGTTCTTATTTCTCTTGCCAATTTTTCCTCTACTTCTCTTATTTGATTTTCAAAATCCTTTTTAAGCTCCTCTATGGCCTATAACCAGCTCATATTTTTCTTGGAAGTTTTTGGTGCACGAGTTCTGACTTTGTTGTCATCCTTCTGTACTATGCTTTGAGCCTTTGGTCCACAAAATAGTAGTATAAAATTGGGTTGCTCTGTTGGCTTTGCTTCCTTTGCTTACTCATGATGCCACTCATTTACTTGACTTTTGTGCTTTTTGCCACAGTAGAACTGTGCTACCAAAAATGGGAGCTTTATCCCAAACTCTGTTTTTTTTTTTTTTGCAGCTGCAGAAGGTATTAGTTGGTTGCCCTCTCTGAAGCCTCCACATGCTCTGGCAAGCTAGTCATGCACCCCAGGACCTCCACCCTAGACCACAATCCAGATCCCAGCATGTTAAGGGAAGAGTGATTAACCCTCATACTGGTTGCTTGGTCCCCTACAATCTGCAGTCCAGGAACTGAAGCTGCCACCTCATGGCAGCTGCACAGCTGTGGCACCTCAGCCACTTCTCACCCCAGGGGCAGAGGCCAGATCGCACTCCAAATTCCCAGGTCCCAAAGTCCACACTGCACTGACCTCTTACTTTGTACTTGGAATCTATGGGTTGATAATTCTGGAAACTGCCACACCTGCTGGTGATCTGAAGTCCATCCAGCCAGTGGCTCATCAGGCTGCCCTGGGGCTAAGACCTCAGGCTCTAGGAGGGCTGGGGTCAGCTTCCAGATCACTGCACTGGCCAATTGCTGCTGGCCTGCTGGGCTTTCTGTAGCAGGAGGTTAGCTTCTCTGTGTCATTTTGTGAGTTCTGTACCTCCAAAGTTTGTCTAGAGTAATTTTTTATATGTACTGGGAAGGTGGGAGCCAGACCTGCGAGGAAGTCCTGTTTCTACTCCACCATCTTGACTCCACCCCCATAAATTGGTTTTCAGTTATAGAGAAACTGTCTCTTGGGGTTTGCATTAATTTCATCTTTGATAATTTCTTGAAATATGATGTTTAGGTGCTTTTTTCAATCATAACTTTTAGGTCAGCTGCTATTTCTTAAATTATCTCTCCTTGATCTTTCCTAGAGTTCAGTTGTTTTGCTGATGAAATATTTCACATTTTCTCCTATTTTTTCCATTCTTTTCATATTGTTTTATTGCTTCTTTATATGCCTCATAAAGTTATCTTCAATTTGCTCAATTCTGTTTTTTAAAGAATTATTTTCTTCAGTGAGTTTTTTTTATTGCATTTGTCTATTTCTGTGATTTAAGGAATTATTTTCATCAGTAAATTTTTGTATGACTTTTTTCCATTTGGTGAATTCTGTTTTTTTTGTCATGTTATTTTCCTCAGTATTTGTTGTGCCTCTTTTACCATGCTCTTAACTGGTTTATTTTTCCACAATTTTCTTCCTTTTCTTTCATTTCTTTACCTAATTTTTACTTTACCAGCCTTTTAATTTTTAAAATCTTTTTTGAGTTCTTTCTTGTTTGGCTTATGTTTATTTCACATTTTTATTTGAGATTTTGCTTGAAGCTGTTTCAACTTCATTGTCTTCTTCTGAATTTGTGTCTTGATCTTCCCTATCACCATAGTGATTTTTTTTTTTTGGTGAGGTTCTTTTCTCATTGTTTTCTCATTTTTCAACCTTATTGTTTTGATTGGGAACTTTATGTTAATGTTGGTCTCTGTTCCTGGTATAGGGTGGAGTAGGGCACTGTTTCAAGATCCAAGCTTTTCATACTGCTTTCTTCAGTGCTATTTATGGAAGTTTAGAAGTTTTCTGTGCTACCAAAGTGGTGTGCCCTGAGAAGAATTATAGTCATTGCTCTCTTGGTCTGCACAGTGTTCCTTACCCGTGATAACCTCTACTTTTTGGAACTGGGAATAATACCCTTCATCAGGGTACCTGATCCTATTTGGGTAGAAGTATACTATCCCTCACGCATTTTAAATATTTCCTTTGATGACACTAACATCCTGCTTCACCCAGAGCCTAAACTTCAAAGTCATCTTTGACTTTCTATTTGCCATCAACACTCATTTTCAATCAGTTGTCAAATCTTATAGATTTTTATCTCCTCTGTATCTTTCAATGTACTGATGCTCCTTTAGAGGTAATATTTTATTACACCAAAAATACAAGTCTGAACCAAAACCTAAGACAAAACTTAATACAGTATTTTCCCAGAAGCTTTAAAAAAATTATTCTCTATTAGATGAGCCAACAGTACATTTTCCTATTTTCATCTTGATTACTGTGAACTTGAAGTCATGAGGATCTGAGGTCAAATCTGGCCTAAAGGCCATATTACTAAATATATGACCCTATACAAGTCACTTAATCTCTGTTTCCTTCTGTTTCCTCTGCTTTATATTTGGAATAATAATGGAACATCTCTACCTGGAAAATCAAATGAGATACTATTGTAAACCACTTAGAGAATAATAAACACTATAAAAATAACAACTGATAGTCTTAGAGAATTGCCTAGATCATGGAGAGGTTAAATCATTTTCCTAAGTTTATGTTGGTATGTTTCAGAGAAGAGACACCACCTTAAACCGTCATGGTTCCAAAGCCAGATCTTTATCTACTATGCCATGGTGCATACATTCCTACCCTTGTCTATTTTATTCTTTTTATTTTTTGTTTTTTGAAGGGAGGGGAGGCAGGGGAATTGAGGTTAAATGACTTGCCCAAGATCACATGCCTAGTAAGTGTTAAATGTCTGAGGCTGGATTTGAACTCAGGTCCTCCTGGTTCCAGGGCCGGTGCTGTTTTCACTGTGCCACCTAGCTGCCCCTATTTTATTCTTGATAGATACTTGATACTATTTATGTAGCTATTTCATGACAGCACTGCACTAGGCTATGAATGTTCATTTCCTTTGGTTTCCTCCATTCCAATTTTACTTATTGTGGTATATATTTCATTTTGAGTTCTGATGTGGAATACAGGTTCTTTGATGGAATATATGACCTCTCTCACATTGATATGTACAGTTCCTATAATTATCACTCTATTTAGTACATAGTAGCCTTTTAATAAATGCTTGCAGAATGATTGATTCTCAAAGAATGGGGTAGTAGAACACAGTTCTAGAGGTCTTACCAATGTGTAAAAAATTTTTGCCCAAGTTCAGTGACTGTGTCTATTGTCTAAGAAAAGGCCTGGAGAGACCAGTTGTCTACTGTGGTAAATCTTTGAGCTCTAGCAGTAAATGTTGCAAACTCTCTACTAAGTCAGATGGGATTTATTATCTCTGTCAGTGATGGGAGTGTACACACACACACACACACACACACACACACAATATCCTTGGAGTATTTGTCTTTTTTTTTTTTGTTAGCTTTTCCTGTTAAGTTGAAATAACTATGTTTAATTACTATCATTCTACCCATAAGCCTTGGGTAACATACACTGTCAGGCAGAAATTGCAATAAAAAAGAGGGAAAAACTAACAGTTGCCAGGAACTATAAAAAGGATATAGTCTTTACATCTCCTTTCAACTAATTAAAAACTTGCAGTTCTATTGTTTAAATACTTTTCTTGGTGATTTTTTGTTCTTCAGAGAATAGACCATTAGTAGACCATTTTCTTATAACGAGACCTAATAATGGATTGCCCCTTTTATTGATAGTTGAACTATAGGCTCCATTTATAGAGCTTTTGAGATCAATGTTTCCTGCTGTGTCATTTATTGTTTTTACCATCCCTGTCTGGGAGTTGTTGTCAAGGAGTCACATGTGGTGGAAACTCAACACATTAGAGCTTCAGTCTAGATGATGCCTAAAGTCTCTTCCAGATCCTTTTTATTTTGATTCTTGTTTTATTTTATTGGCATTACATTTGAAGAGAATGAATATTGTATCAATCTCCGAGACAGCTTTGTCTAAATCTTATTTCTCAATCTTACTATCTGTTTGAGTTACTTAGAATCTGAGTACTCCAGCTACTTCATGACATAATTATGTTCAGAAAAATTGTGGATTTGCATCAATGGAGGGAGTTTCCTACTGGCAGATAAATCTGAACTCTGACCAGGGGGTGTGTTAAAGTCCATTCCTAGAACTTTTCCAAGGGAGATTGCTAAATTTCAGTGTGACTTGAAATCAACAAATGGTAAAATTCAAAACTTAAATTTTTTTTGGTTGATTTCTAGACTTTAGAAAGTGATGGAGAAAATATTAATAATGAAAAATTAGATTTAGAAGTATATTGTTCATAAATTTTCCTCATCAAGCTGGTTGTAAAATTGTTACCAGTATAACCATGAGTTCAATTTATGTACCTGGAAAGAAATACCATCAGCACCAATAATCACTCCCTCAAGAACAATTTTAAAAATTATGTCAGAAAACAGTTAAAGCTTTATATGTGGGCATGTGGCAAACAAATTAAAGAGTTAGCCTAGTACATCTAATATTGTTTGCTTATTAAGAAGGCATCCTATTCCGTCTAATATCACAAGAGAAGAGTTAATATTAACTTTAGACTTGATTTGGCAGAAATGGAAATTTTATTTAAGGCCTCAAGTAAAACTTGACAAAGGACTAAATTGAGGTAACTCATTGCAACTAGCAATGCCTTAGTGGATTTAGCCTCTGTTACCCATGGCTGCTGCTTTTCTCTCTGTATAATGTCTATATTTATGTGTCTTGCTACATTTTTATATTTTCTACATCCATGGCTTTCAAAAGCCAATTTATATATAGGGACAAATGACAACAGTGCCTGCTTACCTGGGATTAAATTAGAGAGAGTTACCAACTGACAGAATGTGATGAAAACATATGGTAAATACATTGAAACTTTACTCCACCTTTTTTTGATGGGTGATCTTGAGCAAGTGACTCAACATTTTTGTGTTGTTCTGTCTGTATAAGAGGAATGAGAGAATGGACTCCTCAAATTGCTTAGATGAGCATAAAAATAAGACAATGCAAGGGAAAATGGGTTGGCCTATATAGGAGACTGGAAACACTCCATTTAATCCATGGTGTTATTATTATACAAATTTTTTTTTGCCTTTTTTTGGGGGGGGCGAGGGCAATTGGGGTTAAGTAACTTGCCCAAGGTTGCATGGCTAGTTTATGTGTGTGTGTTTGTGTGTGTGTGTGTGTGTGTGTGTGTGTGTGTGTGTGTGTTAAGTATCTGAGGCCAGAACTGAACTCGGGTCCTCCTGAGTCCAGGGCTGGCGCTTTACTCACTACGCCACCTAGCTGCCCCTTTTACAGGCCTTTTAAACCTGTCTTATTTTTACCCTTTATGTAGTCTTCATTTTTTGCCCTTAATTCTAATAGAGTATTTAGATGTTTCTTTTCAAACATTTCATCCTACAGTCTCCCACACACCACTGCTCTCAGAATTATACAAATAATGTTATTTCAGAGATAATTTGCTAAGATTAAATGGCTCAGTGATCAATTACATGTGTTTCTTCAATAATGAGGAAAATGTTACCCATGGAAAATATATTTTAAAAATATTTCGCTGATATATTTTTCCCCTTTAGGACCTACTTCTATTTCCATTTCATACATACATATATACATATATACACACACACACATATACATATACATGTGCATATTATTGTATATGAATGTGAACTCTGTTCACATGAAAAGAAATTATATTTAGCCATGGCAACTCAAGAAATAAAGACAGATATAAAATGGTCTTTTCTCATGAGAAACTACACTCTATGATATGGCATTGACATCTATAGAGTGTTGGAAAAGATGAAGGAGGAAAATAAGTCAAAGATTTTGAGACTAAAATATGAAATTAGCTGGTGGCACTTCAAATATGAGAATTTGTCAAATGACAACTGAATTGACCTACTATGGGAGGAGATCAATTTTATTTATATGGAACCACATAATGAAAAAAAATACCTTGAAGGATACCTTGAAGAGGACTTCTGATGAAAGACTCAAGGGACAAGAGTTACACATAATGAAATGGAAAGTAAAATTCACAATGTGTTTCCTTAGAGGGAGTATCTACTTTAATTTTCTGTAAGTGAAGATCTGACCATGTCACTTCACTACTTAGTAAACTGCAGAATCTCACTATGGCATCTAGGATAAAGTGCCAATTCTTCTTTTTAATAGTTCACAATTTGGTGCCCAACTGTCAAGCCACACACAAGCAGCTTTCCAGAGGACTACTGCTGTGAACAGCTTCAAGATTCTGATTACATAGTATAGTGAACTCTCTATTCAATAACAAATCAGAGCAAAACATTCACAGAAAATCAAGGTATTCACGTTACAACTTATCACAGAAAATCAAAATATAGCATCCACCATGTCACAACTGTACAACTTATCACTAAAATGGCCACATAGTTTTAAAGTGGTCAAATAGTTTTTAACCAAGTACAATCATTTAGTACCTCAATTATTCAATCATCCTTAAGGAGGCTCCTTAAAGGATATAAAAGTTCAAATTCCTCTATCCGTGGGGCACAATAAGTTACAAATCAGTCACTATTCAGTCATCAGTCACTGTTCAATCATCAGTTACTACTCAGTCATCAGTCACCACTCAGTACCCTCTTAAGAGGTAGTGGAAAATACATAGGCCATCCACCCCTCAGTCACAAGTAAGTTACAGTTTCATCAGTTACTACTCAGTATCCACAGAGAGGTCTTTTCATCTTGACTCGGGGCGGGCTTTCAGCTTCCATGGCACCTCTTCCATAGTTCCAGCTCCTACTGTCACCTGGATTCAAAGGCAGGTAGCTCCCAGTTCCTTGTCCAGCTTCTTGTCCTTTTCTTTGTCCTGTTTCCATTCCATATTTAAGTTCACAGTGTCCAATCGATCTCAAATCCTTCACAGTTTCTGTTTCTGGGAAGTGAAAGCTTGACAGAGCCACAATAATATTCATACACATTGTTGGTACCATCATCAATTCACCATCTGCCTGTGAAATCAACACAGACCCACAAACAAAGTCCAAGAGGTCAGCACAAATCATCAGTAAAGTCCCAGGACCTCCAAAATGCTCCTCCAGGATTTCTGTAAACATACAACCAGAAAATCCTCTTTCAGGGCTTCTGTACAAAGTATCACAAAAAAATATCAACACAGACAGAGCAGACAAACAGAGTGCTGGGATACCACAAATTTTCTCCTTCTTGACTCTGCTACCACAAGAGTCCTCTTCTCAGTTCTGCTGTCTCTAGCCTGGGCCCCTCTTTATATATGGTCATTAGCAACTCCCCTTCCTGTTGCAGGAGTTCATGAGTTCTAGGGTTCCCAAGTTGTGGGGCTCACATGGTCCGTTTCTTAACAGAGGTGATACAAGACTCAAAAGAAACTTGAACAGAAACAAGGTGTTAATTCAATAGCTGAAACAAGGTGTGAACTACTTCTGTGCTTGCCATTACAGCAACTCCCTTCTTTGTGGTTCAGATTCCAGCCAAAATGACTTTCTCTTTGATGCTCAACCACAACATTCTATGTTCTGGATTCTATCTATTCCTTTGCCTTGGTTGTACCCTCTGCTTGGAATGTGCTCTTTCCTCAGCCACAAAGAATCTTTCATCTCTTTCAAAATATAGCTCAAACTCTACTTTCTAAACCAACGTTTTTCCTGACTGTACTCCCAAATCGCAAGGGTCCTCCCTAGATATCTTGTAGCTATTTTCTATTTGTTATATATATAATTCTTTTATATGTACATGCTGTCTTCCGTAATAGATTATATACTCACAGAGTATAAGACTTTTTTTTCTTTAAATCTTCATTGCCTAGTATGGCAGGATGTTGATTGAATGTTGCTTCATCAAGGAGATGTCCAAAAAGTAGAAATATTGAAATAGTAGATGTGATTAAATTACTTGATGTGAACAACAGGCTAACACATATCCAGGTTTGTGAAGTTGTGGAAATTCTCCTTAGAGGTCAGATTTAGGTAAAGTCCATAAATGACTATAGCCCCTCTCCCTTCCCATCCAGTTGCCTTCCCTATAGCCTAGAGCTTTAGTGATGCAAAACCAGCTGAATTCAAATGTCCATTGTAAACTTCCCTATCTTTCCTCTTTTCTATTTTCAACACTGTGATTCATATCACTGCAATCACATGGTAATGCTTTATGATTGCTTCAAGAAAATATTTATGTCTCCCTTTTTTTAACTTTAAGGATAAAAAAAATATAGTGTAATAATCTCTGAATTCAAGGCATCGGAATAATGTTAAATTTAGACAGCCTCAAATAGAACAAGGAAAAATGTTTTAAAACAAAACCCTTGACAACCTGCAAATTCATGCTGTAATTACACATTATTTATCTTTCTGATTTTGTATTTTAATTTTACTCTTGTATCTTAAACCCTCATAATTGCATATTTTCCCATATGCAGTTTTATACTTAGTGAAGCAAACACAATGTTTGATTCAGGGACTTATCTTTCCTCTCCAGGATCCCCTAGAGTTTTCAGAGGTACTCATGGCAGATTGCTTTAAATTGAGAATCTGTTTGTTATCATGACTGTTCCAAACTTTGTGGTTTTAGTTGAATGGATTAAAAAAGTCTGTGCTTAAAAAAAAACAAAAACAAACATAAGATTAAATGGTTCAATGATCAAATGATGAAAATATTAACTATGGAAAACTATTTTTAAAAATATTTCACTACTTTATATTTTTTTTCCATTTTTGTGGACTTGGCCAATAGAAGTTACTTTATAAATACTTGAAAAGACTTTTTAATGTTCTTTTTACAGGATATGGCTCACTATCAATTAAATTGTGACAGTAGGCCAACCTAATAGTCATTAGACAAGGTTTCTAACTTTTTGGATGCCAATAGCTATCTTAATATTTTGTGTTGCTGTTGTTGAGTCATTCAGTCATATCTGACTCTTTGTACCCTCATGGACCATTGCACACTAATACTGTTCATAGCATTTTCTTGGCAAAGAGAATGGAATGGTTTGCCATTTCCTTTTACAATTCGTTAAGGCAAACAAAGGTTAAGTGACTTACCTAGGGTTACACATCTAGTAAGTGTATGAGGTTGAATTTAAACTCAGGATTTCCTGACTCTAGGCCCAGCACTCCATCCACTGAGCCATCTAGTTGCAACTCAGTATTTTAGATAGTCTCAAGATTTTTGACCTATCACCCTCCTTTATTAGTATAAATATTTACTTAAATGTTCACTCTAAACACTTTGCATTGAGTTTGCATTTTTAGTGATGTTTTAATATCAAACTTGGTGGAACACCTTTAAATTATGTTGGAGTCTCAAGGATCAAGGATCTAGGTCACCACTAAAAGCCTAAAACTAAACATTCCAATGTGATGCAGTGGTGAATTTGGAGGCAGAAGTACTCGATTCGAACTACTTAGTGATTTTTCACCTATGTTATTTTGGGAAAGTCCCTTCACTTCTCCTTAATCTCATGTTATTTATATTTAAAATGAAGAGTTTGATTTCTATGTATTCTAAATTTCTCCTTTCTAGTTTTAAATCTATGAACATTTGCATGGTGATTCTCTATGCCAGCAATGTACTGCTTCTGCAATTCAGCTTTGTAGAATTTCTTGTTATCTTCAAGGCTAATTTCTAACAATATGTTTCACCTGAGGTTTTTTTTTTTTTTGATTCTTGCAAATGCTAGTTTCACTCCTCAACAAGTTAGCCTGTCTTTAGGCATATGTGTGTATGTATATATGTACATGTATATGTATATGTATTTCTGCCTGGATAAGGTGTAAGCTTCATGAGTGAAAAACTTCCTTCCTTCCTCCCCTTTCCTTCCCTCCCTTTCCCTCCCTCTCCCTTCCTCCCTTCCTTCCTCCTTCCCTCCCTTCCTCCTTCCCTCCCTCCCTTCCTCTCTCCCTTCCTTCATTCCTCCCTCTCTCCCTTCCTTCCATTCTTCCTTTCTTCCTCCCTTCCTTCCTTCCTTCCTTCCTTCCTTCCTTCCTTCCTTCCTTCCTTCCTTCCTTCCTTCCTTCCTTCCTCCTTCCTTCCCTCCTTCCTTCCTTCCCCCTTCCTTCCTTCCTTCCCCCCTTCCTTCCTTCCTTCCTTCCTTCCTTGTCTCTGTCACTCTTTATGACTGTCTCTCTCTGTCTCTCCTCCCTAGAACCTTGAAAAGTTTTTGGAGCACAGAAGGTATTTTATAAATACTTATTGACTGATTACCTCATAGATTCTCATTCTCTGTATAATTTTGGGCAGAAACATCACACCATTGCTATTTAAATTCTATTAGTCACAAATTATAATTATCTTTCTTTGTCCTTTCTTCTTATATGTCTTTGGATTTCCATTAACAATGTATGAATTCACCTTCTTGATATTATGGTCAGTATTAAAATATATTTAAAAATATGATTAATGACAAATAATAGGTTCAAAGATTTCTTTTAAAATTGAATTGACTAAATTTATTTTTTAACTGTGTAAACTCATAAATAATAGAAGTTAACATATATAGTTGGCTTTAAAGTTTTCAAAATCCTTTACATTTTTTTAGAACAAGCAATATACAAGGTAAGGGCTGTTATTCCTGTTTTTTAGGTGAAGAGGGTGATAGATAATTTAAGTGCTTTGCCCTACATGTTACAATTAATAAATGTCTAAGATGGGATTTGAACCTAGTTCTTCATAACTTTGAGGATTGAATTATATCCATTTTCTCTCATCTTCAAATCAGAAGTAACCTTAGAGCTCAAATTATAACTTGCTTTTATAGCTCATAAAATGTCAGTATTTAAAAGGACCTTCTAGTTCAATTCATATGAAGTAAAGTACAAATTTCCTTCTAAAGTATTCATCTTTTCATACATTCCCTTTCCATCAAAATAAAAGTTAATTATTATAAATTTTATTTTAGACATCATATAAATCAAGCTTGATTTATAAGCATTTCCCTTTAAAATGTTTTATCAATGATTTTTTAAAGGACAGTAATTACTCAATCCTTCTTCCAAGGTAGGATCCTTTTTTGCAAAAGAAAACAAAATATATAGTTGAGAAAAAGAAACAATGATAAATAGAGTGTGTGCCTTATCTTCACCTTTCTACTGAAAGGGAAAAAGAAAAGGATGTTTCATAATCAATCCTCTTTAATCAATATTTTTTCATTGAATTTAATCTGAATTCTGATGTTTTATTTTCCTATCTTTGACATTATTTTAGTCATGATTTAATTAATTCTCCTGACTTCGCTTTCTTTGTTCTTCATTAGTTTTTATGTCTCTGTTTTTCTTTTTAGTTTATGTCATTTCTTATATATACAGTCCTCATATATATTTTTCCTCCTGAGATTTAGTTTTCCATTGATAAATGCCTGCTAGCTTTCTCCATCTGTCTATCCCACTGATATAATAAATTCAGTATATCCAAAATGGATCTCAGTAAACTTTCAAAGTAAGTCATCCTTCTCCCATTTCTTTTAAGAACAGCTCAGTTTTTCTAGTTACCCATGTTCAAGACCTGGGAAGCCTATCCTTTTTCTCTTCCTTCTTATATATTAGGTTCCCAAATGTTCTTGTTTTTACTACCCCTAAAACATTTCTTCCATTTTTTGTGTCCAGGTGTTTTGAGAGAAAATAACACCCCGCCCCCCACACACACAAAACACAATGTGAAGTAGACAGAAATACTTGACAAATGCTTGGATATTTTGTTGATGGAGAATGGAGTCAAAGAAAATTCCAAAGTTCACAAGTTGAGTGACTAGAAAATATTGTATGATGCTATCTTGTACACAAATGTGAAAAAGAGTGATTTTTGAGTGAGTGGGTGGAATTGAGTTCTATTTTGGACACTGAGTCTCAGATACTTAAGGATTGTCTAGTTTGAAGTGTTCGACATACATTTAGTGAATCCAAACTGGTGCCCAGGTTAGAGAATAAGGTTAGACATAAAGAACTAGAAGGGATTTGCACAGTGATGAAAGCTTATGAGTTTGTAAAAGCATATATAAAGGTAAGAGAGTTAAGATACACCCACAAGTAGGTGTTTTGATAATGATGAACCAGAAAAGGAGACTGGGGATACATTAAACCGGGGGGGGGGGAACCTGCAACCTTGAGGCCACAGTTGGCCCTCTTTGTCCTCAAGTTTGGTCCTTTGACTTCATCCAAACTTCCCAGAATGATTTAGTCAAAGGGCAGCATTTGATGACCTAGAAGGTCACCTGTGACCTCAAGGCCTCGGTTCCACACCCTTGCATAAGACTGCACAGAGGAAGAACAAGAGAATATTGTGTTCAATAAACCTAGATATAAGAATATCTGGTAGGAAAAAGTTTCTAAGAGTGTTTAATTATGTAGAGGTCAAGGGAGATGAGGATTATGGAAAGGCTATTAATTTGTCCAATTAAAAAGATCATTGGTAATCAATTGTCTTAATGGCTTGGGATGCTACAGAAAATTTAGATAGAGACGATTCTTCTGAGCAATGAGGCTAGAAGTAAGATAGCAAAAGAAAAATTGATTCATGCCATTAGTTGCTAAGAAGTTTGAGGGATTCTGGGGATATGGAGGTTATAATATGTAAACAGTTAAGTATATACATGATAAGTGGAGGAAAGCGAGAGAGAAAGAAACAGACCCAGAGACAAAGGCAGAAAGATAGAGACAGAGAGAGACAAAGAAGAAAGACACATACACATGCAAAACAAGGAAATAATTCCTTAGGATAGCCTGGCCTGTGGACTTAGCCTTGAAGTATGTTGTGGCTTCTAAGAGGAGGAAGGAAAGAATTTATCCTAGATACGAATGAACATATGCGTATACAAGGGCCTTGAACTGAGTCCCCAACATTTTTCTGGGCTTCCTAAATGATATCCATAATCTCCTATGAGAGTATGGTTTAACTAATAACCATGTGGATAAAAACAAAAGAAAACAAATGACCCCCACCCTGGGGAATTTTTAAAAACATATAAATTTTCGAAGAATGCCTAAGGCAGTATGATTTATTTGGGTCTATTCACCTTGTTTGTCACTTACTTCCATTATGTCTGATGTTGAGAGAGCAGTGAAGCTTTCAAGGAACCAAAGAATGGACAAAGAGGAATGGAGAATAGCTAACAATACTGTGGAACCCTCTCTGCTTCTTTAATAACAACATTAGATAGATGGAAAAAAGGGGAAGAGGGTTTTAAGAATCACCTAGGTTTTATAGTATACTTTTCCACTTTAGTTAAGAATATCTTGTCATTAATAATTTTTTTGATTTGCTTAAAACATAAAAGTTTATTGTACATCTGCAAATCATTCATAAATGTCATTCTTATGTGTGTGTATTCATTTGCAAATATAATGGGTTTTATTATTAATTTTTTTTTGTTAAGGCAATTGGGGTTAAATGACTTGCCCAAGGTCAAACAGCTAGTTTGTGTGTGTGTGTGTGTGTTTTAAAGTATCTGAAGATGGATTTGAACTCAGGTCCTCCTGACTCCAAGGTGGGTACTCTATTCACTGTGCCACCTAACCGCCCCTGTTATATTATTGTTATTAAGGGGCCTCTTGTATATTAGCTTAACTTTAAATACATGAAAATTCAAAGGATTTTGTGGGTTCCTTTTCTGGTTCAACATATTGAACCATAGCAAGTGTTCTCCATCTTAGGCTCCAGATGAGAGAGAAATATGGAGCCCAAGACTTAGAATATGATAGTTCTCATCAGTCAGTCAATCCACAAGCATTGATTATGACATTATTATGTTCCAGGCAGCTAAGTATTGACATTATAAATACAAGAGGGAAAAGGCAATGCCTGATCTCAAATAGCTTACACTCTCATAGGGGAAGACAACACACAAAAGCAAGATGAAAGGAGAGGGATACACAAACACATTCGTTTTGGTGACGTTATAGAGAATGTCCAATGTGCAACCTAGAGAGGCATGAGACATTGTAGACCTGAGCACCCTGCCTAAATTGACAGTCTTGGAGCAGCCATCCAATTAGAAGGAGAAGATGAAAGGGCATAGGGTAGGGTTGGAATGAGCTTCAGGATGAGAGGTTTCTTGTACCATGATACAAAAAGTCCTTAGTGTGACATGAAGAAGGAGATATTTCCCTGCACTGGTCAGAGGACTTCTTGAGCATCATTTTCATTTCTGTAGGCTACACTTTGTTAGATAAGACCATTAAGATTCTGCTAGTATGTCAAAGAGTATTTCATTAAACCTATTTTGCTTGACACTTTGTATGTGTTTCAAGGATGTAAATTTGAGTTGACCTGCCAGGAAGAAATCCCTTAGGAATAAATTGACTAAAAGTGGAATGGCCTGTCGTGATAGATTGTGGGTCACCCTCACTGGAAGTCTTCAAGGAAAGGCTGGATGGCCATTTTTAATGCATGCTTTTGAGAGGGTTCTTCTATACTTATGATTGGATAGAAAGGCCTCTGAGGGAGCTTCCATCTCTTGGATTATCTGTCTCTGTTATGTTATGTTACAAACTTCTGAACTCATATTACCTAAATACTCAAATGAATCTGAGATTTTGTTCATATGGGTATTGGTGTATACTCCAATGACATAAATTACAAATCATCTATTCCTTTCCATCCAACTCATCTTGTTCATGTTTGTCATTTTATAGATGTGCTATGGGTTACTTCAAACATATTGAGGGTGTTCTTCACTTTCTCTTGATATCATTTGAGAAGAAGGTAGAGTATATATTGGATAGAGTACTGATTTTGAAGTCAGGAAGCCCTGAATTCAAAGGTGACCTCAGTCACTTTTATCTGTGTGCTTGGAAAAGTCATTGAGCCTACTTTTCTCTCAATTTTCTCATTTGTAAAAATGAGGATAATAATTGCACTTTCCTAACAAAGTTGTTATGAGGATTAAAGAGAATAGTAATTAAAATGTTAGCTCTAATTATTACTATTATTAATTTATTATCATGAAGAAAATATGTATTCAGATTATCTTTTGATTTCATGACATGATCAGGTCACCTTTTTTTTAAAATCATACATTTCTTTGATGATATATTTTGCTCTACTTTTTCTACCTCATTATTTATATTTTGTTGCCTTCTCAATACAGCATTGTCTTTCTATTGCCCGGAACAATAACACATTTTCTTTTTTTTTCATCATAGTGTATAGTAACTCATAGCAACTCATAACCATATGTTAGCAGTACTATAACATTGGTTTTAAATGGGGGACTTTTGGTTCTGAGAGAAGTGAATAGTTATTAAAGAAGCTTTGTGATTTCCTGTACGCAGACGAGTCTTCTGTTAGTTCTGGGTCAAATTTGCTGATAATTATTTAATATGAAATAAGGGATATAGTCTTAGTTTAAAAGTCTGTAAAGCAATGATACAATGCCAGACATGAATAAGAAAGTTATAGACTTTCTTCCTTATTATGCAAGAGAACCAGTGAATTTAGGGATAGAGAGTGATTCCTAAAGGGAAAAAAAGAACTTTATTCTTTTCTTGCCTCTTGCAATACTGGCTACGAACTTATTCAAGTTATATAACATCTTAGTACTCTGAGGAATTCTCTAAAAAGACTTTATATTGCAGAGGAGGTGCCAAGATACAGTTGTTCAACTGCAAGGTCCCTATAGAAATAAAATCATAGGTCTAGTTGCAATCTCAAAAATCCAGATAAGAAAAAAAAGAGTTAAGAATGCCTCCTGTTCAGAATCAATTAGTTTGTAAGAGTTTATTAATAGTGTGGAGCCATGTGGAGTGTTCAAGGATAACGAGTGCCTCTGATGTGAGGGTTTTCCAAGGCCATTTCAGGATTGTTAATCCACCTGATATGCAACTCTCACATATGAATCTAAAAAGTTTTAGCACATGTAGTGGCTACACCATAGTAAGCCATCTTGGCAGATAGGCTAAACAAGTTTGAGGGTAGCTGATGGTGCTCAAACCCATTGGTGAATTATGATTATGATTAGACCAAAGATTTGAAGATTTCTCTGCCAGAATAGGGAGATGAGGACAATTTGTTCAACAGTCATGCAGGTGGTTGAAGCAGGCACTGTGGAGTACCTAGAGCTATGTAAGACATCAAAGATTCCAAGGTCATTTATTGCCTCTCAGGCTATCATCAGTCACCCTGACTTTAGTCTCTCCAGTGGACTTTGATTATTAGAAGAGAGAGTGAGTCTGACTAATTTGTGCAACTCTGTCTCACTTTAATCCAATTCATGCATCAGTCAAGATCATGTGATGTTGTTGGTGCTTTTTGAAAATGAAGGTTCAATAGATGGATGGATCAATATGTTCCAGTCCCTGTATATAGAGAGATACAAACAGGAAGTAAAAATAGCTTCTGCCCTCAAGGAGCTTGTGTTCTATGGGAATTTATTCATTATTTTATTTAAACTTAAGATAATTAGATTTTTATGATATAGTAGGAAAAATGATTGTCTAGTTTCAATTCAATAAATATTTATTACGCACTTACTATATGCCAGGCTCTGAGCTAAGCCCTAGGCAAACAAAAAGAGACAAAATACAGAACCTTCACTTGAGAAAATTACAATCTATTAATATAAAGGAGGGGGGTGGAGATGCTCTCTCTTTTTCTCTCTCTGCATATGTATACACAGGCAAATAAAACAATTAGATATATCCACTAATAAGCATAATTAGACACTTCTGTTTTTGACATGAATCCATCTAACTTTTTTTTTTTTGCCTTTCTTGGTATCTCCAGAGATTAGCACAATGTCTTTCCTTCCTAATTTTTTAAACTTCCTTTTCTTTTCTCCTTTCTTTTCTTCAATGACTTTTTTTCAGAATACCATGTTAAAATATTAGATTATAGTCTTATTTTATGCTATATATATTATATATAAATATGTTATACTATATTATATACTATATTAAAATAAAAGTGTGGTTCATTTTGTATCTTACTTTTAGTGGAAATCGTTTAACTAATTTTCTATTGCACAGAAAATTTATTCTTCATTTTTAATATAAATGGTTATTTTGAATACAGATTATCTAATACTATTGTAATGCTTGTATTATCAATAAATACTGTATTTAATTTTAAAAGTGTCTATGCATTATTGATGAAACAGAAAATGTTATTTGAAAAGCTTTTGAAAGTCCTATGTAAAGACCAAAGCATAATCCAGGAGAACAGTGGTATCCCTTCTACCAAAATCACAACACTTTGGAAGAAACAAAAACTCATAGACCCCCAGAACTAATTCTAAAAAGAGCACCAAAAGGGACCCAATATCTGTGACAGTGGCCCTTCCACCATGGGAGCAGAGCCCAACATTAATATAAAATTAAAAGTCAAGAAATAAGCTGTAAAATCTGAACAAACATCAAAAAAGGAACCTGACCATAAAAACGTTACTATGGTGACAGGAAATATTAAGATACAAATGAAGAAGACAATGGTGTCAAAGCAACTAGAAACAAAGAATCTTTTTTTTTTAAGTGAATTGTACAGAAGTCCAAGAAGAATGCCTGGAATTGCTCAAGAAAGGCTTTAAAAATCTAGGAAAAGAAATTCAAGTGATGCAAGGAAATTATGCAAAGAGAATCCATAGCTTAGTAAAAAGAGGCAAAGCAAATACTGAAACAAATAAGAGAAATGAGAAACAGAAATGACCAAATAGTAAAATTTTAAAAAAGGCATAAAAGTCCATTGAAGAGAGCTCCTTAAAAGCAGAACTGACAAAATGGGGTGAAAAAGGTACAAAAGATCACTGAAGAAAATAATTACTTAAAGCAGAATTTTATAAATGGAAGCTAATGATTCCACGATAGATCAAGAAATAATAAACTAAAATTAAAATGATTAAAAGATGGAAAAATTATATGAAAGGCCTCATTGAAAAAAATCTAACAAGGAAAATAGATTAAGGAAAGATATTTTAAGATCATTAGACTGACTGAAATCATTATAAAAAAAAGAACTTAAGCCTAATACTTCATGAAATTATTAAGGAAATCTGCCCTGATATTCTAGAATTAGTGTGTAAAATCAAAATGTAAAGAATCCACTGATCACCTGAAATAGATCCCAAAATGAAAATATTCTGGAAGTTTATACTCAAATTCCAGAGCTCCAAGTTCAAGGAAAAAAATATGACAAGCAAACAGAAACAAACAATTCAAATATTATGTAGCCACAGTTAATAGCATGCAATATTTAGCAGCTTCCACAGTAAAAGGGTAAAAGTGCCTGGAATATTATATTTCATAAGGCAAACGATCTGGGATTACAACAAAGGATCACCTACCCAGCAAACTGAGTGTAATACTTGAGGTGTGTGAGTGTGTGTGTGGTCATTAAAGTAATTAGATGACTTTCAAGTATTCCTGATGAAAAGAACTTAATAGAAAATTTGACTTTCAAACACAAGACTGAAGAGAAGTATAAAAAAAGTGAAGATTAAAGAGAAACCATAAAGGATTCAAGAAACTTAAACTATTTATATTCCTATACAGGAAAATTGTATTTGTAACTTCTAAGAACTTTATCCTTATTGAGGTAGTTAAAAGAAACATACATAGACAGAGGGTATGCATGTGAGTTGACAACGATTGGAAAGATTAAAAAAATAAAATTAAGGGCTAAGGAAGAGGGTGCACTGGGAGAAGGGGAAATGAAGAGGAGGAATAGAGGAAATTATCTCACATAATAGAAGAAAAAAAATGAAGAGCATTTGCAATAAAGGGGCATATGAGGGGTGTGTTGTGGAACTTAAACCTGCCTCTTATTGCAATTGGCCCAAAGAAGGAATAACATACACCCTAAAATGGATATAGAAATCTATCTTACCCTACAACAAAGTAGGAGGGGAAGTTGGATAAAAGATCTGGGTGGAGGGTTGGTAGAAGGGAGAAAAGTTTAAGGAGGGCTAGTGTTCAGAAACAAAACAGACTTTTGAGGGGAGAGAGAGAGAGAGAGAGAGAGAGAGACAGACAGACAGACAGACAGACAGACAGACAGACACAGACAGACAGACAGACAGAGACAGACAGAGAGAGACAGACAGAGAGAGACAGAAACAGAGAGAGAGACAGAGAGAGAGAATAAAGGAAAATATCCAGTTAAAAAGCAAAACTGAATGGGAAAAGGAAGAACTCACACATAAAATGGAAGTGGATAGCAGAATGGATTAAAAACCAGAATCAACCTATATGTTGTTTACAAGAAACACCACTTGAAACAGGGACACATAAAATAGAATAAGGGATTGGAGCAGAATCTAGTATGCTTCTGGTGAGGAGAAAAAAAAATAAAAACAAAAAGAAAGGTATGGGTAGCAATCATGAGCTAAGAAAAAGCAAAAACAAAAATAAATCTAATTTAAAGAGAAAAGTAAGGAAACTATATTGTGCTAAAAAAAGTAAAACAAACTATCATAGATGATGAAATAATGTCAACACTAAATTTAAATGCACCAAATAGTGTAGCATCCAAATTCTTAAGGGAAAAGTTAAATGGGCTACAGGAGGAAATCGACAATAAAATGATAATAGCTATGGCCTTTAATTTTTCCCGCTTAGACCTGGAAGTAAATGAGGTGAATAGAATTTTAGAAAAATTTGATATACTAAATCTCCAGAGAAAACTTAATGGTAATAGAAAGGAAAAGAGCTTTTTCTTAGCTGTACCTGGCACCTTCACAAAAATTGACCATGTATTACAGCCTAAAGACTTCATAACCAAGTGCCAAAAAAAAGCAGAAACATTAAATGCACTCTTTTCAGAGCATAATGAAAAAATGTTACATTCAATAAAGGGCTGTGGGAACATTGATTAAAAGTTATTTAGAAACTAAATAGTATTATTCTAAAGATTGAGTATTTCAAAGAAGGAATCAAAGAAATAATAAATAATTCCATTAAAGAGAATGAGAATTATTGAAGCAACATATCAAAATTTATGGGATGTTGCCAATGCAACACTTCAGGGAAATTCTGTATCTCTACATGCTTACATCTGCAAAACAGAGAGAGAACAGATCAATTAATTGATTATGCAAGTGAAATAATAGAAAAAGAACAAATTAAAAATCCCAATTAAACACCAAATTTGAAATCCTGAAATTCAAAGGAGAGATTAATAAAAAAATTAAAGAGAGAAAAACTGACCAATTTCCCTCATTGATATTAATGCAAAAAATTATATAAAATGCTAGCAAGAAGATTGCAGCAATATATCACTAAGATCACACACTTTGACAAGATAGACTTTGTACCATAAATGTAGGACTGGTTCAATATAGGAAAATTATCATGATACTTAACCATTTCAATAAAACCAACAAAACTCATATTATTTTCTCAGATGCAAAATTCGCTTTTTGAAAAAGTAAAAGTACAAAATAATATTTCCTATTAAAAACAGTAGAAAACATAGGATTAAATAAAGCTTTCTTTATATTAACATAGTGTCTGTTTAAAACTACCAGTAAACATTCTCAGAAATGAGAATAAGCTAGACATTTGTTCAATAAGACTGGGGGTGAAGCACAGATTCCCATTATCACCAGTATTATTCAATATTTTACTAGAAATTGTAGCTATATAATATCCATTATGTCAAATATAGTGAACCTGGCACTCTTGTTTACCTTCTCTCCTACCTCCTTTCACAAGACTTTGAAAATAAACATAAATTATAGACAGGAATGCCTCTCTTACCAAAAATTACTTTGTCTTAGCTAATTGGATTCTTATGGCATGACAGATTGCACATTCCCACAGCTTATTTATTTATACAATTTCAAAAAAAAACACAACAAAACCAAAACAAACAAACCCCAACAACCCCAGAATAAAAAATCAGGAGAAAATAGTTGTATAAAGATGTCACTAAGTAGTTCTACCATTTCCTAATGCCAAGAAGTTCTGTCAGACCACAGGAATCTGCCAGTTTGTATTGGTCTACTTTACAGCTTTAAGTGTGAATGGGATATAACTCAAGAGTGTACCCTTCCACTTGGATTCAAGAACTGGACATATTCTAAAGGCCAAGTGAAGCATTTAGACCAAAGGAATTTGTCGTAACTTCTGATCTGCATGAAAAGCAACAAAGAATATTGCTGAAATAGAAGGACACAGAGTAGAAACCAGGGTGACAGTCCTAGGAGTGGAGAGAAAGGGGAAAATATGGGTGGTATTAATGGAATAAAATAAAAAAGAATTATCAGATAAGTGGATATGAGCCATGAAGGAGGAAAAAAAAAACATGAAGGATGATTCCAAATTTATAATTGTCGATGACTAGGCAAATGGTAGCTGCCAAAACAAAAACAGGGAAATTTTAGAAAGTTAACTTTTGAAACAAAGAAAAAATTTTGTTTTACTTGGGAAAAGCTGAGAGTTACATACATAGAACTTGGGATGTTCAGTTTGTAATTGAAAAATATATGATTGAAGAATAGATGAGACTGGATACATAAACATGGCAGCCTCATCTCAATAAATATATTGAGATGGAAACTGAATCCATGACAGTGAATGAAAACTTGAGGGTCATATGAATCATTTTCTCATTTCAGGTTTAATATCTTTTCCTTAAAAAAAAACAGCAACAAGGTATTCACATTTTATCTTTGTTTTCTATTGATACTATACCATTTGCTCAAATAGTGTTAATATTTTGTCCATATTTTTTTGTTCTGTGTCTGGACATATCTTTTCTTTTAATGACTTTCTGAGGGGTAATTTGTATTCTTACAAATCTGACTTCACTTAACATTTTTAATTCTGTATATAATTTTTTATAAAATTTATGCCACTCATGTATTTCCATTTGTTTATGTACGATTTCTTTGTTGTTTATATGTCTTTTTAGAAATACACATTTATGAGAGAGTTTTCTGTAAAATCTATTGGATTTATTAGACATTCTCTATTTTTGTCTTCATCATTGTTTTCTGTAATATTACTATCAGAATTTAAATTTATAAAAACTTCCCTTCCCATTTGACTATTTTTCCCTTTTGAATGCTGACAATGGGATTATATCTATTTCTTATATATTTTTAACTGTTTTCATAAAATATAGGCTGTATGCATATCTATACCCTGAATTCATTCATTTAATTGCTTTAGAGTTCCTGGAAACTTTATCATCATTAATTATTACTTCTTATTTCCTGGTTATAATTAAGTCTAACATTCCCTTGTTGCTTCTTCAGCCTACTGATGAATAAAATTTTGATGAAACCGATGCCAAAATGGATATAAGTATCATATTTTCAGGAAGATGGAAGAATAGTCCTACTGACCATAAATTCTCAACCTATAAAAGGAAATATGTGTCTAATTTCTGGTTGAATTCAAAAAATAACAGACAGATGGTACCAAGATCGCATGATATGCCAATAGACAAATACCTTACAAGAGAAATAGTCTCATGAAACAACAGCAGAGAACTTAAGTCCTTACCTTTTCAAATCACTATTCATTCTTTGCTATGGACACACATAGAAAATAAACTCAGAAGCTTGTATTTTAGGTTCAGTTCCAGAGGGACCTGTCCAGTTACCCCATGGTCATAGCTCAATACCAATCCAACCACAGCTCCACAAAAGGGAGAAAAAAATTATATTCTTTCTGCATAAAATGAAGAAGAGGGAAATTGTGGATGGATGGAATATAAAAGTCATATATATAAATTGTGTCATAAGAGCATAAGTTGAATGGGGTGAAGAGAGACTACAAACCTGGTTTTTAAAATCATTTTCTGATTTAACCTATATCAGACAACAAGCAAATAGCACCAAAATCCTTCAACCCAGAGAAACTGAGTTTAGTCAGCTTTTGTAGAAGAGTAAAGTATACATCATAGAATTTAAAGGAGGAATACTCAAAGAATGATGAGGGAAACTAAAGACAAACTATTGGGGATGCAAAAATAAATCTAAAAGACAAAATTAGTTTAAGAGAAAAAGACTTGGTGAAACCTTACCTCCCAAACAGATAAACCAAAATAGAACTCCATGGAGACAGAAGGAAATATGCATTTGTAAGGCCACATCTTATTTAATTATTATTATTGTTATTGTTATATTTGTTGTTACATTTACCAATTTTTTTAAAGAGCAATCGGGGTTAAGTAACTTGCACAAGGTTACACGGCCAGGTGTTTCTGGGTGGGTGCTAAATGTCTGAGCCTGGGATTCGATCCCCAGGTCATCCCGACACTGGAGCCGGTGCTCTTCCTCGCTGTGCTACCTGGCCGGCCCCCATTTACCAATTTTTAACAATTTAAAATTATAACAATAATGATTATTATTATGCTGTGAAGGTAAACAAACAAATCCCCATCCTACATGAAAAAGAAAATTTGGGAGAATACCTACAGAGTTTGAAACAATAGAAAGAAACTATAAAATTGTCCAAAAAGACGTAAAACTTTATAATGTAGTTATATGAATAAAAATTAAACTAAAAACTAGAGGTCTTTTTTTTCTTCTTCTTGGATGCTGTAAAGCAGGGTAATTGGTGTTAAGTGACTTGCCCAAAGTCACACAGCTAGTAAGTGTTAACTGTCTGAGGCCGGATTTGAACCCAGTTCTTCCTGACTCCAGGGCTGGTGCTCTATTTACTGCGCCACTTAGCCACCCCAAAACCAAATGTCTTAAAGCAAAATTAATGACTACAAATAAAAGTGCAAAACTTAGAACACACTAGAATATTTCTATCAATACAGTCTCTGAAAAAAATGGTATACAAGATTTGAATTGTCAAAATACAGAACTTGAAGAAGAGAAGAGAAAAGCAAAAGAACAACTTTGAAGTAATACATGAATTCTGTGCTAATCAAATGATCTTATAATGAAGATATAATTGCAGGGATGGCTTAAATATCATAGTCCATTATCATCAAAAAATGATAAATTAAAAATATCATCCTGCATGAAATAATAAAAGAAAACTACACAGAACATTTGTCATCAGGAAAAGAGTAGCAATTGATTTATTCCATAATTTGCTGTCAGAGAAAATCTCAGTAGTTGAAACACCCATCAATGTATGGCTGAAATTGGAGAATTTCAGTGTTAAGCCATGAAATTAAAATAAAATCAGGAACAAGTTCTATACCTATGAAGTATACACACACACACACACATACACACACACACACACTCAAACAGATTATTCAATAAGAAGAAAAACAGCCTTGAAAAAAATCAAGAAAGTACAAGATGAACCGTTCCCCCCAAAGCATATCTTACTTAGAGAGGTGAGCCAAATCATAATTGATGAAATGTGGCCTTCAATCCCAAAGAGAATATTAAAACATTCCTAAAAATAAAAAATGTAGATGAGCTTAACATATGTTTGTAAAACCTCTAAACATGGAGTTTATCAAGAAACAACTTATAAGTGAAATATTTTTTTCAAATAATGATAACATTTATTTATCCCATTTGTTCCTCCCCCAAACCCTGTGACTTACTTGCTATTATTGTCTTTATTTTACAGATGACAAAAATAAGCATGAGAGTTTTCCAAGATAACACAATGTGTCCAAGGTAGTATTACAACTCTAATCTATCATTCTGTCCGTTGGGCAGCCTAAATGCAGCATTTCTAGATTTGTTTGTTTAATTGAAATTTGATGAAGGGATGAAGGAAAGAACAGAAGGCAGTCATCAAGGGACAAGATTTATTGGGGGTGGGGGGTGGGGAGTGGGGTGTAGCAGTAAAGATTGAAAGGGATTTAAAAAAAAACTGGGTGAGGGGATTGAAAGGTAAAGAACTGAAGGGACTAGTCCATGAACTAAAACCACAATCTCCTATATGTAAATCAATATCCAAGTCAGGGGTGGGGTAAGGTGGATAGGAAGAAAAGAGCCGGGGGCAGATTGAGAATAAGGAGGCAGAGGCAGGGCATGGGAGAGTTAAGTAGCAGTGGAGAAGAAGTGAGGAATTTGTATGAGGGAGCAGAATGAGACAAGTCTTCAAAAAATTGAAGCTGTCTTTTGAGGATGTTTTCTTGGCCACATAGGAATATACCATTATGAGAGCAAGTTGAATTTTAATGAGTCTACTTAGAAAGTGATTGGGTGATTGGGATCTGTATTTGTAACATTAGTTTGTAACATCAGTTTGTAAAATCAATTTGTGAAACCAGTCTGTAAAATCACACTCCACCCCCCCATCCCACCCCAGCCTCAGAACATTAACTCTGCCCCTTCCCCCTGCTGTACTCTGCTCAGCAATAACCCATAAATTGTTTATCTCTGCTTGGAACAATAACAAGCTACACCTATGAACCATCTATAAACATTTTAGCTTAGGCAAATGTTATCTCCCCTAGTATAGTGGCCAGCTGCCCCTATGAATCCTTCAAGACCCTATCTATAGGTTAACTCCTTAGCCAATTATCCACATACTGAGTCTCTGTTAGCCTTGGTTCCCAATATCCATCTTGTCAATCATGACACTGATGGGTGGCAGACTAGGCACTTCTCAGTCAGACCTTGACCTCTAGCTGACTTAGTGATGATTCAAGCTTAAACCACACCTCCAGGTGCCCCCCCCCCCCCCGCCTTGGGCTATTTCCCAGTGAAATATGGGCAATATGCCTGCTTAGTTGACATTAAAAGTACATGTTCCTTTAAGCACTAACTATTCCTTAACTCCTCCCCAACCCCACCCTTCCTTACTCACCTAGTTAGCATAATTGACATCTGTTTAATTGTCTAGACTCCTTAAAAACTATGCCTATGTCCTTAAGTTTGCAGGTTCTCTAAGAACTCTTGCTGGCTGTACAGCCTAACAATAAACTTGCAGGTCCCCTAAGGACCCTTTCCTGCTGTAAAGGGTAACAATAAACTTTTAAAATCCTGACTTCAAGACTGCTTGGGCCTACTGAATTCTTTCCAGACTGAATCGCAGGCATTCTGGTCATTGATAAGGATCAGAGTTCTTGTATAACCTATTGCCATCCCCATCAGAAAGTACCTTCTTTGAACAAATGCTATGTTCTCTGTGATATATCCTACCCAAAAACAGGATGCATGAGTCCTCACACGCAACTAGTACTCAGGGTTATAGGGAATTCATTGAATCCAGAAATGGGATATACAGCATTAAGAAAGGTGAGTGGTTTTGATAAGGGCAGATGCAGGACTCAGAAACAAACATGACTCCTGATATAGAATGATTCCAACCAACTGTGCAAACTTCTTCCTTCATTAGCATAGCTTTTTTTTTTAACAATGAATTGTGGATTAAAGATTATAATAAGTAAATAAAAAGGAGCTGGAATTTAATAATGCAGAAACTCTTCTCATCAGGAACTTAGACAATAAAAAAAGGAACAGTGACAATCTATCCCATGAATTGGATAGTAGAATTCAGAATAAACTAAACTAGAATTTAGTTAAATATTAAAATAGAATTCAATGATACTAGTAAAATATTAGATAGAAGTTAGAAGTGGATATATATAAAGTGAAAATAAAGTAAATCAAAACTTATAAGTTATTGGGTTTCTTTCTTATACAACTAAGCAAAATACAATCATTAAATTCAATGCAGTTAATTTCCAAACATCATTAAGTACCTGCCACATTCTAGGCACTATATAAATTCCAGGAATGTCAGGACAATAATAGAAACCATTTCTGACCATGCAAACCTTATACTCTACTGGGGGAATTCACATGTATACAGATTAATCAATCTAAAAGCACCATCTATAATGCATCTCCTGCGTGTCAAGTACTACATTTGGTGTTAGGTAGACAAAGGGAATAATGGAGTAGCCCCTGCCCTCAAGGAGCTTGCATTCTTTTAAATGAGATATAATGTAAATGCACAAGAATATCAGAGGAGTCAACATTCACATAAATTTAGAAAAATATATAATAATAACAAATACTTTGAGGGGAGGGGAGGAAGACACTTATATCCCCTGACATCAAAAAAGATATGATGAAGGAATCCATCTGTGATCACTGTCTCCATTTTCTCTCCTCACTGTTTTCTAAATCTTCTGCATTTTCACTTCTGACTTTACCATTTGGTGGAAACTGCTGTCTCCAAAAACATCAATGATTGCTTAACTGCAAATTGAATGAGCTTTGTTTTTTGATCCTCCTATTTCTTGACTGTTCTAAGTCTTTGTTTTTATAACATTGCTTACTCTTGGTTCTCCCTTTGTCTCTCCACTCCACAGATACCTTGAATGTTTCTTCATCTAAGTCATCATTATAAACTGTGGATCTCTCCTGACATTATTTTGGGCCATTTTCTCCTTTTCCTCTGTAGTATCCTGCTCTTGATTTTATTATTTTCCTTGTATTAAATTGTCATTTCAATGAAGATGATTCCCGCATCAATATATCCAGCATTAAACTCTCTCCTCTTCTTCAGTCTCACATAATTAACTGCTTCTTGGATATCTAGAACTATACATAACTACATAGAGCTAAATATCCACTCTATCAACCCATCCTGAGTCTATTGTGTACTTTGAATAACAAAAGTGAATACATCAGAGTGTAACAACAAGCACCCTAGCATACCCTGCATGGCTGTTAGCATAGGTTTTTTGATCTGCTTTTGTAAAGGAATGCAACTTTAAAGGGGTCATCAATGTTACTTTAATTGCATACACAGATATATGTATATGTGTATGTATGTATGTATGAATTATCATTGACTTAGTTCGGGGGAAAAAGTCAGTGCCCTGCACTTGAGCAGGAGGAGCTGAAGACTTCTAGCCTACTCCCTCATCAAATGTCCACCAATCAGGGTTGTTTTGGGGGGCATTTCCTCTTGAACAGGTATTTCAGGAATTGAGGCATTCAGTGTCTGCATCATGGGTCTTTGCTTACCAAGAGAAACCATTGACTATCAATTTATTGGTTTTTGCTAGCCCAATCAATAAATTGATTATTAATTAACCAGAAACTGTGTATCTTGGGGCTTTTTTTCATTTGTCACACTGTGTACCCTTTCTTTTCCCAAGAAGTATTAAATGTTTGAGGTGAAGTGGACAAAGAACATACACTAGATTCTGAAGCATTTAAAAACTTGATGAAATTGTAATTAAAAGAAAAACACTAACAAAAACTACTCAAATCAACAAGCATATTATGTGTACTAAATCACAGTCACTCTTACTGGAATTAAGATAAAAATAGACAACAGAAGGATAAAAAGTTCATGGAGCTTAGATTATATGAAGGAGGGATTGGTAAAGACATAAAACTTGTAAGCAGATAATAAGATGAGATATAACTAGAGAAGGAATGAGTACTGACCACTAGAAGCCCCAAGAAATATTCTCTCTAGGTGGTAACACTTGATCTGAGTCTTGAATTTGGGATTTTTAGAGGTAGAGATGATCAGATGAGTTTAAAGTACATTCTAAGTATAGAGGACCCTAGACTGATTGGGGTTTCAGTATATGTCAAATGTTGTAGATGATTCATGAATTCCATAATGTAAAAGTTTTATTCCACTAGCTAATGCTTATTTCTGGGCTACCCCTCCCTTTTTGTCATTTGTAAAATAAGTTGGATAAAAAGAGTTGACTTTGTATTCATGGATGGAATGTGAAATTAATTTCATACTCAATTAAAACCTGGCCATGACATGAATTGCTATAATTCATAAGCGTTTCCCATTATCACTGCATTAATTGCCCTGTGCTAGTATTGTATAAGCTAATTCATAAAACACCAGGAAATGCTGCAATGATGTCATGTCAACCATAACAGCCCTGGGGCCCTTTTGTCTGTGATACATTTAACAGTCTCTGTACTTGCCACTGGATTAAATGTGCTTATAATCGACACTTAAAGAATTAACAAGACATAAATCATTTTTAGGAGTCTCCAATCATAGTGACAACTGATCAGAAATGTACTTGTTTCAGAGACAGAAAATGGAGGGACTTGAGTTTGCTTTAGCAGAAGTTTTAATTATATATTTGATAACCATAAGCACAGAGAAAATTGTTAGCTGTTTTGTCATGGCATATAAGCTCACAAAGCTAAACTTCATGTTAATGGTTGTTCTTTCTCCCTCCCACCCCCCCCCGCTTTCTCTCTTCCTTTTCCCCATCCTCCCTCCCTCCTTTTGTTCTTCCAATCCTAGAATGGATAGAATTAAGCTTTCTCCTTACTCTCAAAGAAGTCCCAGAGACTCATCGCACACATCCCTATTATTTTTGGATTATGTCTAAAACCTGTCAGACCATATAAACAGATGCTTATTTACCTTCACCCACCCTCCTTCTAAGATTCCAATGAGTTAGTCATTTCATCCTGTAGGTGAGCTTCCTTGATTGGCGAGTGAGTGAGGGAAGGCTCACTTAATCCACTATATCTAGCAGGTCATAGACACTGCTCCCATCCTTCTATTCATTAGAAAACCAGGCCCCACTCAGCACCCAGTTTACACACACACACACACACACACACACTTTCTTCTTGTCCTTCATCCTTCATTACCACCCTACCCCCAAACTAGATAACCTACCTTTTCTCTTTTTATGCTTGCCCTGAGAAGAGTAATCAAGTCTGTGCTACATTTAAAATTAGAATAGGAGTGGTAATTCACTCTCTGATGACTCCATATAACATCCCTGTGACTCTCAAACTGATACTCTCTTCTCTAGCCATCATTTATCTTTGTATTTTGTCTCCTCTTAATAGAATATAAGTTTCATCAGAGTAAGGATTGTCTCACTTGAATATGTATCCCAATTGCTTAGTCTGACAAACAATACTCACTTGACAAATATTTGCCCATTGACTCCTGAATTCCAATCCCAATAAGTTTATTCAAAATTTGCAGGCTTATACTTCCTGGTCTCTATATAGGTGTCCTTATATTGCTGAATGAACCACTGTCCCCATCCACTAAATGACAAAAGATACTAATTCTCCTCAGTCATGGGAAGCAAAAGGAGAGGAATGTAATATGGGGAAAGGGATACCATGAAAGATGTAGGTTGAGCATAGTATACCAGATCTTGGGATCAAACTAGATTTTTCGTTTGTTTTTTTGGAGGGGGGAAGGTAGGGCAATTGGGGTTAAGTGACTTGTCCAAGGTCACAGGGCTAGTACATGTGTAATGGTAATGTAATTTTGAATTTGAAGATCCCTTTTTGTTGGCAAAAGAAGCAGGTACTTATCACTTAGCAACTGATCAAGCCTCTGTTGGGGAAACAAAAGGTATGAACTCCTGTCTCCTGTTACTGATGTAACAGGAAGAAGTTGGCTGAAACAGGAAGCTAATGCTGTGTGTATATATAAGGAAAAGTCCCAGAGAGGCACAGTCAGAATTTTCTTGAGACCAGGATCTGGTGGCAGAGCAGCTACAGAAAAGTTAATGAAGAACTGAGCTGGAATTCCCCGAGAACTTGTGGTGGTGGAGCTTTTTCTGAACAGGATCCCAGGAGCCCAGGTGACTGAGGAAGCATGACTGGGATGCTGACACTTTGTTTGTAGCTTGGTTGAGCCTTGAATTTCCTGGAGCAGAAATGGTGAAGGATCTGACATGGACCAGACACTGTGAACTTCAGTGTGGATCAGGACCTGCCCAGAGAGCTGGTCGAGGAACTGGGAACTGTCTGCCATTGAACCCAGGTGACAGTCTGGTGAATCCAGGTAGGATCTGGGACCATGGAAATAGATCCAGGGAATCTAAGAACAGGCTCCAAGTCAAGATGAAAAGACCTCTGGGTACTGAGTAATTATGGAATTATAGTTTACTAGTGACCTAAGGGGTAGAGGGGTTTGTGTATGATACTTAGTAATTGATTAATGAACAAGTGACTGATTGAGTTAATCAAGACTTTGCCCCAAGAGTGGAAGACTTTGCTGAATAAGTGACTTATTGAGTTAACTTAAGAGTGACTATTTATTTTACTTTGAGACTATGTTGTGAATATTATATTGTGACTATTATATGATTGTTACTGATAAGTAACTGATTGAGTGAACTTAGTTGCCCCATGAGTGGAAGACTTTGACTATTTTACTTTGAGACAATATTGTGAATATTATATTGTGATTTTCCATGGTAAGTTGTAATATTGTGAATGCTGTACCTTGATTTTCTGTGGATGTTTTGCTTTTGTTATTGGAATAAATAGAGTGATAACTGTACTGTGTAATCAGAACCTTAAAAGCTATTAACAATAGCATTCTTCAGGGAAGCTGCTTGTGGAGGGCATTACAACATGTTAATTGTCTGAGGACGAATTTGAACTCAGGTCCTCCTGACTTCAGGGCCGGTGCTCTATTCACTGTGCCACCTAGGCACCCCTATACAAAATTAGATTTAAAAAAATGTTGAGGGACTGTTCATCATATTCATTACTTCTTTTTTTTTTTAAGCAATTGGGGTTAAGTAACTTGCTCAAGGTTACATGGCCAGTTATTTCTGGGTTTGGTGCTAAGAGCCAGGATTTGATCCCAGGTCATCCCAACTCTGGGGCTGGTGCTCTTACTCACTGTGCCACCTCGTCACCCCCCATGTTCATTACTTCTTATAATGTTGCCACTTCATTTGTTTATGAAAGCTTGCTTGACCACTCCCAACAAATAAGTAACTACTTTGTTTCCAGGTATTTCCTCCTATATTTGTTGCTATGAATATTTTTGTGTACATAAGATATCTCTTTTTATCATTAACATCCTTAGGGCATATACCTGGCTTTGAGATATCTGGGCCAATGCTGTGGGAACTGTACTAATGTTTTTTCTTTTGCATTTTTTAAAATGTTTAAATAACAAAAAAGAGAAGATTAAAAAAAAAACTGCCATATATACAGCAGAATATAAGAGGATTCAATATAAAACTATAAATTTCCATTTCAAGAAAACCTATATAATAAATACTATACGTTGTTTTAAAAACTGCCCAGTTTATCTTTGCTTCCTTGTTGGTATTCATTTGATCTATACTATATGGAATTTTCCTTGATAATTTATTGTA
Organism: Petaurus breviceps papuanus; assembly: GCF_028583685.1. NCBI lineage: Eukaryota > Metazoa > Chordata > Mammalia > Diprotodontia > Petauridae > Petaurus > Petaurus breviceps. The sequence continues at coordinate 36,246,592 of NW_027185761.1, read as the reverse complement.
GTATTGTATCAAGAATCTTTTTTATTGCAATTTTTGAGTCCAACTATTCTTGCATTGTTTTTCCTTGTTCTGTTATTTTTCTAATAAAATATGTCATGTTCTCTTCTATTTTTAGTCTTTTGATTTTTAAAAATGATATCTTGGTGTCTTAGAATATTATTAACTTTCCCTTGCCCATTTAGTTTTCAAGGAATTATTTTCTTTCTTAAGTTTTTGATTATTTAAAGTTGGTTGACTTTCCTTTCATAATTTTCTCTATTTTCTTGGATAGCTCTTATTTTTTCTCTAATTTTTCCTCATTCATTCTTATTTGATTTTTCAAATCCTTTTCAAGTTTTTCCAAGAACTCTTTGTGCTTGGGACCATTTGATGTTTCTCATTGAAAAACGAGTGACTTGTTTAGCTCTATTATCTTCCTCTGAATATGAATCCATATAATCCCATAGTAACTACCTATGGTTGGGTTTTTCTGCTTCACTTACTCATTTTTATACATTTGTTTTTGTTTTGTTTTGTTTTATTTTATTTTTAGTAACCATTAGGGTAATTGAATTGTAGTTCCAAGGTATGGGCTATGATGTCCCAAGACCCAGGTTCTTCTTGCTGTTATTTTCTGGGGCTGTCACAGACCCAAACTTGGGATCTCCTCTCCACTTCTAGACCAAGGCTAGGGCCCCCAACCACATTGTCCCACAAATGATTTTGCTCCCCTGCAGTTCCCCTCGTTGCTGCCCACTACAGCTGTCCTCTCTGCCCTGGTACTGCAATCAGAAAATCTGCTTTCCCACAAGTACCCACAGCTAACAAGGTCTTGCCCTGGCTACTTCAGTGACCAGGTGTATGCTAGCTCCTTTTCCCCTCAGCCACAACCCAGGATGCATCTTATCTGCACAGCTGCACTTGGTATCCCTCAGTTGAAGATCCTTCAGTCTTATCCTTCTTGGCCTTCAGGCCACCACACAGTCTGTGATATTAAAATTTCTAGGACTGAGGTTTCCTTTCAATCCAGCTGCCCCCAGGGTTTATTTCTTGATTCTGAAGAAATGGCCTGTAGGCGTTTGCACTTCTTTAGGCTGAACTTCCTCCTCTGGAGGGTCTATTCTTTTCTGAAGTCTTCTCAAGCTGCCTTAGGAGGACAGTTGCTTTACCCTGGGTTTATTTCTGCTGCTCAGAAGTGATATTCTGTCTCTTTTTTTTGTGGACAAAATTTGGGGAACCAAAGGTTGTCTGACTAATTCCACCATCTTCCAAAAATAATCTAGTAGTAATTTTCTTAGCATAATTCCAAAATGATTTTTAGAATGTTTGAACCAATTCACATATGCATGTATGGATACATGTATATGTATATATGTGTATCTGTATATGTGCATATGTACATATGTGTGTGCATACTCATGTGTGTATTTGATTAGTGCACCCTATATATAATTTAAAGTTGCTGTTGCTTTAGACTACTAGTTTTTTAAAAAGTGAGAGATATTAATCTATCAGGTAAAAGAAAAATTGTAGAAAAAGATTGTCCATGACCCCAAAGGATTAAAGATTTTAAAATAATTTAAATAATTCAGAGAAAAAGATGAGGAAACCTGAATTAATACTCCATGTCCTTGATCCCTGTCCTCTAAAAATGAATGGATAGCCTCTCATACAGTGAGTACTACAGTGTGAAGTTGCAAAAATGAGAAATAAGTGTGGTGGTGGGGTTGGGTGGATGGGATGGGGTGGAAGGAAGGTGAAATAATCCTACCAAATTCATAGGTGACGAGTGAAAATATAGTAATTTCTTCACTCTCTAAGCAAGAAACTTGGAAAAATAATATATAGAAGGGATAGGATGAATTGAGGGGAATAGAAGGTAGAAGGTATGATCCCATAAGAGAAAGAAAAAGGTGCCACTAAGGAATTTTCACAATGCAAAAGAAATACACAACCGAACCAAGAGACAGAGACTTACAATACTCTATCCTGGGAAGAATTTACACATTGAGAGGCCATCGTCTCTATCAAAGGGTTGTACCACCATGGATACCACTCTATCCCATAAGAGTATAAATATGATTTCCAAAATGGACCAGCCAGAACCTATAATGCTAATGAGGAGTAGAGGAGCAAAATGATAGATAAAACAGGTAGTCTTAGGAATGAAGAAGGATAATGGTAAAGGCAAGGGGGAGGACCTGCCATTATAATTTCAGACAGAGTGACTTCCATCATGAAACACTCCAACTTATCTTCCAAATTACATTATTATTATTATTATTATTTAGGATTAGTATATCTATGAGACAGGCAAGCAGGGAACAAAGAACATAAGGTGAGAACTATATAGACAATGAAACAGAAATGGTATAGAAGAGGGAGTTCAAAACTAGTACTTCAAAAGCTTCACGCTCATGAGACATACATGGAGAATAAAGAAGGAAGTAAATGGAAGTAAATAGAATTAAAAGGAGAATAACAGAGTTAAATGTATAGAATATTAATTTTAAAAAGTGAAATTCAGAAAAGACTAAAAGAGGAAAAGAAAAAAGAAACTTCTTGAGATAGTGAAAAACAAAATAATTGGAGGAAAATTGAAAGGGAATGTTTTTACCCACATGCTTGGGTGGAGACATAAGGTCACAAGAAAAGATGAAAGAAATAAGTAGAATGAAAAAGAAATGAACAGTGTAAGTACATTGAAAGTACTTGGGATGAAGCAAATAAGTTGGAGTGGCTAAGGAGAATGTAAGCCTAGGGAAGAGTATGGCATCAAAACAGTATACAGAAAACAACTGTAGAGACAAAGTACTGACACAGAAAGGATACATACGTACAAATACACACACATGCGTATACACACATACATATATTCTTGCATACACACATATATACATATATGCACACATTTGTATGCATATATAAATATGTATGTGTTATATGTACACACACAGAAAGATTGAAATAATAGAGACTAAAGGCAGCACTCGAAGCAAAGAAATTATATAAGACTAAAAGGAACATTTCCAGCATGTCGGAGAGTTATTTTGTAGAAAACAACAATAATAACAACAAAAGGATTGCCCAGAATGTGGAGGCCAGGATCACTAATCACAAGTGACTGGGGCAGAGATTATTTATATTGATGAAATCATGTTTCTTTTGAATTTCGAAGAATAAAGCAAATCTAGAAAGTCCAAAAAATGGAAAATAACTTTTAGTAGCTCCTTTCTGGCTATGTGTCAGTCAGATGATTTTGTCACTTGAATTGTTCTGTCACTAGATATTGTGGTCATTGGTAAAATTAAGAGTCAACCTATATTGTAGTAGAGCAAATTGACTAATATATACTATATCAATGACTCACTGAGGAAACAGGATTTTAGGAGCAAATATTTCTCCATTATGACTGTGCTAGGAAAAAAAAATATATCTTTGTTCTGAATATATAGCCCATTCAAATGTAATGCAAAATAGAACACTTCCAGTATTTCTACCTATTGTGACACTACAATTTAATGCTTGCACCATATTATTTATATGTTCCACATTCTCTTTCATATTGTTTTCCTTGCTACTGAGCCCATCATTTGATAGTGAAGCAGTTTCTACTTGGCTTCTAAGATTGATGGGTTAGTTGTGTGAGACAAGAATCCCTTCATGCTTACTGGAGGCATATCTTTCATTTTAATGAACACAACCAGAAGCATTTTGTCTTCTTCAGACAAGCTTGTGTATAAGCCTGGAGAATCCACTGCCAGATTTCCCAGTACTCACATTCAGAATTTGGTCCTAAAGCACCAAACTTACAATGGTTGCAACTCAGTCTGAAATGTATAACTAAAAGAGATCTGGAAGTTCCTTTATTCCAAACTTAACCCAAATCGATTTCAATTAAAATAATGCTTACCATCTACATATGCAAAGTACTATTCTAGGAACATGAAACTAATATAGTCTATAGGGAATAAATACACAATGAAATCTGTATTAAATTTTTTTAAAAAATAAGAAAAAATTCCAAATGAGTTGTTATTATAAAATCAAGAAAGGAGAGAGAATTTGTAGCTAGAGGGATGCAGGATATAAAGGGGGAATCAGGGTTGTATAGATATTAATAGTTATATAGAAAAGTAGGAATTTACTGTAAGTCTCTAAATAGGAGATGGTCATATATATATATATATATATTTTGGGAGTGCCTATCACTTTATAGATCAGTTTGTCACTCAATAGATAGATATTGCTAAGATATTTCTCACATCTCTAAAGTTATAAATGACACACAGAAAGATAGATACATAGATAGATGGATGGATGGATAGATGGATGGATGGATGGATGGATGGATGGATGGATGGATGGATGGATGGATGGAT
>NW_027185761.1:36227606-36242221 GCF_028583685.1 Petaurus breviceps papuanus | reverse complement strand
GATGGATGGATGGATGGATGGATGGATGGATGGATGGATGGATGGATAGACAGAGAGACAGACAGGCAGACCAATAGATTAGATAGATAGATAGATAGATAGATAGATAGATAGATAGATAGATAGATAGATAGACAGACAGACGGACAGATAGATAGATAGAATTTTTGTCCTGAGCTTCTCTTGCACCACAGCTTCTACAAGTATATGTCCAGTTAAAGATAGATCAGGCAGCATCTCAAATTCAATATATCCAAAAGGTAATTCACTATATTTCCTCTCAAAACTCTCTCCTGTTTCCACCTTCCTGTTGAAGACATACAATCCTCCAGGTTTCCCAGGTTTATCATGGTTTTGTCATATTTGATTTTTCTCTTGCAATCCCTCCACATACTTATTCTGCTACCAAGTTATGTTACTACCTTTAGAGCATGTCCCTTCTCTCCACTCACACCACCCCACTGCATTGGCAAGCCCTCATCAACTCACATCTGAACGTAATAGCCTCCTAGTTCATCTTGCAGCTTCATCTTTCCCCACTCCAATACATTATCTACTCAGTTGTTTAAAAATAATAATAAGTTATTATTATTAATTTTGTTCAGTCATTTTAGTTGTGTGCGACTCTTCATGACCTTATTTGGTATTTTTTTGGCAATGAAACTAAAGTGGTTTGACATTTCTTTCTCTAGCTCTTTTTTTACAGCTGAGGAAGCAGAGGCAAATTTAAGTGACTTGCCAAGGGTTACACAGCAAATAAGTGTATGAAACTGTTTGAATTAAATTCTGCCTGACTTCTGGCCTAGTGTTCTATGTACTGTGCCACCTAGCTGGTCGTTATTATCATAGTTAACCTTTATATAGTACTTACTATATGCCAGGGAAATCCTTCACAATCATTGTCTCATTTAACCCTCAAAACAACCCTGGAAGGCAGGTGCTATCATTATCTCCATTTTTTAAAAATAAGGAAACTGAGGCAAAGAGATTAAGTGACTAGCCCAGTGTCACACAGCTAGTAAAAGTATCTGAAATTATTTTGAAATTCATGTCTTCCTGACTATATGCCTGGCACTTGATTTACTGGACCACCTAATTGTCAAAGTAATTATTCCTATTTAGCAAAATCTTTATTCTATTGAACCTCAATATAGGCTCTCTTTTCCTTCCAGGGTCAAATATAAAATTTTTTTCAGCATTTAAAACTCTTCATAATCTGACTCCTTTCTACCTTTTCAGTTTACTTATACTTTATTCCCCTCCAGCAATCTTTTCATCAGTTGTCCCCCAGGCTTCAAATGTACACTCTTCTCCTCTTGGCCTTCTGGTCCTTGTATTCTTTTAAGACGCAACTCAAATCCTACCTTCTGAAAAGAGACTTTTGAGGTCCAACCTCCCTTTCCTTTTCCATTATTTCTTTCCCTTTTCCCTTGCCTATAACTTACTGTATATATCTTATTTCACATTGTTTTTTACATATTGTCTTTCCTATTAGAATGTGGTTTTCCTAAATGCAGGCACCATAATGGTTGTCCTTTCTTTTATCTTTTTAACACTTGGTACAGTACCTGACACATAGTAAACAATCAATAAATTATTGACTTGTTGACTTACATAACCTCTTGACTAACGTTGCTATCCATTTCCTAATGATTCAACCTCCACTGATCGAATCCTCTTCCCAATACCACACACTATGCTATGGTCACACACCTTGATCCCTTCAGTAATATGTGCTGGAGTACTTTTAAAAGAACGTCAAAGGATCATGAATGTAGATCTGGAAGGGATTCAAAGGCAATTCAATCCAACTCCTTCACTTTAAAAATGAAGAAATAAGGCCCATGGGGATCCATTCATTTACCTATGGCCACATAGGTACTTAGCATCAGAGTTTGAATTTCAACATAGATCCAATAAATTCAGAGCCAATACTCTTTCCATTGCACCATGATGGCTCTCATTAAGAGTGTTTGGCTGGAACTCCTATTACTGCTGATTTTCTTCACATGTCCTGATAGTTCCAGAAAAAAATGATGGAAGAGGGAAAGGAGGGTAGAAAATGAGTGTTGAGTTATTAAATTAAAAGCTCAGCCAGTCTAGTTGCATATGTGAGGGAATAATTTGCACATGGCTTTATCTCATGAGTGGGAATTAAAAGAATACACTCAATCAAAGGTACCTTCCATGTGACATGATTAGATGGCTCTAATCTGTGTTAACTCTAGCCCTGCACTTCAATTCAAGTCAAAGGGCATTGTTAAGAGTTTTTCTGTATTATGAGCAGACAAAGAGACAAGCCTATTATATATTATTAGAATGTGGGAGCTAGAAGTTGCTGCACAGTATCAATTATGTTGAAGGGATTTGTAAGAGAAGAAAAGAAATTTATTATCAGAATGAATAACTTCCTTTTCTCACATATCGTTCTTGCCTATATTAATGTGACTATATACTTAGACATACAATCATCAGATTTGCAGCTGAAAGGTTCTTTAGGGATCATCTAATCTGGTATGGTTTAACCTGGGTCGAGTGAACTTGTATGTGTAAAAAAAAAATGAAAACTAAATTCAGTTTAAATGGTTTAATTTATAATCTTATGTATTTTATTGTACTTTATACATTTGAAATACATTATTCTGTGATGTATCTATAGGCTTAACCAGATTAGAGCACTATAAAAAAAAAAGGTTACGAATTCCTGTTCTAATATCAATCCTCTCATTTTATTTTACAAATCATTTCTTATTCCCCTTCCAGTGCCTTTCCCTCCCCTAATGCAATGAACCCTACTTAAAATGAATTATTAAGGAACTATAGTCTGAGTATGTGAAGCATCCAACATCCTGTATACTGCCTTTCTACAATGAATAACACAGAAATATATCTTATCTCTACTCTTCTAAGATTAAGATTAGTCATTACATCAAGTGGCACAATGGGCTGGACCTAGAGTAAGGAGAACATGAGTTCAAATTCAGCTTCAGATGTTTGCTAGCTGTGTGATCCTGGGCAAGTTAATTAATTTCTGTCTCTCTCAATTTCCTCATTTGTAAAATCAGGCCAATACATATGCATGGATGTGTGTGTATATGTACACACACATATATACATATACATATACACATATGTGTGTATGTATATATTTTAAATAGTACAAAATGCTTTTTTACTAACTCCTACAGGGGCTGTGAAGATGAAATGTGACAATATTTGTAGTGATTTGCAAATCTCAAATCCTTTATAAATATTAGATACGATAGTGGTGATGATGACGATGATGGTGATGATGCATTTTATAATTGTTTTCCTTCACCCTTTTGTGGTCTGCATGTGTATGGTTGTCTTGATTCGATTTTCCTTTCTTTGAATTCTAGGATCAAAAAAAACATAGCTCTAGAAATACAATGATGCTCAGATGATGATGTAATGTTAATGAGATAATAAGATCTTCCCTGCCTATTAATAGGTCTCATGTGGAGCCAATTGGGGGAGGAACTTGCTTAATGAGAAGCTTGCTTAAGGGAAGCTTACTTATAGGAAGGCTTTAATACCTTTTGGTACTAACCTAATCAGGCACTAAGTCATGAGGTTTGTGATGCCTTCTGGTTCTGATAAGTGTATATATACTCTGAGTTGGTATTTTGCTTTGTGAGTTCATTTATGAGGACAGATTTATTTCCTGGTTGAGACTCTGAATAGACATTTGTTCAGACCCCCCAACTGTTCAGATATAAAGGATCTCTCGATTCAGTGGTGCATGTAAAGTGTATAGCAATATTGCTTTGATTCAGGCAGTCAGAGCTTTGCGTGTTAGTCTTTATGATTCAGCTTGTATTTTTTCTGATGTTCATGGTGCTGACTTTTCCCCTGAACTAGTGAATTTAATTAAAAGTAGGATTTCTAACCCCTTTTTTGAGCAGTATTTCCTAGAAAAGCAGATCAAAGAACCTGTGCTAGCAGGCCATCCTGATTATACTAGGGTGCTTGCTGTTATAGATGTCTAGACCAACATCCTCATTTTACAGATAAGGAAACTGAGACTCATAGAATATAAATGACATGTAAAAAGTCTTATAAGAGTGACAAGAACTGAGATTTGAACCCAAGTCCTGTGATTCCAAGTGCAGTGCACTTCAATGCATTTATCACATGCCCCTTTGTAGCACCCCTTTCTGGGTTGACTTCCTCATTAGAATATCCTCCTTGACAGCAAGAAGTGTATTAATTTCTCATATTTTTGTCCATAGTATTTAGCCTTAGCCCAATACTTGTCACTGAGGAAATATTCGGGAAATACTTTGTGTATGTATGTGCGTGTGCTATGAACCATCTATCTATCTATCTATCTATCTATCTATCTATCTATCTGTCTGTCTGTCTGTCTGTCTGTCTGTCTGTCTGCCTGTCTGTCTGTCTGTCTGTCTATCTATCTACCTGTCATCTCTCTGTTATTGTCTCACTTTTTATTTCTTTATAAATTTCTATAAAATTTCATGCTCATCAATTTTAGCACAGTAATATTACATTATGTTAATATGACATATTCTGTTAATTCATTTTGTAATCAATGGATCATATAGTAGTGGGCCACTTCTGACCTACTACTACTACTGGTTGTTTGGTTGGTTGTTATCCTTCATTTTCAAAGAGGACCAAAATGATATCACTATGTAAGAGTTATGTTACAGGGTGTGCGTCTATGGCTGTTCAGACTAGTACAAGCTTGGAATGCTCTACCACAGGTCAGGCACTAATAGGCCATGTGAACATTTGGGGTGGATTCTCTGCATGTGTGCATCTCCAGTTCTTTTGAGCTATGTTAACTCTGCTTTTCTCGTGGAGCACAGCACCTTCTACTTCTGCTACTGCAGCTGCTGCCAGTTATACTGCTACTTCTACTGCTATTACTATTACTAATGTTCTTAATTCTGTTAGTACTGGTACTCATTACTCTTACTACTACATATGTATACACACATTAACAAGTAAAAACCAGTTTGACTATTGTGATCCCTGTTCCCAGGATGCAGCCTCCCTCAGTCTTAGGCACTTGTTTGCTATGGCACAATTAGAGTTAAGTTTTCTGAGTCCCTGCTCCTCATTCCCTATTTGACATCCATGGTATCAGTGGTCCAGACTACTCACTGCATTCTCACTCAAATAATGGGGCAGCATTGTATGAAGTTGGCTTCTGCTCTTTGTCTCAAATTCTATGTTAGTCTGAACCCAGAGTAGCTTTGGGCCCTAGCACGGAGTTGAGGGATACCTAGTTTGTTGTTGATCTGAGCTGCTAATCTATCAATGCTTCTGGGTAAGTATGTATTGGAGTGTATGGGGATGGGGAGTAGGGAAGTGATTATTCTGTTCCCATGGCTTCTCTGGAAGTGTAAATGTCAGTCTTTGGGAACAGTTTCTTACTCTTTCAAACTCCAGGCTATTTGGAATTCAGGTCGCTCATTATTGGGGTGAGGAACCTGAGTCCAGGAAAGGGTGAGTGCCTTGACCAGATGTATATGTCCTTTGTCTTGAAGTCCTAAAGAGAAATAAATTAAAAACTGGAATTGGCACATACTTTATAATTGAAATATGTATTAAAATTGTTTTGAAAGGGAAATGTTTTCAATTTTATCCTGTAAAGTTTTGTAGAATATGGTAAATGGTCTATCAGGAAAACAATCAATTAACAAGCATTTCTTAAGGCCAAGCACTGTATTGAGCCCTCGGGATACAAGTATAAAAAATGAATCAATTTCTGGTCTAAAGGAATGTACCCTCCAAATAAGCCGAGTGCATATGTAAGTATAAGCAGAATAATAATATAGAGGATGTATAGAAATAAATGCATCTGGTTCACTTTTTGCCTTTGGCTATACTATACCAGAAAGAAGATAATCTGCATCAAGTTTAAAGTCCTTTCTTTACTGAATTGAGTATACAATGAATCAGGCTGGTGGTACTATCAGTCTACTCTCTCTGAGTGGCACCAAGGGACATATTTTGTAAGATTGTTCTTTCCACTGAACCATGTAATTCCTCATATATACACTCAACATGCCCCAAACTGAACTCATTATCTTTTTCCCCAAACACTCCTCTTTTCCAAACTTTTATGTTACTATTGAGGGTCCTACCATCTTCTCAGTCACCCAGGCTTACAACCTCACTCTCTCTCACCCCCACATCCAATCACTTGCCAAGGCCTATTGACTCTACTTTTATAATATCTCCCCTATATACCTCATTTCTCCTCTGACACTCACTACTGTGGTGAAGGCCCTCATCAGCTCATGCCTGAACAGTTGTAATAGTCTGCTGGATGGTCTATCCCACATTCTAGTTCATTATCCATTTAAGCTATCATCTGTATTTGAGGAGGTAAAAATAGGATACAAGTTCCAGTAGGGCCCTGATCAATGCTAAGTACAATCAGTTCATAGGTTCCCTAGATTCCTTGCTCCTATTTTTGTTTGCTCTGGTTTTTATAGTTTCCTTGACTTTATATTTTTAAAATTATGCCTGCTTACTTACTAGAGGCTTTTAAAATTATATTCACCCATGCCTTAACATGTAGTGATTAAAAATGAAAGAGGTTAATGCTCTTTAAAAACTGCCAGAGTGTGTTAGAATTGTATTAAGTCAAGTCCTAAGAGTTTTATGATTAAATAAACAAATAATATTTTATGGTGGCTCATTTGAGCAGGATTTTATATTACTCTCTAGATTGGAGCCTATGTACACCTAATAAAAGAGAAGGAAAGGTCTAAAAAGAAAGAAAAAATGTTGCATCAAAAGAATATATGAAATACAATAGTACAATCAGGGGAATTTTGTATGGATGAATTTAGCTAGAATAATGGTTCTTATAAGGTAGTAATCAGTTAGAAAATTCAATTGAAGTCAGACTATGAAGGGCCTTGAATGGAAGAATTAAGTCATATTTTGAAGGCAGTAGCATTTACTATTATTGACCTAGGGATCCCTTATGAAAATGTAAGCTCTTGGAGGACAGGAACTGTTTCTTTTTGTATCTATATTGCTAGTGTTAAGTGCAATGCCAGGCATATAGTAAGTACTTTGCAGATTAAATACTTTTTTAAAATTTCTTGGAGAATGCCATAAATAATGGTATATTCTAGAAAGATGAATCTGGTAGTGATATGGATTAATGGAACAAAAGATAGACAGACAGACAGACAGACAGACAGAAGATAGACAGTTGATAGATGGGTAGAAAAAATCAGGGAGACCAGTTAGGCTATTATAATAATTCAAGGATGAGTCATTAGGAGACTGTACTAGCATGGAGGCAGAGGAAATGAAAGCAAAGGAATGACTGGTAAAAGATTATGACTTTCAGATTGTTAGAATTTGGATACTAAGGTAATGGAACACCATGGCAGGATAATAGACAAGAGTTAATGAAGGCTCTGAGGTTATGACTATAATTTTTACAGCTTGTTTCAAGAAATCTGTAATATACCTAGAAAGTAACATATACATTGATGTTGTTTGGTAATTTTTAAGTTGCGTATGACTCATCATGACCACATTGTAAGTTTCCTCAGGAAAGATGCTGAAATGGTTTGCCATTTCCTTCTCCAAAGACAAACATAAATGTATGTAAATAAGAATTGTCAGTATGCAACTAAGCACTGAGTGGTATAGATAGCAGATGCTATGAGTACTTGCTCTTAGCAGAGGGAGACTTCATGGTGGTATGAAGTAGTAAAGAGCTTCACAGAAAGATGAAATTGTACTAGACATTGATGGGTGAGTGTACTATTTGTCTATAAAGAGATAGTGAAATCACATTTATGATTATAGCATGAGCAAATGTGTGAAAGAAGAAATTTGAATAAATTTGAGACAGTAAGTAGATCATTCTTCTTAGAATGGAAGGTTTATGCTGTGGAGTATAGGGGAATAAAACTGGAAAGATGATTTGGTACCCTATTATGGGAGACCTTAAATTGAGTTTTAGCATATTGGGCTTTTCATGATAAGCAATGATGTTGAGAAAGGGATTGTTTAGAAAGATTTTTCTGGGTTATTCATGGCACAGTGGAAAGAGTTAGCCCAGGAGTAAGGAAAAGTTGAGTTGAAGTCATGCCTCTGATACATATTTGCTGTGTAACCTTGGGAAAGACATTTACCTTCTTTGTGAACTAACAACTCTCATGAGGTTTTAAATTGCAGAATTGGCACCAATTTGCATTAATAGTTTGAATTTCCCTCGTTGGTATTTTCCATACACTAATGAAATGGTAGATATGTCAGAACTATACTGGAACAAGCTTAAGCTGGCTTTCTAGAGCCAATAGTTAAATTCTCAATGTAAGCATATTTGTCTCAGAATTTGACAAGCTACAAATCACAGCTTCAATTATTGTATTGTTGATTGCAAAGACTTAAGAAAGTGATGGACAAAATGTTAACAATTGAGATTAAATTATATGTGTGCTGTGAATTTTTTTTTCCTGGAGAATCAGTTGGTTTTTTTTTTTATTTTTCAGCACACCACTGAGTATAATCCAAAAAGAAACAATGACAATGGCAACAAAATAATTTGTTAATGATATGTAAGGTAGATTAATGGAAGGAGCCTAAAATGTTGATGGAAAAAGAATTAGAGATCATTGTTATATGGCATTATCCTGGCAGGATTTATGAAAGTATTAGGTCTTGAATTGGATATTGAAAACTTTGTAAAAAGGAGAAATAATTTAGGTTACAGGGCATGAAATGAACTGTTGTCCTGATAAGAATAGAGATTAAGTTTGAGGAATAATAAATTAACAAAAATAATTTATGAACAGCCTACATTACGTTGGTGAAATGAAAAAAAAAATCGTCTTCATTATCAGAGCAGTAAAAATATAGATAGAGCCTGTATAAGAAAATGTTGAGTATTCCCTAGGTGAAGGTCTTCAGGCAGAGGCTGAATAACTACTTGTCAAACATGCCATTACAAGAATTCCTTTTGTGTATAGATTAGGCTGTTGGGGGATTGCTTTTGAGCATAGTTTTGGCCACTTGATTATTGAGATTCCTTCCAATGCTAAAATTCTATGAATGTGGAAAATTTCCTCATCATATCTTTTTCTCATTACTACTACTCTATGGAACCAAACAGAATTAATCTAAACATTTTTGAACAAAAACCTTTCAACAATTGAAATTATTTAGTGCCTTACCTTCTGCATTTGAACGTGCTCACTCCTTCCAAGTTATCCTCATATGACTCCAAACCTTTGCCCACCGTGGTCATCCTCTTTAAAATCCCCTCCAGTTGATCCACTATTTATTAAAATAGGGAGCCCCAAATAAACAAAATACACCAACTATGATCTCACCATATCAGAGTGCAGAGAACATTAGCTCCTTTGTTTTTTTTTTGTTTTGTTCTTAACAATGTGTATTTCTCTTAATGAAAACCTAAAGGCCTCATGATGTTGTTAATACAAATTTAGTTATTAGTCCACTAAATCTCCAGATTTTTTCAGATAACTGTCTAACTATGCCTCCATCGCAACCTTCAACTTGTAGAATTTATTTTTTTAACCTGTATAAGACTATCTTCATTTAGTTTCATCATATTAGATTCCCTCACATTCTTGAGTTTGTCAATATCCTGTTGAATTCTCGCTCCATTATCCAGCATATTGGTTGTCTCTCTTGGTGCCATGTCATCTGCCAGTTGAATGAGTGTGCCACTTTTGCCTTTACTCTTGTCACCAATAAAAATGGTAATTAGCACAATTCTACATACAGATAATGAGCCACCAGCGATTTCACTGGGATTCTGGCTTCTTGAGCAGTTCTAAATCCACCTTAGCATATGATGGTCAAGTCCACATCACTACCTTGATTTCCACAGGAACAGTATGGGATATTTTATTTAATACTTTGGTCAAATATAGAAGCTTTGCAGGGAAAAGGATAAAAGTAGAATGAAAAAGGTGAGAAAAATCTTCAAGTGAACAAAATTAAGTTGGAAGAGAATCACTCGAGAAAGATTTACTATTTATTTACATATTCATATATGTACATACATATACATATATTTTTTCTTTATAATTAGTCCTTAAGTCACATTTCTTATGAAGAACATGGAATCATACTTGTCAAATGAACCCACCCCTTAATCTCCCAAACTAGTGGAGTTAATAAAGGATATCTGCATTAAGAACAACAGAAGACCTGTTTAAGTTTCTAAGATCTAAGATTAAATAGCAAATAATGCCAATTATGAAGGAGATGAAAACAAACATGTTAAGAAATGTTTTAGCACCTTCATGAAAATTTAAATTTTTTGCAGGCTGAAGAGAAAAATCTATGTTACACTGTTTCCATTTTTACTATATTCCCAGAGCCAACAAATAAATAGTTATGACTGAATTTATATAAACAAAGCAAATATAGTTTACTATTTCCATTGCTCTCTGATCACTTTCATGTGTATGCTTACTCCAAATTTGCCATTAGAACTTAAAAATATGTTTTATTCTGTTTTTTCTTGTTCATGTCATATAAGGAAGGATAAGGATATTGAAGGGACCCTAAAGGCCATCTAGCCTAATTTTTTAATTTTACAGGTAAAGAAACTGAGGTACAGAGAAGTTATATCCATGGTTATAGGGAGTAAATCTTTAGAAGCAGGTTTTGAACCTTTCTACCATAGCATCCTGTCTTGTGTCTTTTCCCCACAGAGTTATTTGCATTCAATACAAAATCTCTCCTCTTCTGAAGTTCACTTCATGGTCATCAAACAAATCCCAATGAGTATAAACAATCTCCCTATGAATCATACTTCTTTCTTTGGCAGAGTTGAGCATGTCTCCTAGCTTTCCTTTTCATATCAATTCCTTCTATATAATTAGGGGTATGTGCATACATAAATATGTGTGTACACATACACATATACAAACATATATATGTATATATGAATTTTATGTATAAAAATATGTATATGTATATTCCCCTAAAGATAAAGAAGAAATTAAGAAGAAAAGGAAGATGAAGAAGTGCTACATATATGTGTATGTCTTCTACTCAAATACCCTAGATTTCCCATTGAATAATCTTCTCACTGCCATTATCCACTTCTTTACTGCCTCTCAGGCACACAAAAAGATATTCCAAGTCTTAATCCCACCATCATCCATATGTTTTCAACTCTATGATTCATATCTCTGAAATTCTTCTCTGACCACTCCTTTTCTTTCATTCAATCTTTTTTCCTCACTCATCCTAACTGATATTCTTCAATTTTCTGTTACTTCATCCTTCCCTGATTTCCTAATTCATTAACTGTCCTCATTTTCATACTTTTGAAATCTTGGTACAAAGGTTGACCATTATATACCCTCCTGGGTATGCTAGGGTGCTTGCTGTTACAATTGCTAACACTTCTAAAATTTATCTGATGTATGTATTTTTGTATGTGTTTAATATATACTTTTATACATGCATGTTATCTACCCTCGTAAAATGGAAGATCTTTGAGGGCAGATGTTTTTGTTTGGTTGTCTTTCTATCCCCAGTTAGCTAAATGCTTAACTCATACATAGTAGATGCTTAGCAATTGTTTATTGAATAATTTGTTTGAAGGGGAGAAGAAAATTGGCAGAGGAAGGTCATTTTGAATCTATTGAAATATTTGAAAAGAGGTGATAAATTCCTGACATAGGGTTGGTTGTGATATGAGTGGATGGTAGATGTTTGAATGTGAGACTGATGAGAATGTAAGATATTGAATAGACTTATCAACTGATCCATGATGTGTTGTGAGTGAGCAGAAAAAGATTGCAAACTTGGGTGACTGGAATGATTGTGGTGACTTTGACCAAAATAGTGAATTTCATAGGAGGGCTAGTTTTAGGGGCAAAAGTTAAAGACATCACATGGATAAGAAACAGTGTGGCCTAGACCCAAACCCAAGTCTTCTGACTTCTAGACCAATGCTTTATAACAATGCCTCAAATTGCTTCTCAGGAAGTCTTGGAGATTTCCCTGGGAGCTTCTACTACAATGTCTTTCATTCAAACATCATTAGAATTGTTTAATATATACTCACTCCTAAATATTTGTTTACCCTTTAGCAATTCCCTCAGGCAGGAAAAAAAATTCTCATATAGAAAACATTTTCTTATTGTTCTACATCTCTTCATTTTTGAATAATCTCTGTTGTTTTCCTTTCCAACTATTTCAGATGATCTGGGACACTCTTGGGATTTATTGCTAAAAAAATCATCCAGAAATTTTATCATTTTAGTTAATATTTCCAGTCCAAGAAGTGCTGCCAGTATCCTTTGGCAAGCTAATCATAGTTTTCCCTCCTGCAGAATTTAGTTTCAAGATCACATCAATATTGTCTTGCTAAGTCTTCTTTTCATAACTTCATATAAGTTATTTACTGAAGAACCCTAATGTGCAAGGCACTGGGGTAAGCACTTGGCAATTCAAGTCAACAATCATTTATTATCACCTACTCTTGCGTTGAGCACTGGAGGACAAAAAAAAACAAAAAAAGTATAAAATAATCCTGATATTAATGAGCTCAAAATCTAATGGGAGAGATAGCACATAAACTACTGTGTGCAAATAATGTATATACAGGTAACTTAGAAGCAACCTCAGAGAGCAAGCACTGTCATTAAGGGGGTGGGGGAGAGGAAGAAAGGTTTCTTACAGGTGGAGATAAGGAGAGAAAACCAGGAGTGAAAAGCAGCCGGTAAAAATGCTTGGAGTGGGGAGATGAAGGGCAATGAGGAAGCCAGTGTCATTACATTATAGAGTCTGGGAAGGGGATTAAGGGATAAGGACCCTGGAAAGATTAAAGAGGGCCAGGTAATGAAGGGATTTAAAAGCCAAACACAGAATTTTATATTTCATTCTAGAGGTGCTGATATGATTGATAAGCTCACCCCTTCCTATACTAAGGAATATTGGGAAGAGGAGAGAACAGGACTGGAGCTAATGGACACCACAGAAAGCAATTAAAAAGAGGAACAAATGTCAGGACTTCTGTGGCTCAGACAGAGTGAGCCAGTGGTACAGATACGATAGGCCAGAGGTCAGAGACTGCTCTTCCGGAACCACTTTGAACTGAAATGGCCAGTAAAGGCCATTCTTTAGTTCTTTTTTATCCTGTCCCTCTCTTCTGAGAGGACTGAGACTGATGCATTTCACAGGGTATGAGGATTATACTTGCTTCATAAAAGTTTTTAAGCTTTCTGTTTTCAAACTTTATTTTCTCTTACACCACAATTGTGGTAAAACCTGTTCAAGACTCACATTGTTAATCTATTTTTCTTTTCTTTGTTTTTATTTTGGGAGTGGGGCAGGGGAATGAAATTGAGAGCAAGTGATCTGGAGAGCAGAAGAGCTAAATTTAAAATTGTGGCATTTTTTCCAGAGCGTGATCTCTGACTGTGAGCTCTGAGCTAGAGACAAGAATTATTGATTCATTTTTAAAACATCCCCAGGGCAAATGGCATGCATATCCTGCTATTCCTCTAGGCAACAGAGTTAGTGGTGGCTGCAGATTTGACTGGAGGCTGGCACTGAGTCACTGCTTTGGCCATTTTTTCCGTGTACATGGGGTTGATTTAGACTAAGTGTTTTAAACACTTTATGTATTGTGTACCTGCTCCCTCTGGCAGTCTGGAAAATACTATGTATGTACCCATCAGAATAATGTTTCAAATGGATTTTAGGCATTTAAATACATAGGATTACAAAAGATGAAATTAAATGGAATTAGAATTACCTATAAATCTATATCTCTACTATATGTAGAGATGTATTTATAGTAGATTTATGTTATTTATATAACAATATTATATATACTTATATATAATGTATAAGTATATCATATATTTTTATATATTACATAATATATTATATACATTATATATACTTACATATTATATAATATATAAATATATTTTATATATTATTGTATGTTATATATAATTATATATTCTATGTAATTATATATACTTCTATAATAGTAGATTTATATAATTACAGTTGCACATATGTATGTACAGAATAGAAATGCAGATACATATATAGATAAATAATGTATGGGCCTTATTTTAGGGACTCCTGTTTTAGAGAAAATTTATTCCGTTAACTTGGAGAGTTTAGAATGAAAGCCATTCTCAAGGGAAGTATTAGAACTGCTCAAAAAAATGATGGGCAATAGTTAAGAGCGATTGAGCTGCATACCAGCATATACCAGCATAAGAATTCCAACAACTCTGCTTGACATGAAGAAACTAAAATGGACCTCTTGTATCCATATATGTAAAGGACAATGTAATGATGCCAGAGGGACTATGATAGAACATGCTAACTCATACAGAGAAGTGATGTATTTACACTGAAGATATATATAGACATATAGAGAGATGTGTGTATTTAGTATGCATGTGTATATGCATGTATGTTTATGCATGTATAGATAGATAAATAGATAGACAGACAAATAGAGAGACAGATAGATAGACAGATTGATAGATAGATAGACTGACAGACAGATAGATAGATAGATAGATAGATAGATAGATAGATAGATAGATAGATAGATAGATAGATAGATA
>NW_027185761.1:36220633-36227596 GCF_028583685.1 Petaurus breviceps papuanus | reverse complement strand
ATAGATAGATAGATAGATAGATAGATAGATAGATAGATAGATAGATATGCATGCACACACCCATATATGTTAAAATAGAGGCAGGAGTTGCCAAAGATAACAAATGTTGCATGCACTTTCAGATAAGACTTTGTTATTAGTTTCATTTATTTGATTTACAGTTACAAGAGAACTTTCACGAAATGTGAGCAATCTATAAATATTTGTAATAGAAAAAAACAACAAATATAAAACTTAAAAAATGAATTACAGTTATATTCATCTTAATAGGTTGGGTACAAAACTATGCTCATTTAAAGATCTCCAGGTTCAAATTAGATACACACACATATGCACATATACACACACACAAAAACTTTATCCTTATGCTTTTTGGAATGAGTTCATTCTTGTCATTGATCTACTTTTTCTTCTCAACTTGTCTACTTCTCCAGTGTTATAGGAAAAAAAAAATATTAGTGTTATCATTTTCATCACCTATGAATGAGGTCTACGATTGTACAGCAAGATACCATTCACCTTTCCCAACATGACTTTTTCAAATAGAACTACTATTTAAAGTATCAATCAGTTTGAGACCTAGTCAGATTAAAACCTCTCCAGTTTTTTTTTTTCAGTTTTCTGCTACAACTCCCTCTTGGAATTCTTGTGTTCTCTAACTCACAGAAGTCTAAGGTGTGTTCCATTCTCCTTCCCTTTGGATAATTGGATAAATCTCCATCTTTGCTGATTTTGTTTAACTTTTTGTTTGTCATTTTCTGCAAAATATTAAAGGGAAACTTAATAGATGTACTTAATAGATGTAGAGTTTGTGAAGAGTTCAGTAATTTATGAAAGGAATAATAGTATGCCAACAAGTTGTTTAGGTTTAAACCTTATCTGAAATAATGGTATCAGTGACCTAGACCTACTATTTTTACCTTTCTATTTTTCCTTCTCTGACACTCTATCATGACTCAACCCTTCTTGAATAATTTTCGCTAGTTCTAAATTATAAGTACTTAAGTTTGTGGCCTTGAAAGAGAGTTCCTTCTCCTAGATTTAGAGTTAGTCATTTGTGAGAGGTGATTTGACCTCTACACATTGACAAAATAAAATCTCTTCTACTTCTAATTTTACACAAGAAACTTTCTTTACAAAGTGAACTCCAAAGCTATTGATTAATGGGTTTCAGTCCTTGTCACTTCCCTTAATCCCTCTCTGGAGATTTTTGTTCTCTTACTCCCTGCAAGTTTACTATCTGTCTTCATCCCTTATCTAGTCTTCTGTTATCTAGGAATTCTTGGATGATTTGGACCTGCACTAGACTTGGGTTCCATAATACAACATACTAGAGGATTATTAAATTTCTTTTCATTTCTTTCCATATGATGTCCCTACAAACATAAACTTATCTTTCCACCTGAATCTGTGCTGCCTTACACCTGTGTGACTTTTCCCCTAACCATTGCTGTTCAATCTTGGCTCAATTATGTAATAGACAGAGATATTCTGGAGCCAGCTCCAATCACTGGAAAATGTGTTGGTAAATTTTCATGTTAGTATTTATACCTCAGAAAACAGCAAAAGCTATAATTCCAGCAGATTTATCATATTGTTGAATGTCTAGCCTTTTTTTTTCCTTTTGAAGGGCAATTGTGGTTAAGTAACTTGCCCAAGATTACACGGCTAGATTGTGTGTGTATGTGTGTGTGTGTGTGTGTGTGTGTATGTGTGTTTGTGGGTGTCTGAGGCCAGAACCGAACTCGGGTCATCCTGACTCGGGGGCCAGTGCTTTACTCACTGAGCCACCTAGCTGCCCATCCCATAAGCTAGATATATGTTGCCCTTATAAGTTAGGCATATATGTGCTTGGGATTGTCTAAATGTGGTTGAGAAGGAGGCATGAATCCTTGTTTGGTGGTTTGTTTGGGTTTTTTTTTTTTTTTGCTGGAAACTTGCCCAGTCCTCTCCACTGATTTCTGCCAAAAGGGTGGAAGGAGCCATGAAGCCACTTTTGCTGCTATCATCAGAAAGGGGATACCAAAATAGAATCACATTGATTTGCCATGGAAATGCACTCTTACCTAGGCAAAAGATAGAAGTAATTAGAAGTGATAAAATAGATTACTCTAATTACATGAAAACTAAAAGCTTCTGCACAAATAAAATCAAATAAAAGTATTGTACTTAGGATAAGAAGGGAAGCAAAAAAAAATGTATCAAATTTCTCTGATAAGTATTTGGTGTCCAGGATATACTACATATACACACACACATAGGAATGTACATAGATAAAATATAAATAAATGCAAGTATGCATAAATAAATTTATATATACATAAACACACATTCATGAGTACATACATTGTTGGTTGTTTTACTTCATTCTCAAAGAAGACCAAAATGACAATCCTAAGTTAGAGTCAAGTTACAGTGTGTCCAGCTGTGGCTGATCAGACCAATATGAGCTCAGAATGCTCTGCAACAGGTTGGGTACAAGTATGTGAACATTTGGGGTGGATTCCCTAAATTTGCACATTTCTCCTTTCTTTTGAGATACTTCAATTCTGCTTTGCTCATACTTCATAGCACCTTCTCTGATGAGAGCACACCATGCTGGGTGATACTGTGCCAGTTTCTCCCATGTCACTCAATCAATTCCAAAATTCTTGAGAGAGACCTTGCGAGTGTCCTTGTATGGGTTTTTCTCACCACCATGTGAGTTCTTGGCATTGTGTGAGTTCTTCATAAAATAATCCTTTTAGGCAAGTGTACTTTTAGCATTTGAATGTTACCAACCCATAAGAGTTGCACTCCCTGAAGCAGAGATTGAATGCTTGGCAAGTGCAGTTCGATTAAGGACCTCAGTGTCTGTGGTACCTTATCCTGCCAGGTGATCTTGAGAATCTTCCTAAGACAATTCAAATGAAACTGATTAGGTTTCCTGGCATGGCTCTGGTAGACTATCCAGGTTTCACAGGCATACTACAATGAGATCATCACAATGGCTGTGTATACCTTCAGTTTGGTAGTCAGTCTAATACCTCTTCTTTGCAACGCTTTCCTTCAAATCTTCCCAAATGCTGCTCTATCTCTGGCAATGTGTGCGTGATCATCATTGTCAATATGTACATCCCTAGAAAGTAGACTGCCAAGGTAAGTGAATTTATCCACAGTATCAAGAATTTCTCCATTTGCTGTAACTAATGGTTTTACATGTGGATGGTGTGGTACTGGCTGGTGAAGCATCTGTGTTTTCTTGGTATTAGTTGTTAGCCCAAAATTTGCCCAAGCATCAAAGAATTGATCCATCCACTTTTGCATCTCAGCTTCAGAGGCTGCACTGACAGCATCATGATCTGCAAACAAAACAAAACCTACCAAACAAACCACCACCACCACCACCAACAAAAACTTAGACCATGCACCAACTTTATTTCCATTTTAGTCTTGGTTTGTAGCCTTCCCAAGTTAAATAATTTGCCATCATTATGGTAGCTGACCTTAACGCTACATTTATCCTCATTGAAGGCATTTGAAAATGCAGCTGAAAACATCATGCTTAAAAGCATGGGAGCAAGCACAGAGTCTTTTTCACTCCATTGGTGACTGGGAAAGCACTAGAGCATTATCCATCATCCAGAACTGGGACAAGCTTGCCATCATGAAATTGACATACAACACTAATGAACTTCTATGGGCAACCCAATTTTGACATATAATTTTGGACACGCTCACATGACTGAAATTATCAAAGGAATTGGTTAGATCAGCAAACGTTGTGTACAAACCTCTCTTCTGCTCCTGGCATTTCTCCTGGAATTTCAGGCATCAAACACCATATCTACTCTTCCACAGCACTTTCTGAAGCCACACTGACTCTCAGGTAGATGACCACCTTCCACTTGAAGGATCAGACTATTAAGGAAGACTCTGGCAAGAATCTCACCAGCAAGGCAATCTGTTTTCTTTAACCTTTATAGAGATGCACAATGGAGGCATCTTTGAATGCCTGGGGGGATAATCACCTCTTTTCATATAACCTAGAAAATTTCAGTCACCTTTTATAATAAGCAATTGACTCCCCATGTTGTAAATCTCAGCAGGAATAGAATCATTGCCAGGTGCTTTGCCACAGTAGAGGGGCCTAATGGCATTCAGAACCTATTCTTCAGTTGGAAATTTGGCTAGAGAGAAATTTACTACAACCTGAGTTTAAAGGTCAGTAGCTTCAGCATTGATTGATCACAGTCTGTTGAAAACAGCATGGAAGTGTTCAGCCCATCTCTCCTCCAACATCATATCCTTCTCACTAACCAATGAGACTCTGTCACCACTGAGTAGTTGAGAAGCACCATATGTTTTTGGCCCATAAATACACTTCAGAGCATCATACAAACACTTGAGATTGTTACCATCAAAGTAAAACTGAATTTCATCTGCCTTCATATTGAGCCAAGAATCCTGAATCTCATTAAGCTTTGCTTGTACTTTTCTTTTGCTGGAGTTAAATGCTACCTTCTTAGAGAAGGATGAACTATGCCTCTCGTAAACCCTGTGGAGTTCTCATTTTTCATTTAGCAGCTTCTGGATTTCCCCATGGTTTTCATCAAACCGGTCTTGATGTTTGTGAGTGTTCTGACCCAGATGAATAAATGCAGTGTTTGTTGTACAACAAATCTCTGAAAGCTGCCCACTCCTTTTCTATTCCACTGTTGCCAAACACATGTTGGCTCACTTTCCCTCCAAGTTAGCAAGGAACTTTCCCTGCTCAGAGAAGCACTCAGATCTGTTGACATTATATTTCCTGGTAGTCATCTTGCCTTAGGGTCTCCACTTTTGTTGAATGTGAATATTTAGTTTGAAGAGGGCAAGTTTATTATTAGTCTAGCCCTTTGTGCCACACATTGCCTTTGTCAGTCTCACATCTTGTTTATCTCTTCTCCTTATAATGACATAGTGTATTAAATGCTGATGTTTGCTGCAAGGGTACATCCATGAAGTTTTATTGCCTTTAGGTAAATGGAAGACAGTGTTGATGATTAGAAGGTCATGAGATGCACAAGTCTTCAGTAGTAAGTGACCATTACTGTTGCTATTTCTAATTCCATTTCTCCAAAGGACTCCCTGATATGTCTGGTAGTCTGATCCTACTCTTATCATTAAAGTTACCCAGGATAATAAGTTTGTCTTTTGGCATATTGATGCTGAGGGTCTCCAGATCTTCATAAAATTTTCCTTTGACTTCATCAGGATTTGTCATGGTGGGAGTATAGGTACTAATGATAATGGCATGGTGTTTTCCTGAAAGTGGCAATGACATTGTCAGGAGCCTGTCTCTCACTCCTTTAGGTAGGCATACAAGCTTGCTGATTAGATTAGTTTCCATTGTAATACCTACACCAACTTTGCAGCACTCCCCTTCACTGTGGCCATTCCAGAAAAAAAAATGCATCCAGCTCTGAATTTGGAAAGCTGGCCTTCTTTTGACAGCTTTGTTTCATTCAAGGTTGCTATTTGGATGAGATACCTTCTGAGTTCTCTCAGAACAAGAGTTGCTTGTCTTTCAGGTCTTCTGGATATTGTGGTATATATAAGCATAAGAATATTTCATGTACCAATGGTGAATGGAATCTTCTTTGCAGAACTTTTTGTACTTTTTTATGTTTTGATTTCAGGGTGGGGTCTCTGCCTGCTGTAATAATCAAGGCAGGGTTGGGTGGAGGAGAGAACTTTTAGGGCACCTTTTCTAGTCCCTTCCTCAAACCAAGAAGTGAGCAATGTCATCCATAAAAGACAGTTACGACTCCCAGGGGACTGTGCATATCTTGCAGTGAGAATGTGACCCTGTGGCCTGGGCTGCCTGTGTTCAGTATTGTGACAACAACACAGAGTTTTTCTGCACCTGATACTTTGTCACTTGCCTATTGCCACAGGACTTTGAGAAAGGTAAAAATGGTAAAGTGACAGAGGTGATGTCTTTTGTCATTTGTTCTTCTAAGCAGGATAGCATCTTGCTGCAAAAGTCCAAGACTTTTCATATTTTTCTTAATCCGATAGCTCATCATTTTCTCACCACAACAATATTCTTACAAAACCACATTCCATCTGGGAGATTGTCTATGAGAGTTTTTTCTCCCCCAAATTTTCTACATTACTTCTATTCTTGGCTACTTATGTTATATTTATACAGGGGAAATTTTGTTTAAATAATTGCAAATTATTAAGAACCACATGAAAGAATGTTAGAAAAAAACTCTAATAGCAAGAGAAATACATATCAAAACAGTTCTAAATTTTTACATTATATCCTACAAACAAAAGACAGGGATAGCCGATGTTGGAGAACCTGTGGGGAAATGGACATACTGGAGCATTGTTGGTAGAACTTTATTTTATTGCAGGGGAGAAGGCATGGCAATTGGGGTTAAGTGACTTTCCCAAGGTTCCACAGCTTATAAGTGTTAAATGTCTGAGGCTGGATTAGTGTCTGAGGCCAGATTAGAACTTTAAACTGGTACAATCTTTATGGAAAATAGCTTGGTATTATGCAAATAGTGTGACTTTAGTCCAAAGCATTTGATGCAGAGATTCCACTATTAAGTTTAGATAAAGATTCTAATAATAAAAAGCAAATCTCTATGTAACACCAAAATATTCATAGCAGAACTTTTTGTGCTAACAAAGAATTGTAAACTAAGTAGATGACTGTTGAATGGGGAATGGCTAAGCAAATATGGTCCACTATGGATATAAGGGATATAATGAAATATTGTTGCACTATAACAAAAAAAAGAATGTGCACAATATAAAGAAACATTGAAAAAGCTACATGAACTGATGCAGGGTGACTTAAGCAGAGTCATGAAACAATGACTACGACAACAAAAATAGTAAGAAAACCAACAAAAATCACAAGTGAATGTTGCAAAATCATAAACAAGTATAACTCATAAGGAGAGATATGAGAAACCATACCCA
>NW_027185761.1:36199378-36220233 GCF_028583685.1 Petaurus breviceps papuanus | reverse complement strand
CAACTTTCAGCACATTTTGACTAATGCAGACAAAGGGTAGGATTATAGCATCACTTTCTCTTAGTGATACTTACAAAGAAACCTGTCTCATTGGGTTTCTTTTTTGCAGTGTTGTGAACAATATGACATACAATTCAATTAAAATCCCTTTAGTAATGCTCTAGTTTTACCTAGGAATATGCCTATGATCATGAAGATTATTTAGGGGAATCTTTCTATGTTATATGTTCTATGTTATAAAGCTTACATATGTATGTATGTGTGCATATACACATGTGCATATATGTATGTGAGTATGTATATGGATTCATTTAGAAATAATGATCTTGCTGGAAATCCTTTCACAGAATCTTTTTTAATTTTTTTTAACAAAACTACATTAGGAAGACTTCCTTTTTCAGTTGCTCATAGCATTACCATGTCAGCTCACACCCCAACAGGTTTGAAACTCATCTCTGATTTAGCATATTCAAATTCACAGTCCCACAGCTATTTTTGTGTCCCTAATTCATGCCTAGCAATCTGGTCCCATTTTTAAGCCACTGAGCTGGCAATCTATTCCCTAGTGTTATTTGCGTAGAAATCTCCATCTCAAAATGGAGCTATTAATATATTACAAGTTAGTAGTAAATCTGATAAGTAAGGCCTGACAGATCACATTAAAAAGGGTACCCTGAAGCACTGTGGCAGTACAAATGACTAGGAATACATGAGGCTGTTATTGACCTTTGAATTATACAATGCATCAAAAAAAGAGAGGAAAATGTTTCCTTTATACTTGCTCAAGTGACTCAGTGAAACTTTTCACTTAGGCCCTTTCAGGCAGTTTGAAGCTAATGAAATAGACTCTCTATTGGAGTTTACTAATTAAACTTTTTCAGACAAAGGAGGCAAGGTCACTCTTACCTGCCTCAGCCCTTTTGTAACTTTGCTATGACCCATATCAACAGTACTGATTAGGAGAGAATGTATTGCTGAGATATATCTGAATAGTCAACCTTGAAACTGACTAGATTCCACTTCTTATTCCTGGATCTGCCTTCTTACTCCCATTGTCCAATGTTCTCCTTTTCTCCTGATCAGGGTTTCTTTAGCCTATGCTAATAATGATTAAGTTCTAGTCAATGACCTGTTTTACTGTTTCCTTTCACCCAGGATACTTCTTAAGTTACAAAAGCCTAAGAGTCATAATTGATTCAGTTTCCTTCTCATTTTTTTTGCTGACATATTTCTCTGTATCTCTCATCTTTCCATCTACATATTGATGTGCACATTTATCAACAAGTATTTATCAATCACTTCTAATCCCCCAGGTATTTGTAGTAGGTGATGAGAATTAAAAAAGACAAAAATAAACCAGTCTCTTTCCTCAAAGAGTTTGTATCTTTCCAGGGGAAGCGACAGCTACATATGTCAATATAAATATGTACGTATGAAAATATTTAGAGAACAAATACAATGCCATTGAGGTAAGGGGATAGTACTTGGTAGTCCAAATGAGTCAGTCAAGAGGGATTTATTGAATGCCTAATTTTTGCCAGGCCCTGTGCTAAGTCCTGGAGGTACAAAGAAAGGCAAAAGACTACACATCTCCCAAAGAGATTATGTTCTAATATTTGGGAAGACATTACAAAAAATGGAACCTGAGGAGGAGGGAGGGAGGGAAGATTCCTGAAGGCATGATGAGAGTCTAGAAGAACACAGCCCGATGTATAATGAAGAGATAATTGGTCTATGGAGGTTAAATGGAGACTGTGAGAGAAGTGTACACTCTCCAATCAGAGAAAGCAGCCCAAGGGACAGATGATACTGGTGTGAGGTGGGTGTTTGAAGATTGTATTGATTTTGCAGACTGAAGAGGTTACAGGAGTAGAATAGAGATATCAACAGAAGTGAAACCAGGTGAGAAACAAAGGAAAGGTATCATATAGAAAGGGATATCTGTGCTAGACTTGAACACGAGAAGGTGGGGAATAGGGACATGGCAGACAATGTGTTCAAAAACCTGGTGATCAGAGATGAAATTTTGGAGAAGAGCAAAAATTCTATTTTTTTTTTCTGAACCACAGAGTACATCAAGGAAAATAGACTTTGAAGTTTATCAATTTAACACTTAATTGAAAGCAATATAGCTTTGCAATGCAGTTATGAGTTTTCCAAAAGAAAATATGTGAATTTAATTTAAAATTCTCAACATTTCGTTTTGGGGTTGAAAATGAACAGATTTGGAAAGGCTACTAAGTTGACATTTCAGCTTTTTAAATGAGTAAGAAATTCCATCAAGTTATACGCTGATTTCTAGTGTAATTTGAATGTTGAATGTCACTAATCACCGGGATGCTCCATAAACAGCTCACATAGGTGTATGGATAACTAATAATACTTTCTGGTTTGCTTTATTAACTACTATTAGCTCTCACATTTGCAAGTCTAGGATTTCAGAGAAGGACTATATCATCATTACATTATATCATTACACTAGATTTCTTTCAGGGTCTTATATGTAACTTTGCTATGGGGGAATATACTCTCCTTACATAACACATTACATATTAAGCCCCAATCAATGTGTTTCCATTTAGACAAGTCAACTATTCACCATAATGACCGTTTCAGATGGTAAATATAACCATTTACTTAACAATAAGACAAAAGCAATATTAAGATTACAGATATTCATATATCAAAGAAATTATAATAAATAATAAATATATTATAATCTGCATATTAACTTGTATCATATTCTCCCACCAATCTACTCATCATCTATGGGGAGAGTGGGGATACACTGATAGAAATCTTGTAGGAAAATATATGAGGGATAAAATCCCACATTCTTGGGGTAACTCATCTTTGAAATGGAGGCTTAAATTAAATTCTACTCAGGATCATCTGAACCACAGCAAATCACTTCTCTGACATTTGCTTATCTGTTGGTCTTTAACACTCTCTAGTTGTGGAGAAAAAAAAAAGATCTTTATTTTTTTAAATTCTTGAAGTAATATAACATTCATCGACTCTTGAAACTTAAATTTATCCTTAAAAAGTAATTGGAAAAGTGTTATATTATTGAATTATCTATCAGTTCCTTTTGAGGCAGCTAGGAGGCACAGTAGATAGAACAGTGGAATCAGGAAGACTCATAAGTTCAAATCTAGCCTTAGATACCGTATATCTTTATGACTCTAAGGAGGTCACTTAACCCTGTTTATTTCAGCTATTCTTCTGTAAACGAGCCGGAGAAGCAAATGACAAACCACTGTATCTATACCAAGAAAACCCCCAAAATGTGATCACAACAAGTAAGACAGGCCTGAAATAACTGAACAACAAAATGAGTTCCTTTGAACCAGAAAAGAGCGTAGCTCCTTAGGTTAGCCATCTTAGGGCTCTGGATAGCTACTCATTTATCAGAATGTTGCCCTTCATAATAACAACATCAGAGTCACAGAAAAAAATAGCTTTGATTGTCCTCAAAAAAATTTAAGTAGCCCAGCCAGATGGGGATTGTGTCAACTAGTTAGCTAGCTGGATCTCTTGCTATACAACAAAGCAAGTTCCTAACCTCTTTCCATTTTCTGCTTTCCTTCTAACACTGGATGGGGCAGCAATGAGAAAGAGACACTTCTGAGAACCTTTTTCTTTTAAATTCTGGATAGTACAAGAGGACCTAAGTGGAACTTTAGCTACCTTCCAATGAATTTAAAATTTTATTTAGCAGATCAGGAACTAGTAGTAGAAATTCTTTTTTTTTTTTTTTTGCTTTATGTTTCTGCTGATTTCTTCAAAGCTGCTTTTCAGCCTCTTAATGAGGTTGACCAGGGGTGGGGAGCCTACAGCCTCAAAGCTACATGTGACTTTCCAGATCCTTAAGTGTGACCCTTTGATTTAATCCAAACTTCGCTACAGAACAAATCCCCCTCATAAAAATATTTGTTTTGACCCAGTCTTTGACTCAGTCAACTCTGATTCAGTGAAAAGGTCACACCCAAGGACCTAGAGCACGACAGGTTTCCCAACCCTGGTACTGACCTTCTATCCTATCCTCGACCTATTCTACTGATGTCAATGACTTAAATCAACTTTCTGGCACTCAGTGGTTAAACTTTCACTCATGATATAACAAATTACCTCCATAAAATTAACACTCCTAATGTAATAAATAGTCCCTCAATCTCCAAACTGTTTACAAACACACACACAAATATATATATACACACACAAACACATATGCACACATGTGTGCAGACATACATATAATACATGCACATGCATATGTTTATCTGTACATGTATTCACACATATGTGCATTGTTATGTAGTTAGTGTATTGTTAGTGGGACAATAAGATCTTCCCTGCCCATTAATAGTACTCACATGGAGCCCATTTGGGGAGGGACTTGGCTAAGGAGGAGCTTGCTGAGGGGCAGCCTTCCATACCTTTTGGTGCTAAATTGATTAGGCACTGAGTCACAAGGGTTATGATGCCTTCGGGCTCTGAGAAATGTATATATATATATATATATATATGTATATATGTATATTCTGAGTTGGTTTTTTGCTTTGGAGATTTGCTTATGAGAAGGACTTTGTGACTGCCTAAACTAGACTCTGAATAGCTATATGTTCACAACCCCTGACTGCTCAGATGTAAAAACTCTCTCCATCCAGTGGTGTATGTAAAGTATATAACATTATTGCTTTGACTCAGTCAGTCAGAGTCCTGTCTGTTGGTCTTTATGCTAATTTCTCTGTATTTTCTCTGATGTGTTTAGCATGCTGATCTTTCCCCTGAACTAGTGAATGTAATTAAAAGTAGGATTACTAATACCTTTTTCAGCAATCCTTCCCAGAAAATCAGATCAAAGTACATGTGCTAGCAGGTCATCCTGGGTATGCCTTATATCTCAAGTTTTCAAGATGATCATCCATATCACTCTATGCCATTGAAAAATCAGTTTTTATTTTTCATGCTTACATATTTTCAAATAAAATTTCTTTCTCAGACCTTTTAAACTATCAAACTATTCACATAGGGAGGAAGAAAATAAACATTATCAATTGCCTAGTATGCATCAGTTATTTTTAATTCTTTCACAAATATTATCTCTTCTTATCTTCACAGCAACCTGGGGAGTTAAGCACCTATTTTTATTATCATTTTTGCTGAAAAAAATGAGGTAGATAGGTTATGATCTATATTGGGACACATATATAATAACCATCTGAGGTCAGATTTGAACTCAGGTCTTCCTGACTCCAGGCCCTGGGCTTCTTCCATTGCTAAGTGCTACCCTCTATCTTTTACAAGGTAATTTAAGTGTTTTTATTGATGCCGCTTTTGATTGCCTGTGATGTCAGATTGCTCAAATCCCGTTTGAATACTGTTCCTTTGTTCTAAGATATTTAGCAGTTTTATTAAACCAAAGCTCTTTTCCTGCTCCTTTCAGACATCAAGTTATTCATTTTTGAAAGAGACAGTGCATCACCTTCTTTACTATTTGATCTAACAGTTTTTTTCTTTATGCATAAAATCTATTCTGCTCTTTTCAAAAGATAACTATTCCATAAGAATAGACAGTTCCTTATGGGGAAATTGCCTTATAGTAAGATACCATAACCCTAACAGATGTTTTTTTTGAAGAAAATGCAAGCCACAATACTGTGAGTCCACATAGTGTAGATCAGGTGTTCAACTTTGTAGTATGAAGAGCAGGGTTCAAAATATGATTGTGTCAACTTCTAGCTCTGTGACCTTGAGTCTATGATTTGGGTCATAAAGAGACCTCAACAATCCCCTGATTGTATAGATGAGGGAAGAAAGTGATGTTCAAAGATGTTGACTAGCTCAAAGAAACTCAGATAAATGGTGGAACTCATATTAGAACACAGGTCTTCTGGCTCCAGAGCCAAAATTTTCTCTCCATCACATCACACTGTCATTCAAGTTTCTAAAGTGACATAAATTCTCTGGGCCTGTTTCTTTAGTTGGTAAAAGGGGGTAATGTTTGTTGAAACTACCTCTTAGAGCGTATGATATTTGAGTTGAGTTATTTGAAAATTTTTAAATACTAAATGAATGCCAGTTGATATAGTTAGAATAACCAAATGAAGGTGTCATCTCAAAGAAAACATCTTTTAAGCAGGTGTATTCAAGTTTCCTGCTGTACAGGATTTAATTAAAGAGAAATGACCCAATTTGAAAGGAGAAGGGGGAGGGGGCAGATCTTTATGCAGAAATTATGTCAGTAAGATTGTGCTTTTCAAAATATTATTGCCAAATGTTTTATGATAGTTTCGTTACTTATCTGGGCTTTGAAGCTTATGATAAGAAATCATGATATCAAAGCTAGAGTATCAGAGAGAAGAACACAGAATACAGGGAGTATTATGGATAAGGTGGGGAGATTATATTTTTCAGTTGTTTCAGTCATGTCCAACTCTTTGTGACACCATTTGAGGTTTTCTTGGCAAAGAAATTGTTTTATTTTGTTTTGGAGGGAAATTGGGGTTGTGACTTGCCCAATGTCACAGCTAGTTTTTGTGTTAAGTGTCTTAGGTCAGATTTGAACTCAGGTCCTACTGACTCCAGGGCTGGTGCTCTATGCACTGCACCATCTAGCTGCCCCTTGGCAAATAAATTGTATTGGTTTGCCATTTCATTCATTTTATAGATAAAGAAATTGAGGCAGACAGGTTAGGTGGCTTCCCCAGGGTCACCCTGCTAGAAAGAATCTGAGGCCAGATTTGAACTCAGGAAGATGAGTCTCCTTGATTCCAGGCCCATCATTCTATCCATTGTGCTACCTAGAGAGAATGGAGAATGAAAAAAAATCCAACAACTTTAGAATATATGCCTCTGTGTGTACATGCATATGTATGTATGCATATATAGCTGTATGTACCCACACACATATATTTCTACACTGCATACATGTGTATATACATATGTGCCTCCGTGTATGTGCACACAAGTGTGTGTATGTCTTGACTTGTGATGGAGAAAATTCTATGGAGTGGAGGCCTTAATGGAACCCTCATCTTTGAGTGCCATCTTTGTTACATTAAGTTCTACTGATTCTTCGCTTGCACATATGGACCTAGTTCTAAATCTTTGAGGATTTAACTGTCCATCATTAGAATGTGAACTCTCTGAGAACAGACACAGTTTTTGCTTTTCCTTTTCATTGTCGTGCCACATTTAGCACAGTGAATGGCACATAAGAAGTCCTTCATCAGTACTTGTTTACTGATACTTGTTCACAGAGATCTGCAATTTCCCTTCTATTAGTCTTGGAGAGCTACAGAGAAGTTTAATAACTTATTCGGTATTATAGAGCTTTTCAGAGACAGGACTTGAAAATAGTTCTTCTTGACTTCAAGACTGGCTCTCTATATTTTGAACTACATTACTTCTTCCCTCCCCAGTTAAAATAATTGTGTGTGTGTGTGTGTGTGTGTGTGTGTGTGTGTGTGTGTGTGTGTAAGAATCCATAGTAGTAATAAGAGAGGCAGTATTTTTTTAGGTGGATAGAGAACCATCCTTAAAGTCAGAAATTTCTCATTTTAAATCCCACCATTGAAAAATCTAACTATGTGATTTTAGACAAGTCATTGTCCAATGTTATTCACATTCTAGTTAACTCTAAAGCCATA
Organism: Petaurus breviceps papuanus; assembly: GCF_028583685.1. Lineage (NCBI taxonomy): Eukaryota > Metazoa > Chordata > Mammalia > Diprotodontia > Petauridae > Petaurus > Petaurus breviceps. The sequence goes on along the minus strand of NW_027185761.1, from coordinate 36,212,578 downwards.
AGCTGAAGAAGAGGTACTAGTCAATGTTAATAGAGGGAGTTTCCTTCCCTGGGAGTTACTATCCATTTTAAAAACAATAAGTCATATTTATATAGTGCTTTTCATAAGTTATTTTATTAACTCTTCACACTCGCTGTCCTGTATTATGGGAACCACAGACATCATTGACCCATTTGACAGATGAACAAATTTTCTAGATACGGTTCTGGAAGATTTAGTGTTTTGCCTTTATTCACCTTATGTGTAGTCATCTAAGATAGAGTTTTGACTTACTTTTCCTGACTTTAAATCCAGCATTACATCAACTGCACCACACTGACTCTCTATGAGAGAATACTTTTAGGAGGCCACATCAAGGATTAAATATTGAGGATTTTTTATTTATAAAAGTGACTTGCTTTGAAGTATTTCTCGTTATAAATTTAGAACCACAAGATGCTTTAGAACTAGTTTGTGTACATCAAAGCTTTTATAATGAAGATCCATTTAAACTTGATGCCTCATTATTTATAGAAACACTTTAAAGTGTCTTCTGTGGTAGAAGCCCAGAAAGAGAATGATGATTTTCAGAATCCTCTCCGATGGGTCTTCACTGATTTGTCTGGCTTTATAGGCCTTCAGGAAATGACTGAATTAAGTCATTTATTTTAGAAGACTCATATTTAATGTGGGTTGGTGTAGTGGTTCAAGAACTGGCCCCAGAGTGAGGAAAATATACTTCAAGTCCTGAGTCTGACACAGATTGCCTACATGACCTGAACAAGTTTCTTAACCTCTCAGTACTCTAGGAAATTCTCTTATAAGAGACAGAAGATGTGTTAGCATGCATTGATGGAGGAAAGTTTCCCTTCTGGGAGTTTCCTATAATAATGAAATCACTAGTCCAATACCTATTCCTATGATCATATCTAATCTTTTCAATGCATGTTTGTATACATTTATGTATTTATATGTGTACACATATATTTGGACATACACATATACATATATACATGCACATATTTGTGTATTTGTATATGTATGTATAATCTTTTTAGCTAATGTATGCATTCTTTCATTAAGGATACAGAATTTTCTAAGATCATTGAGCTCACCATTTCTTACAGGATAGTAATATTCCATTGCAATCACATCCCACAACTTGTTCAGACATTTTCCCATTTGATAGGTGTCCTAAATTTCCAGTTCTTTGAGCAAATGTCATTTGGACTATTATCAGTACCCAAATTAACTATAAAGAATGTATAAAGAAAGATGCTATTTTCATCCAGAGAAAGAACTGAGTATGTATAGAATAATTTCATATCTATCTATATATATCCAATCTATATCTATGCACAGAGACACATATGCATATGCATACATGTGCATGCATGTATACAAGAGCATATGTATGCACACATACATTTACAGATGCATGACTAAACACATATATGTATGTATATATACCTATATACATATACCATACATTTACCTACATATCCATTTGTGTTGGGGTAGGAGGGAAATAAAAATTTAAACAATAATTTCATTATATATTTAAAAGCCATAGCAAGTTGTACATAATAGATTTGCAGAATCATGTATAGCCATCTTTTGTATTATACTATGCTATAGAAATGCTTGTTTTCTTCCATAAATTATATATATATATAACTATAGCATTTTGTCTTATTTCTTTAATCTTCACTTCCAGCTAACATTTATACTAATGGATGTTTTACTACAACAGAGAAAATACATCTCTAATTTAAACAAAAATTCATTTCTTCAAAGCATTTTAAGGACTCCAAACTACACATTATATTTGTAATTAAAAAATTCAATGGTACTCCCAAACCTACTTATTACAATGATATTTGTCAGAACATGCTGAGTTTACCCAGTGTATTTCATATAGAACTAGACATCAGTGTATCCCAAGTATATACACATAAACACAGAGAAGTGATTATTTGGAAATTATTTGGTCCTCAGGTTCTTTACAAAGGAAGGCTTCTTATAAGCTTATCTCTCTAGATGTTTCTGTTATTTCAATCTTTCTCTATCTTCGTGTCACTATCTTTTTTTAAACACTTCGGTAACTAACGGGTATCACCTTGGGATCATCTTTAGCTTCCCTGTCTTGCCCCATTAGATCTAATCTCTCGCTCTCTCTGGTCATTCCAACAGTGACACTCATGGCTATTCTCATAGATGTTCATTTTCCCTCTGTTAATTACCATATAATGCATAATTTTAAGCAATCTGCTTGGTACCCTTTCCACTTCTCACCCCTGCACCATACTTCACAAATAGTAAGTGTTTAAGAAATGCTTCATTCATTCATTCATTCATTCAGCTCATCCATGGAAGAGTAGCAAGGGCCTTTTTTTTCCTCAAGGATTATTTACATCATCCATATGGTAATTATAGGGTACAGAGGTATTTGGGGTGTTCATTGAAGACTAGCTCCTCTGGTGTGAGTGCTTATGGAGCCTTTTCAGAAGCTGCTCGTTCACCTTTGGTGTCCATCTATCACACAAGTCTCCCTTGTGGCTCCAAGAAACTGTAGCATGTCTGGAAAAACTCACATGCACACACATCTCAGAAGGTAGGCTAAAGCAGTGTGATGGTAACTGATAGGCCCAAACCTTTTCATAACTTAGGGGGATGTCTACCCCAAGCACGTAAAGACTTCCCAGAGCAGAATGGCACGAAGAGAATAATTTGTTCTAAGGGCAATGAAAGCAGCTGAAGCTGGTACCATGGAGTGCTTAGAACTCTGTTGGACATCAAAGACAGCAAGGATTTCTGCTGCATCCTGGGCCATTTCCAGCTATCTTGACTTTTGTCCTTCAGCTGGACTTTGACAGTTCTAGAAGGGAGAGTGAAGTTGATGATTCTGTGCAATTCTGCTTCACTTTAATCAGTTCATTTGCAGCCCATCATTTGCTATTTCACCCTAACGTTGTGATGTCATTGGTCATCTTTGAGAATGTAGGAGGTACAACAGTCTACAAGATTCCTCTTAAATCTTAAACCATTGAAAAGATTTTAAGAATATGCTGTAAGAGAAAGTTCCCTTTTCCTTACACTTCTCATCACACTCTATGAACATCACTAGGTCATCCAATATTTCTAAAGCACTTCAGCACTTTTCATATGTCAAACACTGTACTAAATTCTATGGAAGTAAAAGAAATATACATGTATATGCCTTCATGTATGAATATATACATACATGTGTGTTATTATGCATATGTATCCATAAATGTGAATATTGTGTATACATACATATATACATAAATACACGTGTGTGTATATAGTGACCTCTCTCTATAGAGAAAGCATATACAGTATATATACAATTTAGATGGAAGGTGATTTCAGAAGGGAATGCATTGGCAGTTGGATAGACCATGGATGACCTCTTAAAAAGAGTGAGAATTCACATCAATCTTGAAGGAACCAGGGAGCCCAAGAGGCAGGGATAAGGGGGATGAACATTATAGGATTGGGGGGAGGGTGGACCAGCCAGTGCAAAAGCACTGGAATCAGAGATGACTGTGATTCATGGAGCATAATAGTCTCTGAGGAAATAGAAACAAATATTCTCTAGTGACGGAGAGGCATATGGCAAGTGGGAGTGGCTACAACACGTGAAATACATTTTTGAAGAACTAGAGTATAGAATATGAATATTCAACTTAAGCATAGTAGGTGGACTGTCTGAGTGATACAGAGGTGTGAAGACAATGTCATGAGAAAAGTAGGAAAGTCCCAGCTTTCTTGGTGGGCTGTCTATGCTGAATTTATGAGAGGACATTGCCAAAAAAAAAAAAAAACCACATAAAATAGACAGGCCTGAAACAGTTGAAATCTGTATTATAAAAAAAAAACAAACTTCCATATTAATGAAATTGGATCCATTTGATTATTTGAGCTTGTTAGAGTTTTTGGAACATTTTATATATTTTTTCAAAGCACTTTCACATGCGGTGGAATGATTAGTGATGATGTCCCATAATTTGTCTGATTTTGATCATTTTTTTTTGCTAATGTCATATGTGTAGTCTAGCTGGGTTTTGAAGTGTTCTCTAGTCCTGTGATTGAGTGACCTGAAATTTATTTCCTTTCTTTGTTGTGTTAGGAATCCTAAGTAGTTGGTTTTATGATCCCCAATAAGTAAGGTCATTATTTTCATTCTGAGGCAATAATTTCCTTCATGCCCTCTTTACTCTACTATTTTCTAGACATTATTTCAATATGCAAATAGATCTAAGCTGACTGGGCATATTGTGAGAGTTAATGACCAGCTAATTGTTACCCAAAAAACCACAATAACATTGATACTGTGAGTTGATAACTGGTATCTCCATATGTTTAATGGGAAACTCACCGGAGGCCTAGTCACACCACAGGCAAAATGGGAAGAAAGAAATACTCAGCAATGGCCTCTGACTTTAGAGAAGCTTCTGAGTCTCTTTGTGTCACAGCTAAGAGCGCAGTAAACTAAGTAAAGCAGTTGTTGGATGGGATATAACCTCGTGCAGTGCTGAGTCAGTGCAAATAGGAAAAAAAATTGGGGGTGGGGTTATCTATCGTTCATCCATCCATCCATCCATCCATCCAGTCTGTCTATCTCTATCTTTCTATCCATTGAAAAGTGTAAGAATCATAGCCATCTTCAAAGAATGAAACAGGTGAGTCAGCAGCCATGCTATTCATTGGTGTTAATATATCATATATAACACCATGTAGCTGGAACATGTGTTATTCCTTCATCTTGTACACTGACAGAATCACAGAATTTTAAATACTCAGGGGAATAGAGAGATGACTTAATTCAACTTCTTTCTTGTACAGATCAGGTAACTCTCCTAAAGGACTGAAAAAGAATGCTCAAGTTTGCATGTCCAGACCTTTTGACTTTCAGTCTCATTTTAAGTAAAAATCATGTCCATTTCTGAGTGGAAAACACATTCACAAACTTGGGTTGATCAAAACAAAAACAGCAGCAGCAGCAATAAGAACAATAAAAGTAATAACTAACATTTATAGAACACTTTATGTAAAGTTTCTAAAGCACTTTAGAGGCCTTTTACTGTTTGATAAATATCTTCAGTTTATTTGTCCCTTGAAGTTCTGGAAAGCACTTTACCTTTATAATCTTATTTGATTAATACATATTTAATAGATTTTTATATAGTGCTTTAAGGATTACAACATACTTTGCATACACTATCCCATTTAACCTCAAAGCAATATGTGATTTAATATAATAACAATAATAATATAGTGTTTTAAGGTTTGTTAGCCACTCTTATCTCATTTAGTCTCACAGCAACACTTGGTAGTGGGTGCCATTATTAGGTACATTTTACAGCTTAGGAAACAGAAGTACGCATCCAGGGTCACAGAGCTAGTAAGTGTCTGAGGCTGAATTTGAACTCAGCACTTCCTAACCATTGGTCCATTGCTTTATGTATCGAATAATCTTGTAGCATATTATGTTATAGAATTATGATCTTCATATTTCTGGAAATGAGTCATGGGGTGCTTAAATTATTTGCATATCATTCTAAGTTCCGAGGTGGATTTTAAACTCAATTCTTCTTGACTTGACCTCTTAGTACACCACCTAGCTGTCTCTCAGTTTCTTTGACACACTGCTTTAAAGTGTGGGAGATATTTTATTCAAAATAACTCTATGATGTTGGTATTAAGGTATTATTGTGGAAAGATTAATATAACAAGAAGCAATGGACCTGAATTCTAGTTTAACTACTTATTACATTAGGTGTTGAGTTGTCTTAGAAGATGTAAGATGAACTTGATTTTGCACAGTGAGACAATTTAACCTAAGTAGTTGATCCAATAGCCTTCTCTTGGTTTAAGATAAAAATGTAGAAAGAAGAAAGACATTTCTGAATGTAGTTTGTTGGAAATCACATCTTTCTCACTTCCTTATTTATCAATTTTATCAGATCTAGAGATTTAAGGGACCTCAGAGGCTTCCTAGTCCAACCTCATCATTTTACAGATGAGTAAACTTGGTCCAGAATGGTTAAGTGAATTGCCTAATGTTACATGGGTATTAAACATCAAAGATGAGATTTGAAATCATGTCTCCTGACCCGAGATCCAGTGTTCATCCTTCTCTATCAGAATTTAATATCTAGTCAATATTTCATTAGAACTAACTTAGAGTTCTAGGCTTGGGGCTCACTTAATCTCATTGAGTCTCAGTTTCTTGTAAAATGGGGGTTACAATGTTGGTACAAAAATTCTCATATGGTTGCTTTGAGGTAAACACTTGATGAAGTTTGTATAACTATAAGTGAATATTTTCACCCATTCTTTGGATTATAAGTAAAATTTTAGCTTACCTATTTGCTAAACATATATTAAGCTGAGAGTAGAACCAGAGTTAGATGCTTTGATGACGGCTAAGTTAAAGATTAAAGAAATCCTGAGATTTAGAGAGAACATGTGTCTGTCTGGCTAAATTTCTAAACTAAATATTAAATGATACATGGATTAACTGCTGGCTTGTATTATTTACCATATCTCTTATCAAATTGCAGCATTATGTAAACTCTTTGAGGGCAGGGGCTATTTTCAATAGTCTTTTTATCTGCAGTAGAATCACATAGAGTATTATCTTAATAAATTCATGCTAACTTGAAGTGAATTACATTAAGATTGGGAGAAACACTTGAAACTGTTGGAGGCAGTATGTGAACCCTGATTTCAGGTCCTAGTATCTTGACCTATCAAGTTGGATCCCTTTCCTTTCAAGTGATAAATTGATTTTGATTCTGCACTGTTTGTATAATCAGACACTTTTGGAAAGTATATTTTTGAAAAATATCTTGTTTTCTTTGTTTTATTTTTTGACTCATTCATTTCACACACTTGAATACTCTGAGAAATGCTGCTTATTAAATAAGTGATTTAAACATTAGCCAGCCACCTACACAAATGATTTCATGTCCATTTGCTTGTGTTTATATGTGTGTTTCTCTTTTCTGCTCCTGTGAGTGACTCTCTTTGTTTGGGGAGTCACTATCTTGATAATAATCAACTTTCTTCTTCCCCAATGTTTTTTTTTTCTACAGCTTTATTTTATCTAAGGGTACCTAGGTGGTACAGTGGTTACAGCACTAGGACTAGAGTCAGGAAGATCTGAGTGCAAATCCAGTCTCAGATACTTACTAGTTGTGTGGTCCTGGACACGTCACTACATACTGTTTTCCTCAGTTTCCTCACCTGTAACATGAGCTGGAAAAGGAAATGACAAAGCATTCAAGTGCCTTTGACAAGAAAATCATAAATGGGGTCAAACAGAGTTGAACCTGACTGAAAAATGACTGAACAACAATACATTCTCTAAGAATTGTGATTTTTCAGGACAAATCCCTCAACTATCTTCAAGAACTGGTGTCCATTTTCACTTTTAAGTCTATACTCATTATTATTAGAAAATAGTTTGATTGTCTTCTGTAGTTTTATCCTAGATGACTGTTTCTCATATACCACACACAGTTTTTATAGCTAAAAAATCACCATGTACTTCATAATAGAGATTAGGAGGAAGAAGGCAGCAGATTACCCACGTTTTATGTTGGAGTAAACTGAGGGAAACAGAATTTACATGATTTGGCCAGTGTAACACAATTAGTAAGTGTTTGAGATACAATTCAAACTTAGGTCTTCCTGATTTCAAGCCTAGAAATCTACAAACAGAGCCACCAGCTATATCAAGATATTTTAAGAGTTTTTTCATGAATTTGAAGATCACTTTCATAAGTTCATAGAGAAGTCTAGAAATAGAAGGAACCTTGAAGGGAGACAAAATGCTAAAAACCATGTTGATTGTCACTACCAGGAGAAAGAGCAGCCTTAATCTTTCATACACCTGGTAGAACTCAATAATCATCCAGAATTATAGGACTAGTTATGTATGGTTCCTTTAGGGAAGTTGGCACCATGTATCATCCCTTCCTGTTGGGACCCTTTCTTTGTTCTTGCTGGATAAAGCTGCTATTCTGCTCTTCTAATGAGACTGGAGTCATACTGAGAGCTGCTAAAAGCAGCTATAAGCCTCGAGTCTGCACAGCTCCTCAGCTCTGTTCCTCGGCTATGTACTGACACAACTAGGGCATTCTTTCAGCAAAAAGTTGCTTCCTTTAATCTTGGAATTTTCAAAGTTATTCAAATCAGCTTTCTCTAGGCTTTGAGACAATTTTTTTTTCATTCCACTCTTCAAGCCTTGGAGGGGCTTTAAAGGCCCTAGGCAAGCCTCTGAGAAATTTTTCTCAACTAAACTGTAGGTGGTGCCAAAGAGCAACTCATCCTTTCCCCAGCTGTGCACACATCATAGCATGAGGCTTTCTACCCTTAAATTCTATCACCATAGTTTTCCATGAATCACGTCAGCTCTTCACATCCGCTGTAGAACCGACCACTCAGCCCTACTCATGTCCTGGCTTCTGTTACCGTCTCATAAATTCCCTTGTCCTAGCTTCTCTGTCATGTTGGCTTTGGGTCTGCGTCCTTCATAAGCATCATCTCTGGTGGTTTCTCATACCATGGTTTCTTGCTTATTTTCTGTCTTCTCAAATATTCTCATGCTTAAAGGAGAGCCTTCTCATGCAAAGGAAAGCAACTTCGTTTAGAGATTAAAACAACAACACCAGCACCCTGAATCTATATTTCTGTCATACGGTACTCAAAGTGTAATTATACTGTCATCTCATAGTCTAAAGATAGCTCTTTGAATCAGTTTTCCAGAAATTATTTTTCAAACACTAAAAAAAAAAAAAATAAGAACAAAATCAAGAATATTCAAATTAGCTTCTAGGAAACAATGCCCTGCAGCCCTCTGTAGCTTTTTTTTTTTTACAAGTTTGCTGTAATTTTTGCCCCTGAGGGTCATGCTTTCACTCCAGTCCTCTTTTCAATGTGTTTCTCTTTAAGCAATTTTAGCCAAAGGGTATTTTTTTTTCATTTTTCTCTCATAAGAGATTTTGTTTCTCCTCACACTAATTTCTCTGTGTTTTTCACAGGAACTTTTTCCCCTGACTCTCTACTGTGTAAAGAAAGGGAATTAATTTACATATAAAATGAAAAAGGATGGTACTAGAAGGCATTAGAAGTACCTTCAAATTCTATGATTCTTTTTTTGTGACCCTAGTAATAAACAAACAGGGGTGGCTAGGTGGTGCAGTGAATAGATCACAGGCCCTGAAGTCAGGAAGACCTGAGTTCAAATCCGACCTCAGACACTTGACACACTCACTAGATGTGTGACTTTGGGCAAGTGACAATCCCAATTACCCTCCAAAAAGCAAAAAACAAAACAAAAAAAAAGCAAAAGAAAGAAATAAACAAACAAAAAACAACTTGATTTGAAGCCCTACACTGCCAAATACTAATTCTATTCAGTCAGTGTCTGTAGCTCCATGTATAAAATAAGGAGTTAATTACAATATCTTCTATGATCTCTTTCCATTCCCAATTTATAATCCTATATTCCCATCCATGACAATATTTCTTCCACTGGTGCAGATTGAAATGCATTCATTTCTTCTTACCTTATATAATTCTTATTAATGTCTTTCTGTAAATCTCCCAAAAAGGATAGACCGAACATGCTGGAGGGCCTTTTCCGATCCTTTAATTTTATTACAATTGTAATAAGAAAAAAAAGTAAACATACTTCAAGAACCACTCAATGTAAGAATACATTGACAATTAAATTATCCCCATTTTCTTTTTGTGTCTGGACACTGTTCCAAGTAGAACTGAAATCACAATATGTTTTTAATTAAATCATCAATCACTTTATTTTTATAAGCACAGAAGTCTGTACTATAGCATATTTTGATGGACTAATCTTATTTGGAAATACAAGCACACTGGAATGAAAGAAACTATAAATTAAGAGTACAAATCATAAAAACTCTAAATATGTTGTCATCTGAGAATCACTGAATTTCTGAGTTGTAAGAGACTTCAGTGGCAACCTATTCTAACCTGTCCATAATAAACAATCCCTACTTCAAGACAATACCTAACTTGAGATAATCTAACCTCTTTTTGACAAAATCTAATGGGAGAAAACCATTGCTTCCTAAGGCAAGCAATTTTTCTTCTGGTCAGCTCACATTGTTCGGAAGGTTGTTTTGTTTGTCTGTTTTCCCTGACACTAAGACCAAATATGAATCTTGACAACTTCCATGCAATGTTCCTGGTTCAGCCCTCGGGGAACAAACAAAACAAGTGTAATCTCTCTTCCATTTGAAAACCCTTCAAATATTTGAATGCTGCAATAATGTTTCTTTGGAGTATTTTTTTCCAGGTTAAACATTATTCTTTCAGGTAGTCTTCTGGCAAAATCTTAAAACTTTTCACCATCTTAATCTCCTCTAGTCACTTTAGCTTGCCAATGTCCTTCCTTGGTAAATGACTAGTTGTACATTCATATAAATGATGGAATCAAATACTGTTTACAAATGAGCAGGAACAGACGCATAACATGATGTTATTTGTTTTGTTATCATTTTTTTTTTGTTTTTACAGTGGATAGAGAATTGTCTTTTGAGTTAGAAAAATCCTCACTAGTTATATTTCTCATGGCAAGTCACTTAAATCCTCGATGTACCAGGAAGCTCTAAGAATGTAAGTTACAGACCTGCATTGGTGAAGGAAGTTCTGTTGAGAAATATTAAAGGTCTGAACAAAACAACAATAATATTCACCTCTATACATCATTTAAAAAACTTGCCACACCTTTTCCCCTCAAAAATCCTATGTAGAAGGAAGTGCAAGTATCATTCCCATTTTATATATGTATAAAGACTCTAAGAGATATCTCTAGTGATTGGTGCTTTGAGGAGTCAACCCACTTTCTTTTGATTCCAAGTATAATGTTCTTTATATTAAACATCACACTTAGAACCTTTATAATTTTGACTACTTGAAATAGAATTATTTCTATACCAATCTTCTAAATGCATTTCCTCTCCTCCTTTGTCTATAACATTCTGATTTTCCACAAATGGACAATACAATTTTTTAATGCAATTAAATTTATAATCAGATCTGTTGGACAAAGGGGAAATTATCCTTTTTATTATATTTTGAAGACTTCAAATGGTGACAATTTAACTCCTGTGTGTGAAGATACAACTTGGAACTTTATATAGCATACATCTGGATGAAAACATGATGAGACAGAACCTAAGTTAGATAGTTGTTTTAATGCCTGCTGTGCCATATGACCTTAGACAAGTCCCTTCACCTCTGTGGCTGCAGATTTTCAGTAAAGGATGTGTAAATGATATCAATTGCTGCTCAATTACCAAGGGACCCTGGAGGATTAGTGAGATAATTGTATATAAATTCTCAGTGTCCTTTTAATGAAAGGCACTGTATCAATAGGAAATATTATTGTCTGTGTGATGACATTATCTTTATGTTATATGAAGGATTAATTGTACTATTTTTTTTCAACTGCTAGGGTTCTAAAGATTTCAGAGAAAGGGTGAACTGGGCATCTAAGACTAGTTTTCTTGAGTTCACTTTGAAATTACTATGCTATCAATTTGTATTTCATGACTAAGAGATATAGGGCAATCTAGTTTTTTGTTATTTTTATGGATATTTTTTTCAATCAACACATCAAATCTTCTCTCATTCCCATTCCCCATTGGGGAAATAAAAGGAAACAACAGAAACAGAACAAAACCTTTCTAACAAATATTTATTGTCAAGACAAATCCCTGGATTTGCTCTGTCCAAAAATAAATGTCTCACTTTCTCTTAAATCCATTATCTCTCTGTCAGGAGGTGTACAACACAATAATATAGCTTTAAGTCAAGATAAAGTTATAGTAACAGTATTTAGTGAAGATTCACATGTGTATAGGTATGTATTTATATATGTATGCATGAATATACATATAAAATACACACATACACATTTGTGTATATGTATGAGTATATGGTGTTTATGTATATGATGTATATGCATATGTCTTGTATCCAGTACAGATCTAATTCTACCTCTAGTACATTAATTTTATTGTTCCTGTATAATAATGACATATCTGAATTGCTTCCAAACCAGTTTATATTTATTACCTAATTTCTACCTCCATATAGTCCTGTTAGGTGAATACTCCAGGTATATCTTATGATCCCCATTTTACAGATCGTGGAATCAAGGCTGATGAAGGTAAAATGACTTGTCTGTGGCCATACAAATTATAAACTTATAAGAAGGGATTCAAACCCAGGTCTTCCTGATATTTCATTTCAGGCTTTCTACAGTATACCACACAGCCCCTTAATGTAGAGATTTCTCTGGCTTTGTGCAAAGTCAGCCACTGGAGCAGAGTCAGTTTTGTGACCCCATGGCCTTTAGACTTTGAGTAAATGACAGCCATCCTTCATGAGATAGAGACATGTGAGTCCTTAAACCTTCTCCCTGCGATATGCAATGAGGGAAGATCAGAGTTAGTACTAATGTCATCTCCTCATAATTACATGTACCTATCACAATACTTTTGGTCTTATATGGAAGTTGATTGCACATGTCTATAAAAGCAACATATGGTTTGAACTGGTATAAGCCTCACTCCCAACTGCAATACCTTGGTGTGCTACAACTCCTTTCTCTTATTTTCTGAGTTTGCTTCATTCTTTAACTGCTTCTTAAAGACAATGGCATATTTTACTAAAATGGAAAAACTCTAGGCATGGCCTATATGTCTATATTCCAAAGCTTGGCTTAGCTTATTACAGAGAAGCACATCACTAGGTAGGCTGCTCAGAAATAAGGTTCTGATGCTATTGCTACCATTAATGTTTTGGGCCACAGAAGTTTACCCTCCCCTTTTTCCTCAAAGTTAGTTAGTAAGTTACAGATGTGTTGAGACTGGCATTGTTGGAGGGAATAAGCATATTGATGAAATAATAGATCTTTGAAGCATTGACATGTAATGGAGAATTTTTTTTTACTAAGCCTGATAAAGAAGAAAAATTTAAAATAATGTATATGTGTGTGTTTAAATATATATACATATATATGTGTGTGTATATAAAATGTATGTATGTATATATATATATATATACAGAGAGAGAGAGAGAGAGAGAGAATGAGAATGAGAATGAGAATGAGAATGAGAATGAGAATGAGAATGAGAATGA
>NW_027185761.1:36171957-36199368 GCF_028583685.1 Petaurus breviceps papuanus | reverse complement strand
AATGAGAATGAGAATGAGAATGAGAATGAGAATGAGAATGAGAATGAATTATGTTGTGGGGGATAAAGATTTCCATAAGAAGGCAGTGGTGAAGTAATTTCTTCAAGTTTACACAGAGAGTTAGTGATAAGCGGAACTCAAGTGTTCTGATTTTCAGATCACTGTGACGATAATGATGATGATTATGATGACAATGACGATGATGACGACGAAGATGATGATGATGTCCCTTGTGCAGGTTTCCATTCTTAAAGTCTTAAATGAGCATCCCAAAAGTCTTGGTGCAGTTTTAAGCTGTTAAAGCTGTCTTTAGAGCTAAAAGGTTCACAATGTACTTTACATATTTTAATTCATTTGATCATCACAAGAATCCTGTGAGATAAGTGCTATTATTACTCCTCTTTCCCCCCCCCCCGGCCCTGGAAAACTGAGATTTCAAGAGATTAAATAACTGACCTAAGGTATCACTACTAGTATGAAAGACAGTATTCAAATGCAGCTCTTTTCACTCTAAATTCTTTACTCCTTGACTTACAGTACTCAAACTTCCCAAATCTTTGGCCATTTTCTTTTTAATGAGGTGCATGGGATGCATGCCAACATTGCTCTTTGTACTTTATATTTCTATCTAATGATTTCATCGCTTCTGAATATGAAGAGACTGAATTGAGAGAAGGACCAATTTGGCTTACAGGGCTGGCAGACGTCTTCAGCTCAGACATTGGGAACAATCTAATAAAGCTTTTGTTAGCATCCTGAAAACATTTTCATGACTTTCCCATTCTGAAAGGGATGATAAATACAATATGTTTATATAATAATTTAATTAACAGAAATTCTCTTGAACCTTGTTAAACAAATACATGAAATATATAAATGTATAAAACATATACACATATAGCGAGAGATAGAGACAGAGAAAGGATAGTGACAGGGGCAGACATACAAACAGAGAAAGATAGTTGAGCTGCTTTTATAGTCAGGCTTAAAATGAGTGGAATCTTGAAGGATACAAGATCTACTATATTTTAAGACAGTCTTATTTTTATTGATGTTATTTGTTGTCAAATCTTCAGTTCCAAATCTCTCTACTCCTACGACCTATAGTTATTGTTTTTAATAAGGATAAAAGTTTCACAAACCAACATATCAATTGTTTCTGACACTCCATGCATTGTCCCATATTATTCCATACCCGTAGCAACCATCCCTCCTCCAACCTTAACAAAGATAGAACAAAAAATGATTCTCCAACCTTCATAATTAGTTACAACACATTTAGTTGAAATGTTTCTATTCCTTCCGTTTTATCATTAATCATTTTCATATTTTTAACTGCTCCTGAATACTACATTCACATCATTTTAGATGTCTTTCCATGTCTCTATGGATTCATCATATTTATTATTTCTTATAATATTCCATTAAGTTAACATAAGCCACTTTATTACCTGTTCCTATATCAATGGCCATCTATTTTGTTTTCAGCTTTTTGCTACTACAAAAGTGCTTCTATCAATTATATGAGATCCCTCCTCCTGCCCCCATCAATTTGACCTCCTTGAAGTGAAATCTTTGGGTCAAAGGGTATTGATATTTGAGTCATTATGTCTCTTAATAATTCCAAACTCTGATGTATTTTCTTGTCTAGAGATAGGGATGAGGAAGTCATAGATGATGCCTTTGTTTTGGAGGTGAATCTAGAATCTCTTCCTATAGGAGACATTTACTAGCTGCTAAATTGAGTAAAACTCATAAAATCCACATTGGTTTGCCAAAACTTTAAGCTGCATGTGTCTATCCACTCACAAAGCCAACATTCCACTTTGGATATTTATCATTTCTCTCTTGGACTAGGAAAAATGGAAACTGACCACATTTGAGTCACTTTAATACCAGAAAGTTCTTAGTTCAAGTTTGATATTGGGACAAAAGGAGGAACTAGAAAGTGATCAAACAGTTATCAAGAAGAGAGTTACTTTTTTTCCCCTAACACAGCAAGGTTATACAATATAGTTTTAATGGTTCTTAACTTCTCTGGACATAACTCTTTTCATCTCCATATGTCTGGTCCTCAAGGCAAACTATGATGAAGGACACAATAAAGTGGTTGATTTTCAGAAATTCATCAAGAATGAAGTGACTAGGGTCCATATGTCTGAGATATTTTATGCCTTCAGATTATGAGGAAATTGCATGATGAAATTTGGGACAAATAAGGTCCTGAAGGCAGCTTTCTCTTTTTCCTATGTTGTGAGTGGAAGGAAAGAAACTACAACAGATAAAACCTTGCAATTTCACATGTGCCAAAACAGAATTGTGCTTTGCTGCCTGGATCAAATGTCCTAAGGCACCAAAGTCAGAGACTCAAAGTCTAGATGTGAAAAATGTTTCTAATAAATATTATTGAAAAGAATACTTGGAATTAGTAAAATGACCTGACTGAATTTAAATCCCAGATTCAGCATTTATTTGCTGAACCATACATGTACAACCAAAATCCTTTAAAAATAATGTTTCTCCACCCCTACCCCATCCGTGCTTTTTCATTTTCTTTCCATTGCCTTGGCAGCCACCAGGAACAATTCCCTAAGAATAAAGTTTTCAGCTAAAGAACTATCACGCTAAGGAAACTTCTGGCCCTATTAAGTGACCCAACAATGTATCATTCTTAAATTTATACCTTTCTTTTCCTCTCATCTCCTAGACAGTCACCTTATATACACTCCCCTTTCTATATCTGTAACCATTATCAGATGAAATCATTGCTAGCAATACTTTTAGAAAGGATACATCAGTCTACTCTCTTCTTACTCCACTCCTCATCCCTAGAATTTTCCAAACTTAAATCTCTCTTCTCAGGCACTATCCCCCTTTATGTGTTTTCTCCCATTACAATGTAAATTCCTCAAGTGTTTGATTTTTTTATTGGCATCCATAATTATTGACACAGTGCCTGTCATATCTAAGTGCTTAAAAATACTTATTCACACATTCATTAACTCTTTCCTAAAGTCATGATCTTGTTTGAGAATGAAGGACAAACAACATTCATTTTGATATAGATTGCATTTTAAGGCTTAAAGATTATTTGCATTCTGACTCCAATTTCTCTGTCTAGTCTTATTTCCCATTACCCTCCATTCATGATGGATACCCCATAACCTGGTCTACCTATTTCCCATGACAACATTCTATTTCCTGATTCCAGGTCAGGTTAACTCCTTATGCCTATAATATTCTCCCTCCTTTCCCTTGTCTCTTAAGAGTCACTACTAACAATCAAGGCTCACTTCAAGTGTTACTGTCTACATGAGGTCTTCCTTGATCCACTGTGGTAATTGTTGACATCCCACCCCCACCCCTGAACCTTGCTCTGACATTACTTTGCAATTATTTTGTATAGGTCTTGCATTAATTTACTTATGTAGATGTTGTTTTTTCCTTATTAGAAACTAAGCTCCTTGAGGCAGAGACTGTCTTGATTTTTGTTCTCAATATGACTTCTTTTTTTTTGGGGGGGGGCAGTCCTCTTATTTCTTTGGCATAAGGGACAGAAGAAATTTCCTTCAATAAAGAAAATTGGCCACTGCTTTGAAAATTATGGTTTTAGACAGTAGCCTGGGAACACTAACTAATCCATTGACTTGTAAAGGATCACAAGGTAAGTGGCAGACACCTGAACCCAGGCCTCTTTGACTCCAAGTCCAACTTTTCAGCTGAATATACTATACTTGTCATGCTTGTCAAATAGTAGGTGAATAATAAGTCTTTATTAAGTTGAATTTAACTAATAAGGCTGAGCTTCCTGGGATGACTGTCTCAGGGTGAATCATCACCTTCCAAGTATCTGGTTTTAGCTTTTCAAGTTCAGAACTTTGTTTATCATTTGACCCATCAGTGATCAACAATAATGACCATTAGTTGGAGAACTGAATTAAATATTGCACACTCTCTGAAGATATCAATTTACAAGAAAGAATAAAATTTTCCATTTACACCAAGCAAAGGAAGTTCAGAAGAAGAAACAGGTATCTACAAAAGATACTGCCTTATGGTGGACATAAGACCAAATTAGAGAGCATGAATGTAAACTGCTTTGCTAACTTTATAGTTAGCAATTTTATATATATATATTAATGTCAGTGATGATGTTACCAATGAATTGCCAATCTGTACTGGGGAATGTTTTGTTCTCACAGGAGTCCTGCCTATTAATGGAATCCTAAGCCTAGGAAGAAGTTCCAAAATTTTATTTTGTCCACCTTAAATATATATTTCAGTGCAGTTGCTTCCTGATAAGAATGCACTTTAATCCAATTGTTTCCAAACTTCCTATAGTTGATTTCTCACATATAATCAATATTTTATTTCTTGCATTCTCAATGGGCGGTGTAAGTATGGGAAAGAAGGAGAGAATTTGGAACTCATTTTTTTAAAAAATGTTAATAATAAATGAGTTTGAAAAGTAAAATTAAAAAAACTTCATGTAGCAACTATCCCCCTAAGTTATATATTAATTTTTTGCTTCTCCATATATTTAATAAAACAATAAATCTAAATAATTCTCAGCTCATTTTTTGGTTTAAATAAAGCTCATTTAAATATATATCACAAACATGTTAAATATGCAATTAATATAATAGAAAATATGAGGATATTTTTGATAGGTTCCTTTAGAATTTTCAGATATATTACTAATTATAGGTGATAAATGTACTTGTTTTCAGCATTAACTTTCTCAAAATATTGCTGCCATAAGTGCTACTTGTAATTCTTTTCCAACTACTAATCAAAATCCCTATTATCTTTATAAAGGCTATACCAGCAAATCCTATTAGAATAAAATAATATGTTGCACAGGGTAATAAAATGTGTACTATTTTATTAGATAAAAATAAACTACTCAAAAAGCATTAGATAAATGCTTATTTTAATATACTATCATAGTATACTATTAACTCTTATTATTCATATAGAAAAATAGTAAATACATCAAATCTATGCATAAAATAATTTCCTTATACTTAGAAATATCTTATATCTAGAAAGGAAAATATCATTATTATTAAAACCATCTATTTTTTCTAGAAAAAATACTGTCTTTTCAACATATTCTTCATGTATATTTTCATACGTTATAACTAGGATTTCTGTTGCTTGCATTTTATCCTATCTATAACTAAAAGATCCTTTCAAATCAAACACAGCAGACTTTCATCATTATCATCATCTTCATCACCATAATCACCAACATCGTCATCATCATCATCACCGTAAGATTTATACGTACTTAATATCTGCCAGGCACTATGCTAAATGATTGATAATACCATCTTATTTGATCCTCACACCTCTGTGAGGTAGAAGCTGTTGTTATCCCCATTGTAGAGATGAGGAAACAGGTTCATACAGAAATGAAATGATTTACCCATGCTTGCACAATCAGTAAGTTTCTGAGACTGGATTTCAATTCATGTCCCCCTGATTCCAGGCCCAGAATTCTATCCACTGCACCATCTAGCTGCCCATATAGCAGTATTTATACATCTGAATGAAAAAGATTGTGGATTGCATTTTTTTAAAGGGGTGGATTTTGGCTTTTTTTTAATTTTGTGTTTGTATGTTCAACTTTGCCTGTTATATTGAATATATCCATTTCATTTTTCTTTGCTAGATTTTCTCTATGAAATAGTCAAATTGTTCGCATGAATGTATAGACACATTCATATGCATATATACATGTAGATATAAACATGCATATATGCTTATATTCATTATAAAGGGATACTGTTTTACTAAAAATGAAGTAACAAATCATCATTTACTTGTTGAAATTCTCAAATGATTATACCTGTTCTTATGTTGTCTCTTATGTAGTAAATTTTTTTGAAAATATATTTATTTATTTAGAAAAAATTGATAACTATACAGATATAGTATGTTGAGCTTTAACAAAAAAATGTTTAACTTCATGTTTTCATGTTAATATTCAAATATTGCAAGCAGCCTAACAACATAAACTCATCTGAGACAAACCTATGTTGACTGACAGTTTCAGTAATAGATCTTGCCCACTTAGAATTTACACTTAGTTCAATGATTTGTTTTGCACTCATACTATACTAATTAATTGCTACAACTGAATTTACCATCTGAGTAGATTTGCCACATTAGTTTCATCTTTGTTGACTTTGATCTCAGAATTTCTTAAATGAAAACCTGTAGGTTTTGATGTGGGAGGAAATGATCAGCTATTTTGCCCAGAGCTTTATGTGTCCTTCCCTCTCCTTTTACCCAAGTTTACAAGAAGATGTCCTACCCCTACACAGGAAGCTATGAGAGAGTATGGAAAATTCTGACAGTCCATCCTTTCTTCATTCATATTAGCCCTCATCTCTAATGGTCTACTGCACATCCAATGCCTTTGTCTATTGATTTAGGAGTTTATCTAACACTTTGAGAATATATATTCCCATTTCTTGAACACGTATATGTCCTGGTTGATTCACTGATTTCTTCATTCATGTTGAATATACCAATGTGACCCATTGAGGATCACAGATCTAAATTAAAAAAAAAAGTTTAAAATATTAGACACTAATCAAACAAAAATCAGCAAAGCAGAAGAAAATTGCTTGATAAACAGTCCTTTTTATCATCCTTATCCTCATCATCTCTGTGATAAACGTAATAGAGACACTATTAAAAGAAAAGGTTTATCAATGAAAAGATTTATCTCTGTTTTGGAATACGTGATCATGAAATATTTCTACAAAAAATCTTTTTTGCCCTATTTACAAATTGCCTTAATTTTAGTAAAATTTCACCTGTGCAACTTTGTTTACTCACTCTGGAACCTAGAAAGACAAATGAATGGAGGGAAACCAGAGGTCATGACAGCAGCTGCAAAATTGTCCCTGGGCTAATTCAAAAACACTGTTTTGTGATATACAGCATTTCTCATGTAAATAAGGATGTTACATCAAAAATAAATTGTGCACCATCTGCAAAATTCTCTCAGTAGGTAGGTCTTGCAGGGGTATTGTGCTTTTCTGCTGACTGTGTTACATAGAATTATTTTTAATGCAATACCAACTTCATTAATATGACTTTGAGGCCAGCTGGTCTGTAGTCATTGGGAAAAAAAAAAAAACTTTATGGATTTTCTACGCTAGTTTTGACTTAGACCAGTACTTTAGTAATTTATATTAAATGTTAGAAAAAATAAAGTTCTTGTAGATCACTAAACAATGAAAAATCTCAGATTTAATTAGTCATAATAGAAGAAGGATATTTAATATGGATATATTTTGAGGAAGTCTCCATTTGATCCAAATGAGTAAAGCTCTTAAGTTTAAGAAACCCAAGTATTATAGAGAGACAGATTGGAAACTCCTTGTGCTTTTATTATACTCATCTGACTAGGGAGTGAGGTCAATAGCTGTAAGCTTTAGTCACGTCAGTCTATCAAGGTGCAAGGATGTTCTCAGTACATTTTGAAGAGACATAATCTAAATGCTTAGAGGTAGAGTCAAGATGGCAAAGTAAAGGCAGAAATTCATTTTAATTCTCCCAAATTCATCTCCCAGCAATATTTAAATAATGCCTCAAAATGAATTCTGGAGCAGCACAACAAATAAAAAGGCAAGATGAAACAATTTTCCAGTCTAAGACAACCTGGAAGGTTGGCATGAAAGGTCTGCCTAACCAGGCTGAAAGTGAAGTTCAGTCCAGTGTAGGCTATGGTCCAGAAAGCCAGAATCAGGCCATGGGCATGGCATGACTGAAGAACTCTCGGGCCATGGAAGGTAAGAAGTTTAGAAAGATGATCAGAAGATTACAGAAGGCCTTTTGTTGGCACTGGGGGGAAAATTTATTGTATCACCCACACATGATTTTAATTCCTAGTCACAGAGCAAGGAAGAGCTCTAGCAGGAGAAGGGACCCAGGTTGCAGACCCAGGGTAAAAAGAGTGTTTGTGGTCAAGAGGAAGCTAATGCCTACATAGGACATCAAGAAATAAGCAAAAAAAAATAAAAGAATGAAAAAAGTAAAATATTTCATTTGGGATAAAACTGGTCTGCAAAATAGATCAAGGAGAAAAAAAATAGAATTATTGTATTACCTGAAAGTCATGGTCAAAAAAAGAGTCCAGAAAACACCTTTGAAGAAATTGTTAAGGAAAACTGCCCTGATTTCCTAGAACCAAGGGGAAAATAGAAATTGAAAGAATTAACCAATAAACTACCATAAAGAGATCCCCAAATCAAAGGTCCCAGGAATATTATAGTCAAATTTCAGTGGATTTTATTAAGGATATTTATTATTAAGGATAAAATATTGTAAGCAGTCAGAAAGAAACTTTACATATCATGGAACCACAGATAGAATAAGATGAAATTGGGGCGGTCAGGTAACACAGTGAGTAAGAGCACCGGCTCCAGTGTCAGGATGACCTGGGGATCGAATCCCGGGCTCAGACACAGCACCACACCCAGAAATAACTGGCCGTGTAACCTTGAGCAAGTAACTTAACGCTGATTGCTTTAAAAAAAAAAGAATAATATGAAATTGAACAGCTTCCACTTTAAGGCATCAGAGGGTTTGGAGGATGATATTTCAGGGGGCAAATGAGCTAGGATTACAACCAAGAATCACCAACCAGCAAAACTGTGCATAATCCTGAGGTTGTTGTGGAGGTGATGGGGAGTGGGAAGATAGATATTTAATGAAATTGAGGACTTTCAAGCATTCCTGATAAAAAATAATAGGAACTGAATAGAAAATTTGATTTTTGGATACACGATTCAAATGATCAGGTTGTAGGAAGAGGAGCTAGGATTGAAGACCAACCTTTGACCTCGAATCCTTTATTCTACTGTATTAGTAATAGGAGAGTAGTGGCTGTGGTCATAGTTGTCAAGTTGGAAAGTATGCAATCAGGAATCACATCACAATCTGCCTTCCTGGAAAAGACATGTCAATCGATTTCCCTATAGTATGATTGATACTCTGCAAAATTTCCTGAATAAAAACAGCCTTCATTGATAATTTTCCCATATGTATTTAGAATGCAAGTTCCTTGAGGGTATGGATTCGTTTGCTTTTTTTCTATCCCTAGGGCTTAGCTTAGTTCCTAGTACATAGTAAGCACTTAAGGTTTATACTCTCTCTTCTTTCCCTCTTCCCTCTCTCCCTCCCTCCTTGCCTCCCTCCCTCCTTGCCTCCCTCCTTCCTTCCTTCCTTCCTTCCTTCCTTCCTTCCTTCCTTCCTTCCTTCCTTCCTTCCTTCCTTCCTTCCTTCCTTCGTCCCTTTCTTTTTATTTCTTCACTGCACTAGACTACCTCATGCTCATTATTATCAATATAATCATCTGTACCAGTATTAAAAGGATTATGAGGCAGCTGCCTTAGTGGATAAAAAGCAAACTGATTTAATGATCATGGAAAAGTCACTTTTTTTCCTTTTTCACTTCTCCAGGAAGTTTTCTACCATGATAAGTTGGTGGAGGAATTTTCTATAATTCCAAGTCATCTTCAAGCCAATGCTGACTATCCTATGGTCTTCTTTTTGATCTTTGCCTACCAGAACTGGACTCACATACTTGAGAACTTCATTCTCATTGGTCACTTTATCATATCTAGTCTCAAGTCTATCATACCTCGGTCACCAGCACTGGTCATCTACAAGGCATGTTCTCTATACCTTGACTTGCACCTTAACTCCCTTCTACCTCCAAACTAATAAGCAAAACTTTACTCCTGCTCTTTGTAACTGGACTTTGATTAATGTAACTGGACTTTGATTAATGAGCTCATCTTATCTTGTTTCTGGGTCCACTATACTACTTACCAGACATCTCTAAGCCATGACAACTCTCATGTATTTTATCATCTCAAACTCTCCCTTCCCTCCTTTGATTCACTTCCCAACTCTTGCTGCCTTATATTCATTGTCTTCTCCATTAGAATTTAAGCTCTTTGAAGTCAAGAACTGTCTTGTTGCTCATATTTTTATTCCTGGTGCTTAGCTTAACATCTGACACATAGTAAACCATTACCATTCTTTTTCATTTATTCATTCATTCTTCACTGCAAGATCCTTATACTAATGAAATTGTAGGTTGGAAGGAAAATCAATAATAATATTATGCTGAAGAAATACTTTATATTGAGGTCTTGATGACTCCAAATAATGATGCAGAGAAGCAAATTTTTCCAAGTGAAGACCAAACCATAGCATAAAGGGAACTGATTAGAAAATCCAGAGGCCTGGGTGCTGGCTGGGGCTGCTCCTAAGTATCTATGAGATCTAAAGAAACTATTCAACATGCCTGACCCTTAACTTACATCCTCTGTAAAATGAGAAAGTTCCAATAAATATTCTTGAAAGTCTTTTCATCTCAAAAGTTTTGTGCTTCTATAGAAAACTCAGGGGAAAAAAAGTTACACTGTGCTGTGAGTAGAAGCAGTGAAATAATCTTTATGACTAATATATATTAATAATGTCACATTATGTCTCAGTTTTTTTGGATCCTGCCACAGCATATGTTCTATTTAAAATTTCCCCTTTTCAGAGGATATGAGCATAATTACTTTACTTTCACATTAATTAACACATTGTCATAAGTCATTGCATTAAATCTATCACTAATACACACATATATACATACATATGTGTATATACATACATATGTGTACACACATATAAGCACTGTTTATGTGTGTGAATATATACACATGTGTGTTAACATGAGATTTGAGGACTCTCATAATTTTAAATTGGAATCAGTAATAGACTTCATTGGACAATAAGACCAACTAACATCAATAAAATTTTATTATATTATACTGACAATTGACCATCTGGCCTTAACTTCAAGACATCCCAGGAGAGAAAATCTACTCCATCCTGAAGAAGCCACATTTAATAGCCCTAATTTTTAGCAAGTTATTTTCCCCCTGACCTCAAGACTAAAATGATCTCTTCACAACTTCTTCCACTTCTTACTCCTACATTTGCCCTTTGATTTCAAGTAGAATCAATCGTTATGTCAATTCATTCTAGGTCCTGGAGATAGAAATACAAAGCATGAAACCATTCCAGTGCTCCTTCATCACTTTAACAGACACCGGAATGAAAGATTTAGCCATGCTCTGGGGACTCTTCTCTTCAGTAGCAGTGGGAGGAAGGATATGAACACTCAGCACTTACATGGCTATAGACAGATGGAAGAGACTTTAGGGATTGCATCCATCCCCTCATTTTATAAAGACACAAATTGAGTCCCAGAGAGGCTGTGACTTCTGTAAGGTCATACAGGAAGCAAGTAGATATGAGTTCATACTTAAACAGAGGTAGTATGTGTAGGAGAAAGTATTGAATTTGCAAGCAAAGAACTTTGACTGAAATTTAAGATTTGTCACATTGCACATGTGACTTTGGACAAGTCAGCTTCTTCGGGACTCTATTTAACCATCTGTAAAATGGGTGGTTTCTACAATGCTCTCTCTAAATACTATCAAAAAAAAATCTTTTCTGGATCTAAATTTATAATTCTTTGATCCTATTTGATCCCACAAATTGAGTTCACTTTCAACTGTACTAAACTGATGTGTCCTTTTCCAGTACTGTTACCAATAAGATAGATGTGTCTTTCTAAAACCATTCTATTTTCATCAAAGCACATTTCTATTCTGGAACAAGTTAATTCGACCTATCCTTGAATCTTCTGGCCCAATAGGTATTAATAGAGACTTGGGGACATATTCTTTCTGTTTCATTCCAAAACCACTAATAAAACTCTTGTTGTTGCTTATTTTATTCATTTGTTACAATTTGGTCTGACTCTTCATCACTCCATTTGGGGTTTTCTTGACAAAGATACTGGAGTGATTTCCCATTTCCTTCTCCAGTTCATTATTCAGATAAGTGAACTAAGGCAAACAGAGTTAAGTGACATACTCTAAATAATACAGCTAGTAAGTGTCTGAGTCTGTATTTGAATTCATGTCTTTTTTACTCCAGGCTTTGCTACTTGCTAGATGCCCATAGCAACTGGTCACTTTTAGACTTGCAATATCACTCTTGGGCTTGTAGATAACATGGCATTTCTGTATCAAAGATCATAGAATCATATATTTAAAGATAGAGGAAAATGCGGAGATTACCTGTTTCAACACCCTCATTTTACATATATGTAAACTGAGTCCTAATGAGATTAAGTGACTTGCAACAAGGTCATACAGATATCAGGTGTTAAAACAAGAATTTAATCCCAAATCATCCAACTCCAAGCCCAGTGATCTCTCCATTGGACCAAGTTAAAGACCAAGGAAATCTTACAAGGATTTCCAGGCTTGTCTACCAACAATCTAAGACAACCTCCAAGTCTTAAAAGACTTTTAGCTAAAACATATTTTATAGAGTTTTTCTCACCTAGTCACTCTGTAACTCACTTGAGAATACAAATTTCAATAAATTAGTAAGTAAATTAATCAATTTATTAATCCATAGAAGTCACTTTATTCAAGGAGCCTACATTTTACTAGAGTGTTGTTATATATCATGTATGAAGCTAAGTAACCATTTTACATAGATATACATAGATATAGAAGGACATGTATATGTATAGGCATATGTACACATATGTGTACATAACTATACCTCCTGTATAACATGTGGATTATATCTTTGCTGACTGCTTTTATGGTTAATTCTTTTTCCTTTCATCTTAAGACCCTCTTAATTATAATCTCTGCATGAACACAGAAACCAAGTGATGGCAAAGAGACTCTGCCTTCTAGCACATATCTACAGAGGAATCCCCTTTATGGCAGCCCCAAGAAAAGATGATCAGATCCATGCTTGAAAGTCTTCTGGAGATGCAGAGCCCAACACCTCCAGAAATTATTCCCACATAGCACCCAGACAAGGAGTCAGTTCAGTCAAATACTCAGTGAAATAAAATCAAATCAGTGAATTTGGCTGATACCAAATTGAGTATGTGATTATGGAATATATTTTTCTGATCTTTTTTAACTGGCTGCTAGGAAAGTGTTTTGACAGAATCAGAGATCATAATTCCTTTGGAGTAAGTCTGCCATTGGGAGCTAGCTTCAAATCCTTCCATTTAATTCAATTCAATCATCATTTATTAAGCATTTACTGTGTGACAGTGACTGTGCTGGGGTCACGAAGACAAACATTCAACAGTCACAGATTCACAGAAATAGAGCTAGAAATAGCCTTAGATGTACTCCCCCCCCCCCACACACACACAAGCCCTTCACATTTGATAGGTTAGGGATCTGAGATTTGACTAGTTGAGATATTTGTCTAAGATCATACACAAAGTCAGTGTCAGAATTTTGATTCAAAATCATTTCTTTTCACTCCAGATATAGCCTGCAAATCCTTCTAAGATTTCCTTGTTTTTTTGACTTGGTCCAATGGAGAGTTCACTGACCTTGGAATTGAGGTCTTTTCACTGCCCTATTCTACATCCCCAAGTCCCTGCCCTCAAGGAACTTATAGTATGGTGGGGAAATACAAGATTCACACTGACTAAAAGTATATATACATAAATACATGCATATATACATATATGTGTATATACACACATAATTACTATACAATATATTTGTTAATATCTATATCTATTTAATCTATTGATCTTAGTGATTCCTCTTGTGATAGTAAAAGTTAGTTTTTATACCTCTATAGATAGATATTCAAGGTATCTATTATATATAACATGTAATATATTTTAATATTATATATAAAATATATAAAGATAACTTTTGTACATGCATATGTGTGTATTTATATTTGTTGTTGTGTATCCTTTGTTTTTGAAGAGGCCAATGACATCAAGATGTGATGTGTGATGTTTTCACTTGAACATGAATTAAATTTAAGTGAGGCAGAGTTGCACAAAATCATCAGCCTCACTCTCTCTTCCAGAGTAATTGAAGTCTGGTGGTGGGACAAAAATCAAAATGACTGGTGATGGTTAGGGATGAGATAGATGGTCATGGCATTTTTATGTCTAAGTGCTCTGTAATGCCTACTTCACTCGCTGTCATGACCTGTGGAACAAATTGTTCTCCTCCTCCCATTCCACTGTGGGGGTAGTTTTCATATGCTTCCAGTACACATCGTTCAAACTCACTGATGGGTCTGAGGCCTGTTGATTACCCTTAACCTGGTTTAGCCCATCTGCAAGATGGTTTTACCAGGGTGTGGCTATTGTGCCTGCTACAGCTTCTCTGAAGCACACGTGAGAAGTGGGTGACCAGTGGACACCAAAGGTGGATGAGTAACTCCTCACACACCACACATATGTACACATATATAATACATACACACACATACACACATACATACAAGTATATATGTGTGTACGCACACACAAAGTATTCCCAGAAGGAAATAATCACTAATACTTGGGGGGAGAAAGAGATCAGGAATGGCCTCTTAGAAGTTAGAAGTTCCTTTATTGAATTTTTTTTAAAGCAATTGGGGTTAAATTATTTCTGGGTGGGTGCTAAGTGTCTGAGCCTGGATTTGATCCCAGGTCATCCCGACTCTGGGGCCAGTGCTCTTACTTGCTGTGCTACCTGGCCACCCCTTTTATTGAAGTTTTTAATTGAGCTTGGAATTCCAAGAGGTTTAGGGAATGATGGAGATCATTCTACACACAGAAAGAACAATCTTTACAAAGGTATGGAAGGGGAGAGCATGTATTGTATAAAGAATGGCCAGTGAGTCAAATCTAAACTGTCAGTCGGGGCAGTCTTGAGAAGATAATCAGGTCTAGTACTTATACTATCAGGAATCTAAGGCTAGTTCTCAAACCAGCTCCCACCTTCAATTTCAATTAGAGGATAACAGAGCTGACCTTGAATTCATTGTGAAGCAGTGTGGTATAGTTAATAGAAAGATGGCCTTGAAATAAGGAGGACTTGGGTCCAAAATCTGCTGATATTTATTAGCTGAGGAATCTCTGCAAGTTATTTAACCTCTTTATGAGAGAGTTGGTTGAGAGGATGTTTTAATCCATGAACCCATGATAGTCTATTTCTTAACTAGTTTATGTTTCTTCAGTGAAAGTTTCCAGGGCCATAGAAAGTCTTGCTGTTTTTAGCCTATGCTATGTCATGGTCAATTATTGCTTAAATAAACAAGTGAATATTTAAAAAAAAACTGTTTCTGTCAACTGTTTAATTAGATTTGTGAAGATCTCATTAAACAACTGTCACAGAAAAAATGATAGTGGCAAGTTTGCAAATTATGTTTTTAAGTGCTAAAAAACCCAGAATTGCAAGTTTTGCTTGAGAAGTGCCTTTATTGAAAAATCATAACTTTAAAAAGCATATCCTTAAAATGGAAAAACAGTGGAAATAAAGACAGGATACCCTGAGTAATAAAAATAAATGATACACGTGTAATACTCATATAAATGCATGTGTATACACACATGTATATGTTGTGTATATTCATGTACATATGTATGTGTATATACATGTGAACATATAGATATGCTTATATACAGATAGATAGATTAGATAGATAGGTAGATAGATGATAGATAGATAGATAGATAGATAGATAGATAGATAGATAGATAGATAGATAGATAGATAGATAGACAGACAGACTGATAGTTGATAGGGATATATAGATATAAATATTTGGAACTTTTGACAGAACTAGAGATGTGTAATTTAAAGTAGAAAAGAATAAAGGGAGTTGCATTAGCTTTTCCAAGTACTTGAAAGACTGATGGGGAGGAGAGATTAGGACTCAGAGGGCAGAAGCAAGACTACTGAGTTGTAGTTGTGACAGAGGCATATTTCAGTTTTATGTAAACTAATAAGAATAGTGATAGTCATAGTAGTATTAGTAGTAGTAATAGTAATTAGTAATAATAATAATAATACTGCTCAAACAATTAGAGCTATTTTAAATTGGAATGAGCTGCTATGCAAGGAAGGTCCTCCTCACTAAGCAAAGCTTAGGTGATCTTTGATCTTTGATGTTTTAATGGGAATGTATTTTCAGGTCTGAGTTAGGCTAGATAGTTAATAAGATCAGTTCTGAAATTGAGGGACTTGTAGGCTTTTGAGATTGACTTCTGACATTGTTGCCAGGAATGTGAAAATAGGGTGATATTCATAATTATTACTTTGAGAAACCTTTGAATGTAACTTTCTCTTGGTTGTGAATATTTGAAAATGCATTAAAGCAGATTCATCTCCTTTTCATCTGTCTTTAAAGTACACCATCTAACTCCTTTGTAAATGGTGTTGAGCTTCTGTTTTAATAGGATGGGGTGTGGGTAAGTCTTATTTTCACATTTCTGACATGTTTGAACAAGATAATAAAGCTACTTTGCCATCTCCAAAATGGAGAAGAGGGAAAACAGACAGATACACACACAGACTCATATTCACATGTAAACATAGTAGTACACAGTTGCACATATACAGTGACATATAATCACACACACACATACATTTCATTAAGGAAGATGATTTTTGAAAAAGAAAACTCCAATCAAAATCTGATGACTAACAAATAGTTTATCTGTTCTTATTTACAGGTCTTAGAAGACAATCAGTAGCTTTGAAATTGAGAGAAGCAGTAAATTTCATCAGACATGCCTATGGGTTTTTATGGAGTTCAAACATTTTTAAAAGGTTTAGCTTGATGAAACTCTCTCATTATGGTCAGGGAGGTAGTACTGCTGCCCAGTGTCTAGTATCTTGCTAACAACATTTCCAGTTCAGTAACAAAAGACATCGTTCATTGCTTTTTATTGGTTCTTGGGCTATTTAATACTAGAAGATGTTGTGTGCACACTGCTCTTTCAGTTTTCAAAGCACTGGGTTAGAGGTAAATCCAATTATGTTATATCTTTAACCAACTTGGAAGGGAGGTTATATATAGAAATTGGCCACTGGACTATGTTTAAATGGAGTTAGGGTTGTGAAACAACCTCACACAAGTTTGGCAATTCAAAGTCAAGGATGACATTTTTGTCCTTTCCTTCTGCTGCTGTGGAAATGTAGGGCGCTGGTAGGAGTCCAAGAAAAATTCAAGTAGGATGGGTTTTTGTATAGCACAATGGTTATATTTATAAGATGTAATCAGACACAAGTAAATAAAAGGATCATGAAGGAAGAAAATAGGTAACTGTTGAACTTAGGTTGTGAACAGAATAGGCAAATAGGATTAATTAATAAAACCTTGTCTCAAGATAATACTGGTGGAGTATGGCAGGGGTCCCCCAAATTATTTTATGCAGTAGTTGATAGAATCATAGGATCTCGTAGTAGAATGGATCTCAGAAGTCATATGGCCTAACACACACCACAGCAAGTGTCATCCCCACCCCTACCCTATGATAAGAGGGTTTAATGTGTAGAGAGATAACCTAAAATGGGCAACCTGGGTTCAAGTCTCACCTCAGACATATAATGGTTAGTCAAATCATTTAGCCTTTCAGTGCTCTAGAAAATTCTCTAAATATATAAATTATAAAGAAGATATCAATCAGCATAGGTAGAGTTTCAACAACTGTAAACTTATAGGTGCAGTCCCTATTGCTATGACATGTGAACATTACTAATTTGCTTTTTACTTAAAACCTTCAGTGAGGGGAAACCCAATCTCATAAAGAAGCCTTTTCTACTTTTGGATAGCTTTAATTATTAGGAAGTTCCCCTCTGCCTGTAAGGGTTATGGGATTTAAAGATCTTCCATGCCCCATTGGACTTGCTGATGTAGCAGGAAGGGGCGGAGCAAGAGGAAGCAGAAGCCAAGCTAGAGTTCCTGTGGTGGCTAGCAGTGGCGGCGAGGTGGCAGTAGCAGCAGAGGCAGCGGCAGCAGAAGCATGAACCCCTTTTTGAGTCAGGCAGAATTTCTGCTAAGGACTCCTGCTGAGGACTGCCAGCGGCCGGAGCAGCTGGGAGCGCGCTTCCTGGATGCTGGGTGGTTGCTGTGAGTGGGGAGAGGAGGAGCTTTGCCTGAGGTAGCCTGTTCTGTTTTAAAGGCTTGAGAATGTGGGTGCTTTCTACTTTATCTACCTGTGCCAATTTCATAACTACTCTGATGGCTTTGACTTTCTGGTTTTGGGACTCAGTCTTTTAGTATTTTAATAAATGTTCCTCTTCATCCCCCATATAGCAAGCCAGATATATTTTGTGACTGATAACTACATAAGCATGTCTGTAATTTCTGTGGGCATTGTGAATATTGCATTGCTGATATACGGCCCCATCTGATAAGCCTGAATTCTCCTTTTTGGAATTTCCATCCATTATATTCATTCTGACTTAAGGGTCCAAGAAGTACAATACTAAAGCATTAACTTCAGGGAAATAACCAAGATTATCACTCTGTCAAAATTGCTTGCAAGTCTTGAGGAGAAGGACACTAAAATAATATACACCCCATAAATAGGAAGGTGATAGTCCAATAATGATGACTAAGATACCATGCCATAATAATGCTATTTTTCTTTGGAGATCAATAGGGTAGACAAAATTCTTACTATGGTGACAATATTCAGAGCTGGAAACAGAAGATGGAGGTTCAAGTCACATCTACATTATTTGCTCATTCTGTGACATAATTGGCTCACTTTGCCTTTCTCTGGGCCTCAGTTTCCTCATCTGTTAGATGGAAACATATAATAGAAGATTGTTATTTAGAATATGGCACAATGTATCTTGTTCTTCATTTATGGGGAAGGGTGTATCAAATACTTTGAGTTATGGAAGGAGCTTGTTGAAATCATATTCTACCTGTAATTTAATACTTTGTCAGATATTTTGAGAACACAGTGTTATATTGAGTCTCAGGTGACTACCTGAAATCAGATTGAACTTTGTGATCCTAATGTGCCAAACATGGGACTGAAATATCAACTTAGTCTGATCCTTTAATGTAATAGTAGGTTTGATATTTTATCCAATTTGATGTATGCCAGTAGCATGTAAGTTCCTAGAGTACAATGTTATCATGTCATTGTCTTTATTTACCTAGCATCTAGCATAATATGTTGTATGGGACTTTTGTTTAATAAAAAAAAATTCTTGGGTTTTGTTGTTGATTTTTTTTGAAAAAGAACTTTCAACTTTCCATGTAAGAATGTCCAAAGCATTATATGTAATTTTAACTTTCCCTTACCATCATCCCCAAATAGGAGATGATTGGGAGTGAGGGGTATAGGTGGGAGTGAAGGAAACAGCCCAAATGCTAAGTGTGCAACAATAGAGTAAACATTTATCAAATGCTAGAGTAAAGTAACTATTGTAAAATACTCTAATTCAGGCTGAGCCATGAAGAATACAGAAACACACAGAAAAAACTTTATGAAATACACACACACAAACACACACACACACATATATATATATTAATTAGATGAAATAATGAAAGAAAAAAATGTAAGAATATGATTGCAAGAAGAAAGCTAGAGCTCTGTGCCAACCACCTCCAATGCCTATAAAATATGACTCCAAACAAATTTTAGAACTATAGAACCCACAAAGTGACAGAGATAAACAAATCTCCCACTGAAGACAGCATGGTGGGGCTACAGAAAGGGTCCATCACACTGTGCTGGGTGTTGAGCACAGTCCCACATGAGCATGAATCATGGCAGCTGTGGCAGTTTCCAGAATTCTCAGCCCATAAATGGCAAAGAGAAAGTACAAGGTCAGTGGGGAATCTTGTTGATACAGGGTGCGAGAAGAGCACAGTCTGGCCCCTATCCATGGGGAGGTGGAGGTGACTGCGACTGCAACTGCTGCTGCTTCTGGCTCCACACCTACAGATCATACAGCAACCAAGTGACTCTCCAGAAGGCATTTGCAGGATTTTCTCTGCTAGCGTGAGGCAGGATTCTCCTACTTTTCCCTGCTTGGATCTCAGGCGCAGTCTTAGGTGGTGGTCCTGGGGTGAGGAGTGGGGTGTGGCATAGTATGGTGAGGCTGTGGAGAGAAAGTCATCCTCACAGTTCTGAGTCAGGTACCTACAAAAAAATAACTCTGACAACAACTGCACAAAATCCCAGAAATTTGGGACAGAGCACTGTCTACTCTGAAACCAGAGTTCTCCTGTGGCCAAGAGCTCAAAAGTCAAGTAATTGACTAGCAAGATGAGCAAACAGAGGAAGCACGATCAGACTATAGAATCCTTTTTTTAGGTGACAAAGAGGATCAAAACATGGAACCAGAGGAAGACAACAAAGTCAAAACTCCTGTATCAAAAGCCTCCAAGAAAAATATGAACTCGTCGCATGCCATGGAGGTGCTCAAGAAGTTTTTTAAAATCTAGTAAGAAAAGTACAGGAAAATTGGGAAGAGAAGTGAGAATGATGACAGAAAATCATGAAAAACAAGTCAATAGCCTGAGTGAAGAAAATAACACCTTAAAAAAAGAGACTAACTCAAATGGTAAAAGAGTTATTCAGTCATTTTCTTTTCATACAAAAAGCCAATGAGGAGAAGAATGCCTTAAAAAGCTGAATTGGTCAGATGGAAAAGGAATTTCAAAAACTCACTGAAGAGAATGATTCCTTTAACATTAGATTGTAGCAAATGGAAGCTAATGACTTTATGAGAAATCAAAATACAATAAAACAAATCCAAACAAATTAAAATATAGAGGACAATGTGAAATATGTCATTGAAAAAAAAAAAAACACTGACATGGAAAATAGATCCAGGAGTGATCATTTAAAAATTGTTGGACTACCTAAAAGCCATGATCAAAAAACATTATGTTTCAAGAAATTATTAAGGAAAATTGCCCTGATATTCTAGAACCAGAGGGCAAAAGAGAAATTGAAAGAATTCACGATCACCTCTTGAAAAAGATCCCCCAAAGAAAACTCCTAGGAATATTACAGCCAAATTTCAGAGTTCCCAAGTGAAGGAGAAAATATTACAAGCAGTCAGGAATAAACAATCTGAGTGATGTGGAAATACAATCAGGATAATACAAGATCTAGTAGCTTCTACATTAAGGTATCAAAGGGCTTAGAATATGATATTCCAGAGATCAAAGTCGCTAGGATTAAAACCAAGAATCACTTACCCAGAAAAACTGAGTATAATACTTAAGAGGAAAATATGGATATTCAATGAAATAGAGGACTTTCAAGCATTTTTGATGAAAAGACCAGAGCTGAACAGAAAATTTGATTTTCAAATTAAAGAAGCATGAGAAGAGAAACAGGATAAAGAAACCATAAAGAACTTATAAAAGTTGCACTATTTACATTCCTACATGGAATAATTATAATTGTAACTCATGAGACTTTCCTCAGTATGAGGATAATTGAAGGGGACACACACACACACACGTATATACATATATATGTATATATGTATGTACGTATCTGTGTGTATACACATGTATAGGAGGGTATGTATGTGTGTATATACATAGATGGAACAGGGTTAGATGAATATGAAGGAATGATATCTAAAAAAAATCTAATTAAGAGATGAGAGAGGAATATATTGGGAGGAGAATGGGAGAGATAGAATAGGGTAAATTATCTCACATAAGAGGAAAGAGAAAACTGTTACAATGGAGGGGAAGAGCAGAAAGGTGAAAGGGAATGAGTCAACCTTACTCTGATTGGATTTGGCTTAAGGAGGGAATAACATAAACACTCAATTGGGTATTTTACCCTACAGGAAAGTAGGGGGGAAGGGGATAAAAGGGGGGATGATAGAGGGGAGGGCAGACTGGGGAGAGGGTAGTTAGAAGCAAACACTTTTGAAAAGGGACAGGGTCAAAGGGGAAAATAGAATAAGTGGAGGGGGCGACAGGATAGGATGGTGGGAAATATAGTTAGTCTTTCACAGTATAAATACTATGGAAATATTTTGTGTAACTACACATATTGAATTGCTTGTCCTCCCAATGGTGGTAGGTGAGGAGGGAAGAAGGGAAAGAATCTGGAAAAATCAAAGTTTTAAAAACAAATGTTAAAAAAAATATATTTTTTACATATAACTGAAAAATAAGATATATAGGCATTGGGGTATAGAAATCCATCTTGCCATATAAAAAGTAAGTGGGGAGGATGGGGGAGGACATAAAAGAGAACAGATTGGGGGAAGGGGTGTTCAGTATGCTTGCTATATTGGGAAGAGGGTAGGGGAGAGATGGACAGGAAATTTGCAACTCAAAATCTTGTGGAAGCAAATATTTAAAACTATATATATATATATATATATATATATATATATATATATATATTTAAAAGAAATAAAAGGAAAAATAAGGAACAGGAAAAAAAATCCTAGTGGAGATTCAGCAGGAGGGGATGGAAAAAAAAGTCATGTTATTTTTTTGTTGTTGAAATTAGGATTGGGTACCTAGAGTTTAAATGACTTTCTCAAGGTTGTGGAGTCAGTCAGGTGTATCAAAGGTAGGCCTGTGACCTAGGTCTTTCTGATTTTGAGATCAGCTCTCTGTCCAATCTGTCACGAAGTCTCTTAGTTCAAATTAATTAATTTAAAAGTAAATAACTATTATTGTTATTCAGTCATTTTTTCAGTCATACATGCCTCTGTGTCCCACTTTTTGGGGTTTTCTTGGCAGCGAAAGCAGGGTGGTTATCCATTTCCTTCTCCAGGAAATTGAGGCAAACTGTGTTAAGTGACTTCCCCAGGATCACACAGTTGATGTCTAAGACTGGAGTTGAACACAGGTCTTTCTGATGCCAGGCCCAGCATTCTATTTAGGATTTCAAGTTCAATTTCTAATGAAAGTCTTGAAGCTTAAATTCTTAAGATGATTCATGGCCTCATCTATTTGGGAGTTTCTTCCCTATACACACCTCAAAAACCATGCATGCAGACCCATTAACAGGGGCTCTAGTCTGACAGTTCTAACAAAGATGTTTATAGGCTGGAACAATATAAGTAGTGTTTCATAGTTCTTGACCACAATCAGTATAACCAGCAGAGCTTTATGCCTTAATTCCTTTATCAGATGAGTTATTGATAGGGAAAAAAAGGTGTAAACTTTTCTTGAACACCTCCATTGAGACCAATTAATCAGTCAATCAATGAACCATGTAAGAATGTACCTTAATCAGTTTGGAAGACTTGGAAGAGATGAATGAAAGCAGATGACTGACTCAACCAAACAAATGTTTTGGATTGGTTGAAGTGATACAATAATGTCCTGGGAGGCTTACATAAAACAGTAAACCAGGACAGAATCTGGAATTCTAATAATAGACCAAACTAGTAGTTTGTTATTAGTTCCAGCCAATTACTGAGTACAAATCACTTTGTGGGATGGAGCATAGTCTCTATCCTTTTCTTTTACATCATTAAAGAGATCTTGGAAAGGCATGAAAATTTTGGATTTCCCTTAGGTGTTGGTAACTAGTGCCTCTAGAATGATAATGACTGAAGGCAGCATTTGATTGGAAGAAAAAAAATCAATTAAACATGCTAAGGAAATATAGCTTCAGGACTATCAAACACAAATCCTCAGAGCCAAACAGATAGTTACACCAAAAAGAACTGTCCTTAGGACTTAGTGAGGAAAAATAGGAATTTTTACAGTTAACTTTTCAGTTCATATATTCTCTAAGCTTGAACCCCAGTGACCTTTCATGTCTATAAGGAGAACATGTGCCATACATTAAGGAAAATTGTTTCTATATCCACTGTACCTACTACATTTGCTTAGTACATATCAATTTCAAAATACTGATTAACCCTGACTGGTTAATTGATAAGCTATGTGAGGGAGTCAACTAGATGTGGGCTTGTGAGTGGTGGTGTTAAAAAATGTCCACAACTCCTGAGGGTTATTCATAGAATCATGAGGAAAGAAATAATAGTCATTTTCTGAAGACCCAACAGATAACCCTACATGAAGTTGGGGATAAAAAGAAAGAAAGAAAAAGGAACTCAAAACCTGAAAAATAAAAGAAAACTAACTAAATAAATGCTTTCTATATGCAAGGCACTGTACTAGGCACTAGGGTTACATGTTTTAAAAAATGCAACAGGCAATAGTCTATAAGTTGTAATGCTCTGAATTACAAGAATTGAGAATTGTTTCTGTGAATAGTTCCCTTTCAAACACTAACCAGGATTTGGATTCCATGGCAGGCCAAACATAACATGATTACCTCTGAAGTTTTACAATGTCCAGAAGTCCATAAAACAATTTTAAACTAGAGCTTAAGAATCCCATTCCTATAAAACTTCCTGGCATTAAGTTAAATCCTTGATGTAATTCATTAAGAGAAAAGCGTTTATTTTCTTGTGTGTACACCAAGCTTTTATTAGTCATGGACCCTGAGAAGGTTATTCAAGTAAGTAAAGTCAAATGAAATGATGACAGGTACCACAGAGAGTGCCACAAATCCTGGGTCAAAATATATTTCCCCCATTAATGTTGCTATAAACCATGTGCGAATTCAGCGATCCAAGAAGAGGACTTAGAAAGGGAAGGTTTTCACATCCAGAGCCCCTTGTCTGGAGGCAAATTACACCTTAAATTAATTACAGAATAAATAGCAGAGGTGTTACTTTGCTCACATCTATTTTTGTAATCTATGACCCTGTCCTTTCCAGACTGAGTTTTTTTTTCCTTACCATATTTCCAAGGCTTGCAATTGTCTCAATAATGAGTAATCGATAATACTGCATCTGGATGAGACAGATCACTTAGGAAACTGGGCAGTGTCATCAGATTTTGTGTACTGCTTGGGAATCCCTATGGTTCAGTTATGATTTTGAATCCTAATAAACATCTGGGCTGCCCTTGGGGGAATATTTTGCAACTTTAGGCTATTTGATAATAAGCATTGCTTCCTTCTTTATATTTGTAACTCCAGCAAATATCACAGAACATGGAACACAGAAGATGTTTAATAAATGCTTTTTGATGGATTTATTCCTTGAGCAGGAGACAGATAAGTCTTTTCTTCAGAGTCACCATAGTTGTACTTAGAGTTTGGGTTGACTCTATGGATCTCTCTGAGACACACTGATGGTTCATTTCATGAGTCTTCCACCATCTGAGTGAGTGAAGCACATGAAGCTACAAGGCACACTGCAATCTACAACTCTTCCTACCCACCCCCAGTGGCAGGCATTTAAGCAGTGTGAAGTCATTTTGTCTTCCACTGTTATTTTCTAGATGCATTGTTAGTGAATGGAAGCAACCCTGTAGGTTTGTGGAAAGAGTGACCAAAAGAATTGGATCTGAGTAGAAAAAAGAATAAATAAGAAAGAAAGAAAAGACATGTGATTTAGAACTGGAGGAGATCCAAGAAGAGTTCACTGAGTGTAACCAACACTTCATACAATGAGGAAGTTGACCAGAGAAGTCAAGTAACTTTTCTATGCTCACATATGCATTTTGCAAAGCTTAAAGCACTCTATAAATGCTAATTGTTGTTGCTGTTGTTGTTGTTGTTGTCTGAGGAAAGGCTGAATTCAGGTATTGCTGATTATTTGTTCAAAACTCTATGAGTGGGGGCGGCCAGGTGGCACAGCGGGTGGGAGCACCGGTTCCAGTGTAGGGATGACCTGGATCAAATCCGGGCTCAGCACCACACCCAGAAGCAACTGGCCATGTAACCTTGAGTAAGTTATTTAACCCCAATTGCTTAAAAAAAAAACTATGAGTTGCACAGAGTTATGTGATGGGTGTTGGGGTTGTATTGGACCCTCAAGAGGAAAAGCAAAAAACAGAAAATAGCTTGTTAAAGAGAACAGCTTGTTGAGTGGAGTGCCACTAAATTCTATGGGATTCAGTGTGAGAAGAATATGTGTGAGATGGTGATCTGGGCAATTTATTCTTGTCCTTATCCTTAAACTCCCACTTTTCTCTTTAGAAAGCAGTGAGTAGAGGCTGTTCATCAGATGTAGGCTCATACCAAGTATTTGAACAGTAACTTTGGAGTCTCTGAGAGGAAAATGAAAGGGCTTGGAAACATAGGATATGAACCTGGGGCCAGGTGAATTCCATCATCTATAACTGCCTATAGATCTGTGTGAGCCTCTAGTCTATATACCAGTGGTGGTTTTCATAAAAAGAATCATTCTAACTAGACACTGTGAAGCCTCTGTCCAGATCAAGTCAGTGATGACAGAAGATTTTGCTATAATGTCACACTTCATAAGGTTCCTGTGGGGTTTCTCCCTGTTGCTGGAAACATTAGCCAACCCCAATTCAATAAAATTACTTTGCGGATTCACATTGTGGTTCTGCCTGGCCTGAGCTAGTGCTCAGACCATCAAAACCCAGGCCCTTGGAATATAATAATAGGTATGACACAGAAGT
This sequence comes from Petaurus breviceps papuanus, assembly GCF_028583685.1. Taxonomy (NCBI): domain Eukaryota; kingdom Metazoa; phylum Chordata; class Mammalia; order Diprotodontia; family Petauridae; genus Petaurus; species Petaurus breviceps. The sequence goes on along the minus strand of NW_027185761.1, from coordinate 36,173,016 downwards.
TGTCATTTATTTGTATCTGCAGGAACCAATAAGCATTAAGATACTGACACTGACCTTACTCTCCTTTAACCACATGAATTCACTGACTTTGATATTCCTGAAGAAGAGCGTGTATATAATTATACTTGCTGCAGAATGAAATATACATCACAGTAGGTAGGATTTATATAACTCTAAATATGTGATCCTAGTTCTACCCATTGGAACCAAGGAGAATTTAGTTTAATCCATCTTCCACATGACAATACCTCAATATTAACTATATTCGACTTAAGTCATCTTCTAGCCGGACTATTCACTATTAAATATTAACTATATTCAACTTAAGTCATCTTCTATCTGGGACTAAACATTCACAGTTCCTTCAGTTAGTTCTCATAGGAAACAGTTTGCATTTATCTCTCTTACATTTCCTTTTATTTGATTAGGTCTGTAGTATAGACCTTTTGGTAATTCCAATTCTTTTATTCATCATATTAGCTGTTTTGCCAAAGGACAGCTGGGTGGTGCAGTGAGTAGAACAATGGGACTGGAATTCAGAATATTGAGGTTCAAATCTGGTCTCAGACACTTACTAGCTGTATGATCCTGGGTAAGTAATTTAACCACTATATGCTTCAGTTTTGTAAACTGTAAAATGGGAATATTATCCTTCACCATAGGGTTGTTGTGAGGATTAAATGAGATGCTATTTATATAGTACTTAGCACAGCATCTGAAATATAATAGATTCTTTATAAGTGTTTATTCCCTTCCTCCTTACCTTGATTCCTGTTATTTGAAATGCTGATAAATTTGTCTCATCCTATAAAATGTAGTCTCCTGGAAGGCAGGGGGGATTTGCATTTTGGTTTTGTATCTGCAGCTTTTGACCCACTGCCTGTCATATAACTTGTGCTCAGTAAATTAATGTTGGTTGATTAAGAATCAGTCATCATTTCTTAAGAACATATTGTGTTTCAGGCATTGTACCTGAAGAGAGAGAGACAGAGAGAGACAGAGAGACAGAGAAAGACAGAGAGAGAGAGAGAGAGAGAGAGAGAGAGAGAGAGAGAGAGA
>NW_027185761.1:36160969-36171857 GCF_028583685.1 Petaurus breviceps papuanus | reverse complement strand
AGAGAGAGAGAGAGAGAGAGAGACAGAGACAGAGACAGAGACAGAGACAGAGACAGAGACAGAGACAGAGACACACAGAGACAGAGAGAGAGAAAGAGAGACAGAGAGAGACAGAGAGAGAGAGAGAGAGAAAGAGAGACAGAGAGAGACAGAGAGACAGAGAGACAGAGAGAAAGAGAGAGAGACAGAGAGACAAAGACAAGAGAGAGAGACAGAGAGAAAGAGAGACACAGAAAGACAGCAGGCAGAGACAGAGAGTAACTCAGCAAGCAAGAAGCAGACCTTTGGGGTAGTTGAAGGTGTAGCTTCCAGAGCTCTCAGCCCACAGACAATGAGGGGTCTGACAACAGTTCAGAAGGAGATTACATGGGTCTCTTTGCTGGAGCCAGTTACAAGATTCCTTTGCATTGTCCATACTCAGATGCAGGTTACAGTCTGAGAAAGAGGAGGAAGATCAGCAAACAAGAGCTTAAGGTCACAAGGTTGTAGGAGACCCTAGTCAAAATTGGAGAGTGAAGGAGAGTACTTGTGGTCACTTATAGACCAGAGGATAGGACAGGAGACTAGTAAACATACCTCTCCTTAGACCATACTACTTGGAAGAACTGAAAAGTTACAAATACCCATCTGCAGCTCTGAAAATAGCTGAAAACCAAACCAAACAGAACAAAACAAGATAAAAACCAAAACAAAACCTGAAGCTGGAGTCATTGTTCCCATCCAACCAAGGAGTGCAGCACAACTTTTAAAATATAAATTAAAAGTAATGAAATAGTCTGGGAAAATTAGCGGACGACACAAAAAGAATGTGGCCATACTTACTATGGTGAGAAGGAATGTCAAAATACAAAAATACTGAACAAATAATGCTTTAAAAACAGGAAAGGCAAGACGCAGGGGCAGGCCCAGAAGGGCCCTGATCAACTCGGAGGGCAAGTCTTCCCATCAACCACAAGGTCCACTACCAGGCCTATCACCAAAGGGCTGGGACTGGAAAGAGCAAAGTAAGAAGCAAATACAGGGGACCCTGGACAGCAAACACTCCTGGGGCTACCACTTCATAGCCGAGAAATTTTTTTTAAAAAGCCCCTTTCGGGACCTCCAAAGACTAAGATGATAGAGTGAACCTCACTTGCTCCAAACCCCTCCTCTGACCCTGAAAACATAGGCAAAACCCTCTACAGTAAAGGCTTGGGTTCCTAGAGGAAGGGCGTGGCTAGGACCCTGCCTCAAAATGGGTAGAAAGCAGACTACAAAGACAAAGACTCTGGAGTCCTACTATCCTCAGAGGGAGGAACCAACCTCAGAGGGAGACAATGCAGACTCCGCACCCAAAGCTGAAACTTCAACAGGGAATGGGTCCCAAGCACAGGAGGCTCTCCTAGATGAGATCAAAAGGAACTTTGAAAACAAAATGAGAGAGATAGAAGACAAAATGAACAGTTCTCTCAAAATGAAGATCGCAGAATTAGAAAAATATTATAATGAGAAAAACATCTCTCTCTAAAAAGAAAAGTGTATGATATGGAAAAGGAGCTTCAAAAATTAATCAAGGAAAATGACTTGCTAAAAACCAGAATTAACCAAATGGAAACAAATAATTCTATGAGGAACCAAGAAGTAGCCAAGGAAAACAACAAGAATGAAAAGTTAGAAAAAGAGGTAAAATACTTCAAAGAAAAAATAACTGACCTAGAAAACAGATCCAGGAGAGATAATCTGAGAATCATAGGCCTACCAGAAAATTATGATGAAAAAAATGAGCCTGGTCAACATTCTCCAAGAGCTTGTTAAGGAAAACTGCCCTGAAATACTGGAACCTGAGGGGAAAATAGAAATCGAGAGAATCCACTGAACACCTGCTGAAAGAGATCCCAAACTGAAAAGTCCTCAAAATGTTGTGGCCAAACTCCAGAACTACCAGATAAAAGAGAAAATACTTCAAGCAGCCAGAAAGAAACAATTCAAATATTGAGGGTCCACAGTGAGGATTGCACAAGATTTGGCAGCCTCTACACTGAAAGATCAGAGGCAGTGCAATACAATTTTCCAGAAGGCAAAAGAGCTTGGGTTACAAACAATGATCACATACCCAGAAAGACTGAGCATATTTTTCCAGGCAAAGAGATGGTCATTCAATGATATAACAGAGTTCCAGACCTTCTTGATAAAAAAGCCAGAACTCAATGGAAAATTCAACCTCCAATTACGAGGTGCAAAAGTGACTTAGAAAGGTAAAGAAGGAGAACACACACACACACACACACACACACACACACACACACCCTGCTATTTGATAAGAGCAAACTGGTTATAGACAAGTAGAGGGTACGACTATAAAATACACAAAATGACGATTTATAAAAATTTTATTAAGGGCTACAAAGGAACTGCAATGGAAGAAAGGGAATGGTTGAAGTAGAAAAGGGTAAATTATGCCACTCATAGAGGCATAAAAACTGTATAGCAGAGGAAAAAAAGGGAGGGAGTTGGGAAGCATATGAGCGTTTCCCTCATTGGTTCTGGTACAAGGAGGGAATAACAACCAGTTAAGCATAGAACTCTATGGAGAAGAAACACAAAATGTATCATTTTAGAGGGAAAGAGGGGAGGGAGAGGAGCTTCACGTGAGATTTGTTCCTGTCACTCTTGATGCGAAGAAGAAATAGCATACTTCATTAAGTATAAGAATATCCTACAGGCATCAGGAAGGGAAAAGGATTACAAAAGGGGGGTGGGAGTGGTTTGTAGGGAGGGAAGTAGTAAGGGGAAAGGGGAGGAAAAGGGAGGGGGACTGAAAAGGGAACACTGAGGGAGGTGGTAGTCAAAAAGAAAATTATTAAGGGGGGGAAGGGAGAAGGGAAGGAAAATACGAACATTAACTGGGGCAGGAATAGGATGGGGGGACAGAAACAGATAACAATCATAACTGTAAATGTGAATGGAATGAACTCTCCCATAAAACGGAGACGGATAGCAGAATGGATTAGAAATCATAATCCTACAATATGCTGTTTACCAGAAACACATCTAAAACAAAGGGATACACACAAGGTAAAGGTAAAAGGTTGGAATAAAATATATCATGCCTCAGCTAAAGTAAAAAAAAAAAGCAGGGGTAGCAATCCTTATCTCAGATAAAGCAAAAGCAAAAATTGACCTAATTAAAAGAGATAAGGAAGGAAACTATATCCTGTTAAAAGGCACCATCGAGAATGAAGCAATATCATTACTTAACATATATGCACCAAGTGGTATAGCACCCAAATTCCTAGAGGAGAAGGTAAAGCAATTAGAGGAAGAAATAAATAGCAAAATTATACTAGTGGGAGACCTTAATCTCCCCCTCTCTGAACTTGATAAATCCAACCTCAAAATAAACAAGAAAGAAGTTAAGGAGGTGAACAGGATTTTAGAGAGGATAGGTATGATAGAACTCTGGAGAAAACTGAATGGGGATAAAAAGGAATATACTTTCTTCTCAGTGGTTCATGGCACATACTCAAAAATTGACCATGTTCTAGGGCATAAAAACCTCATAATTCTATACAGTAAGGCAGAAATATTAAATGTATCCTACTCAGATCATGATGTAATAAAAATTATATGCAATAAAGGGCCAGGGAAAGACAGACTAAAAACTAACTGGAAATTAAACAATTTAATCCTAAAGAATGAGTGGGTCAAACAAGAAATTATAGAAACAGTCAGTAATTTCATTCAAGAGAATGATAATAATGAGACAACATATCAAAATATGTGGGATGCATTAAAGGCAGTTCTTAGGGGAAGTTTTATATCCCTGAGTGCATACGTGATTAAATTAGAGAAAAGGGAGCTCAACAAATTGGGCATGCAATTAAAAAACCTAGAAAAAGAAAAAATCAAAATCCCTAATTAAATACTAAATTAGAAGTATTGAAGATAAAAGGAGAGATTAACAAAATTGAAATTAATAAAACTATTGAATTAATAAATGAAACCAAGAGCTGGTTTTATGAAAAAAACAATAAAATTGACAGACCCTTAGTCAATATGATAAAAAAAAGAAAGAAGGAAACCAAATTATGAGTATCAAAAATGAAAAGGGTGAATCTACCTCCAATGAAGAGGAAATCAAAACAATAATTAGGAATTATTTTTTCCAATTGTAAGCACATAAATTTGACAATCTTAGGGAAATGGATGAATATTTACAAACATACAAGTTGCCCAGATTAACTGAAGAGGAAGTAAATTACCATCTCAGAAAAAGAAATTGAACAACCTATCAGTCACCTCCCTAGGAAAAAATCTCCAGGGCCAGATGGATTCACTAGTGAATTCTATCAAACATTTAAAGAACAATTGATTCCAATACTCTACAAACTATTTGGGAAAATTACTGAAGAAGGAGCCCTACCAGATTCTTTTTATGACACAAATATGGTACTGATAGCTAAATCAGGAAGAGATAAAACAGAGAAATAAAATTATAGACCAATCTCCCTCATGAATATAGATGCAAAAATTCTAAATAAAATACTAGCAAAAAGACTACAGCAACTTATCTCAAGAATAATACACTTTGATCAGGTAGGATTTATTCCAGGAATGCAAGGTTGGTTTAATATTAGGAAAACCATCAGTATAATTGAACATATCAACAATAAAACTATCAGAAACCACATGATCATTTCAATAGATGCAGAAAAGGCTTTTGACCAAATACAACATCCATTCCTATTAAAAACATTAGAAAGTATAGGAATAAATGGAGCCTTCCTTAAAATAATAGGTAGCACCTATTTAAAGCCATCAGCAAGTATTATATGTAATGGGGAGAAGCTAGAAGCATTTCCCATAAGATCGGGGGTGAAACAAGGGTGTCCACTATCACCCCTCTTATTCAATCTGGTACTAGAAATGTTAGCAGCAGCAATTAGAGAAGAAAAAGAAATCAAAGGAATCAAGTTAGGCAAAGAAGAGACCAAGCTATCACTCTTTGCAGATGATATGATGATATACTTAGAGAATCCTAGAGAATCAAGTAAAAAACTACTTGAGGCAATAAATAAATTTGGCAAAGTTGCAGGATATAAAATAAACCCACATAAATCCTCAGCATTCCTATATATTTCCAATGAAATTCAACAGCAAGAAGTAGAAAGAGAAGTCCCATTTAAAGTTACTGTAGACATTATAAAATATTTGGGAATCTACCTGCCAAAACAAACCCAGGACCTGTATGATCATAACTACAAAACACTTTTCACACAAATAAAGTCAGATCTAACTAATTGGAAAAATATCAATTGCTCATGGCTGGGTCGAGCTAATATAATAAAAATGACAATTTTACCAAAATTAAATTATATATTTAGTGCCATACCAATTAATTTACCAAAAAACTACTTTATAGAGTTAGAAAAAATAGTAACAAAATTCATCTGGAAGAATAAACGGTCCAGAATATCAAGGGAATTATTGAAAAAAAAAATGCTAGGGAAGGTGGACTAGCTTTACCAGATTCCAATCTGTACTATAAAGCAGCAGTCATCAAAACTACCTGGTACTGGCTTAGAAATAGAGAAGTGGATCAATGGAATAGATTAGGCACACGAGATTCAGAAGTCAACGACTACAGTAATGTATTGTTTGATAAACCCCCAGACCCTAGTTTTTGGGATAAAAACTCACTGTTTGACAAAAACTCCTGGGAAAACTGGAATATAGTATGGCAGAAACTGGACATAGACCATTATCTAACACCATATACCAAAATCAAGTCTAAATGGGTTCATGATCTAGGTATAAAGGTTGATACTGTAAGCAGTCTGCTAAAACAAGGAATAGTTTACCTATCAGACTTGTGGAGAGGGAATGACTTTATGACGAAACAGGAATTAGCGAACATTATAAAATGTAAAATGGATAATTTTGACTACATGAAATTGAAAAGTTTCTGTACAAATAAAGGCAATGTAACCAAGATTAAGAGGGAGGTGGGAAATTGGGAAAGAATCTTTACAACCTATGTCTCTGACAAAGGACTCATCTCTAAAATATACAGAGAATTGAGTCAAATGTATAAGAATACAAGTCATTCCCCAATTGATAAATGGTCAAAGGATATGAACAGGCAGTTTTCGGAGAAAGAAATTAAAGCTATCTATAAGCACATGAAGAAAGGCTCTAATTCACTATTGATTAGAGAAATGCAAATCATAACAACCCTGAGGTACCACATCTCACCAGTCAGATTGGCTAAGATGACAAAACAGGAAAATGACAAATGCTGGAAAGGATGTGGGCAAATTGGAACACTAATGCATTGTTGGTGGAGTTTGTGAACTGATCCAGCCTTTCTGCAGAGCAATCTGGAATTATGCCCAAAGGGCTATAAATACTTTCATACCTTTTGATCCAGTAATACCACTCCTAGGGCTATATCCCAAAGAGATCATAGAAATGGGAGAAAGACCCACATGTACAAAAATGTTTATAGCAGCTCTTTTTGTGGTAGCAAAGAATTGGAAATTAAGGGAGTGCCCATCAATTGGGGAATGGCTGAACAAGTTGTGGTACATGCATGTTATGGAATACTATTGTGCTATAAGAAACGAGGAGCAGACAATCTTCATATTTACCTGGAGAGACTTAAAAGAACTGATGCTGAGTGAAAAGAGTAGAACCAGGAGAAATTTGTACACAATTACAGACACAAAGTATGTGTGATGACCAACTTTGATAGACTGGACTCTTCTCAGCAATGCAGTGATATAAGTCAATCCCAAAAGACTCATGATGGAGAGAAATATGTGCATCCAGAGAAAGAACTAGAAAGAACTAAGTTTATATCCAGGTGGAAGCAAAATACCTGATCTTTTTCCTTCTCTTATTTGGTTTTATGTCCTCTTTACCATTTTTCATTCCAGCTGGTGCAATCTGTCCTTATAACCTGACTAATGTATAATGTGAAAGTATTTACAGATCCTATACTTGACTATAAGCCACCATGGGCGGGGGGGAGGAGGGAAGGAAGGGGGACAAAATGTGAAATCCAAGGAATTGTGGAATTGAATCCTGTAAACGAAAAGGAAACAAACAAATTAATAAAATAGATAATTTTGATTATAAAAAATAAAAATAAAAAAACAAACAAAAAAAAACAGGAAAGGCCAAATGGTAAAAGAGACACAAAAAATTACTAAGAAGAAGAATGCCTTAAAAAAGGCAAATTGTCCAAATGTAAAAAAAAATGTGCAAAATTCTTTGAGGAACAGAACTCCATAAAAACAGAATTGGAAAAATCAAAAACTAGGTATAAAAGCTCATGGAGGAAAATAATTCCTTAAACATTAGAATTGGACAGACAGAAACTCATGAATCCATGGCATATAAAAAAATATCAAAGAAAATCAAAAGAATGACAAAATAGAAGGCAATGTGAAATACCTCATTAGGAAAACAACTAACCTGGAAAATAGATCCAGGAGAGCTAATTTAAGAACTATTAGACTACATGAAAGTCATGATAAAAAAGAGTCTAAACATCATCTTTTAAGAAATTATCAAGAAAAATTGTGCTCATATCCTAGGACTGCAGTGTAAAAAAGGAATTTAAAAAATCTGCCAATCACCTCCCTAAAGGGTTGCAAAATAAAAGCTCCCATTAATATCATACTCAAATTGTAGAGCTCTCAGATCAAGGAGAAAATATTATAAGCATCCAGAAAGTAGCAATTCATATGTCATGGAACTACAATCAGAATAACACAGAATTAGGTAGCTTATACATTAAAATATCAGAGGGTTTAGGGTACATTATTCTGCAGGGCAAAGGAGTTAGTATTACAAACAAGAATCACCTACCTGGCAAAACTGAGTCTAAACCTTCAGTGGAAAAAAAAGTATATGTAACGAACTAGAGGACTTTCAAGTATTCCTGATGAAATGATCAGAGTTGAATAGAAAATGTCATTTCCAAATACAAGACTCGAGAGATGGGTCTTTTTAAATATAATTATCAAAAGAAGTTTAAAAAGGTAAACAAGGAAATGAAACCACAGGAAATTCAATAAAATTAAACCATTTATATTCCTACATGGGAAGATGATACTTCTAACTCCCAAGAACTTTATCATTAATAGGGCAGCTAGAATGTGTATACTTTGAAAGAGGGTATAAGTGTGAGTTGAACATGATAAAATAATATCTAAAAAAAAATTGGGGGTGAGAAAGAGGAATGCACTGAGAAAAGGGGAAATGGAGAGTTAGAATGGGATAAATCATTGCACATGGAAAAGGCATAAAAGCATTTTTTTAAAGTGGAACGGAAGGTGGGGGAAGTGTGTGTGTGTGTGTGTGTGTGTGCGTGTAGGGGTCATCACTTAAATTTTACTCTGATCAGAATTGAGTCAAAGAGGGAATAATATACACACTTGGTTGGATATAGAAATCATTTTTCCCCTATAGGAAAGTAGAAGAGAAAAGGAATAAGAAAATAGGGAGAGGTCTGATAAAAGGAAGGGCAAATTGCAGGAGGCAGTAGTCAAAAGTAAAATACTTTTGAGGATGGACAGGATGAAAGGAGAAAAAGAGAATAGGATAAACAAAGAGAAAAATAAGATGGAGAGAATTATAGTTAGTCATCATAACTGTGAAAAAATATTTTTCTCTGTTATAAAAGTCTCATTTCTTAACTATATACAGAATTGTTTGAAATTTATAAAAATAAGAACTATTCCCTAATTGATAAATGGTCAAAGGAAATAGGCAATTTTTAGATGACATAACCAAAACTATCTATAATCATGTGAAAAAATGCTCTAAATTGAAATTTATTAGAGAAATGAAACTTAAAACAGCTCTCAAGTACTACTATAAAGATTGGCTACTATAACAGAAAAAGAAAATGAAAATTATTGGAAGGGATGTGGGAAAATTGAGACACTAATGTACTGTTGGTGGAGTTGTAGACTGATTCAGCCTCTATGGAGAACAGTTTGGAACTATGCCCAAGGGGCAATAAAACCATGCATACCTTTTGACCCAGCAATACCACAATCAAGTCTATATCCCAAAGAGGTAAAAGACAAAAAGGAAAAGGACAAATATGTACAAAAATATGTATAACAACTCTTTTCATGTTGGCAAAGAATTTGAAATAGCTGGGCAACTTGAGGTGTATGATTGTGATAGAATACTCTTGTGCTGTAAGAGGTGATGAGCAGGGTATTCTCAGAAAAAAAGAATCTGGAAAAACTTACATGAACTGATGCAAAATGAAATGACAGAATGAGAACATTATACACACTAACAGCGATATTGTACAATGAACAACTATAGATGACTCAGCTGTCCTCAGAAATACAATGATTTATAAATATATTTTATATTATTAATAAATAAAATATGAAATAAATATGAAACAAAATATTAAAAAATAAATGGAACTGAAAATTTTTCAATAAAAACAAATGTAATAAATTTTGGTTTGATTACATACAGGTAAACAATCAGAAGAAGGTGAAAACAGAACTTCCAATCAAATAGAAGAAAACAATAACAAAAAGACAGAAGGAAAACAAGTAACTAGAGAAAAATATTCATGGAAGGACTTTTCCCATAGGAGAGATTATATAAAACTTGCATCATAACACCACATCAATTTATCTTTTTCTTGATTCTCCCTTATTTAAGAGGCCACACAAAGAAATCAAAGGGAATACAGAAAGGCCTCTCTAACTGTAGGTAGACCTGCCAAGGCCCTGTTCCATCATTAGCTCTATCAGCTAAAGCAGAAGGAACAGACAATCTGTGGCTATGCTGAAGAAAGGATTCTGGAATCTCACTCTGTTTTAACAAGATGTTCACACTAGAGAGGCATTAGCAACTTAGACCTGAAGGAGACGCAGATGTTCATTACCTACCTGTCTTATATATTAACTCATTTAATGGAATGGTGGCCAGAAATTATCTGCACACTTAACTATTAGAGTTGTTTTCTTCCTCTCTGTTTTTAATCTGTGTCTCTAACTTTTTCTGTCTTAGTTTGATCTGTTTGTGTCTTTGTCTCTGTCTTTGTCTCTCTATCTCTATCTATAAGCTTGCTTCTGTCTCTCTGAGTCTTTTTGTTTGTCTCTTACTTCATCTCTTCCTGTTTTTCTATCACTGTTAATTTCCTTCTGTCCCTCCATTTCTCTGAGTCTTTACCTTTATCTCTCGCTGTCTCTGTCTTTATCTCTGTCTCTCCATGTCTCTGTCTCTCTGTATCTATCTCCCTCTATCTCTCTGTGACTCTGTTTCATTTTCTCTTTCACTCTGTCTCTGTCTCTCTTTGTATCTGTCTGCCACTCTCTTTCTATATTTACAAACTTTTCCCACCTTCTTCTGAGCTTTGGACTTCCTAACATTCATATAAAAATCAATAATTAATTTCTGTTTGTCCTCAGTTGCCTTTTCCTTTGTTTTCCTCTTCTGCACATTCCCCCCTCCCCTTATTTTTTAAATCCAAAAGCACCAACATACTCTTTCCCTGTGTGGTCAAAATGACCATTTTATTCAGGTTCCCATTTTTCAGCCTCATTGAAAACATTTGTATTCATGCTTTCTCAATTTTGGTCTGAACAACTTCCCCATCAGGTCTGACTTAACTCCCCTTGCAGAATCTTGGGCTATGAAATGTTATCTCTCTATTATCTTTGAAATTAGTTACTCCCAAGTCTCAGGTCTTTGGCAGGAGGTACTCCATATTCCTTTCTTATCTCCAGTGCCCTGTATACAATAACTGTTTCATAAATATTCTTTTATTAAACTGAAATTATCTTTAATTGCAAGAGAAACAAATGAAACAATGGAGTACTTGGCATTAGTATATATATATATATATACACACACACACACA
>NW_027185761.1:36138636-36160569 GCF_028583685.1 Petaurus breviceps papuanus | reverse complement strand
TATATATATATATATATATATATATATATATATATATATCAGGTCCTAAATTTTGTCACCCAGATTTCAAATGTTTATAGAGGTTCAAAGCAAAATAAAAAGGATTCGATTTAAGAAGTATTTTTAAATGCATACTATGTGTTAGGCATTAGACTAGGTCCTAGGGAGATAATGCCCAAGATAGAGGAAGAAGTCCACATTTAATTTGTAATTGCAGTATATGTAGATGTAAAGAAATACAAAATGTATAAGACAAATTTAAAGTAATTTCATAGAGGAGAACATACATCTAACATGATTAGGAAAGTGTAAATGGAATGTAAATTTGTAAGATCTTACCTGCCCCTAGGCTAAAGTGCACCTGGAACCTGGGGTGGGAGGCTTGTTTTTCAGTAGATACTTTTTGATTGGCCAGTGGGTCAAGAAGGTTGATACATTCTCTGAGCCAGGAGAAGGCTATATAAGCCCTGATGTGAGGCTTTGTTTGGGGGCTCACTTTGAGAAGTGTTCTGTGATTTAATCTGGATTCTGGGAAGCCATTGTTGAGAGCCCCCCCTCAGCTTTGAAAAACCCAGATGTTGAAACCCAGATGTTGATTTGGTATGGATGTAATGGTTGGACAGTTTGGAAAGCTGTCTACTTGATCTGTTTCTGTCTTGATAATTCTCTCTGTATATTCTGAAGTTTGGGGTGCTGACCTTTTCCCCCTGAATTAGGTAAACAATATGCATATGACTGATTAAAGTAAGCTTGTTAACCCATTTTGAGTTGCTTTCCTTTATCAAAGCAGATCTAAGAACCTGTGTTGGCAGCCACCCTGGGGACACTGGGGTGCTTGCTGCTACAGAAAGCTCATTCATAATTTCTATAGGTTTATAGGAAAGGGGAGTACATTTCAATTTAAGGGAGAAATATGCATCAAAGTCTGATGAAGGGAATGTGTATGACTTTGTAGCAGCAAGTACCCTAGCATACCCAGGATGGCTACCAACATAGGTTCTTAGATTTGCTTTCGTAAAGGAAAGCAACTCAAAATGGGTTAACAATCTTGCTTTAATCAAACATATGTCATTTACCTAGTTCAGGGGAAAAAGGTCAGCACCCCAAACTTCAGAGAATACAAACAAGTAACAAGCAGAAGTTACAAGCAGACAGAGAAACAGATTAGCAGACAGGCTTCCAGCTATCTGACCATTACATCCATACCTTGTCAGTTATCAAAGAGGGAAGCATCAACATCTGGGTTTTCAAAGCTGGGGTTCTCAATGGTTGCCCAGAGTCTCATCTGGTCAAATCACACAACTCTTCTCAAAGTGAGCCCCAAAGCAAAACCTCATATCAGGCTATATATAGCCTTTTCTTGGATCAGACAATGTCACAGCCCTTTTGGACCACTGCCCAATCACAAAGTAACAAGGTGTATGCATTTCTGAAAAACAAGACTCCCACCACAGGCTCCATGGGGCCACATTCAGCCTATTAGGAGGCAGAGTATATTTTCAAATCAAGGAAGGTTCTCAGAGTCACTTAAGCCTACCAAAGAGCCTAGGGGCAGGGAAGATCTTAGATTCCCATTCCCATAACAGACTTGAAGGATAATTAGAATAGTTTGATAATGATGGGAGTAGACTGCCCAAAGGAGAGTAATGGGAGATCATACTGCATATACAACCATATAGCTGTTTTTCTTGAGCTGTTTCAATCATGTCATACACTCTCTGACACCATTTGGTATTTTGTTGGCAAAGATACTGGAATGATTTGTGATTTCTTTCTCCAGCTCATCTTAGAAATGAAGAAAATGAGCCAAGCTTAAGTGACTCCCCAGGGGTCACAGATGGTAAATCTCAGAGGCCATATTTGAACTCATGAAGATGAGTCTTGCTGACTCTAGGTCTGGCTCTCTGTCCACTGTGAGCCACCTAACTGCTTGTGTAATAGATGGTTTAAGAGTTTGGATTTGCTACAGTGAGACAGGAGAAAACTTCACTATTTCACCCAATGATATAGTATAATACGAACTGAACCCCAGAGCTATAAATTAGTCACTAAATCCTGTAATAGAATGTAAGCTCCTTGAGGGCAGATTTTTTCCATCTAAGCCTTAGCATAATGTTTAATAAATGCTTTCTGATTAATTAACTGATTGATTGATTGATAATCCTCAGTATAAATCTGAAAATAAAAAGATAATGATAGCCAGCATCTGGAGGCAAAACTTAAAGCCTAAGTATTGATAGTTATATTAATGTTTTTCAGTTCTATGTGGAAAAGTAGGAATGATCATTATCAATTTAAATCCTCATTTGGTTTCAAGTATTGTATGTATAGGAGTAGAAACAACTAAAGGCCAACTGGGAATAGAATACTTTTCACTTTCTCTTTGAAGATCTTCCTTTCAGGGGGAAAATATGGAATATAACTTCTGGTGTGATCAGAGCTGTAAAATGAACTCAGGCATTCTGAAGATTCATGCTTAACGCATTTCTAGAATTTGTGAGACTGAATTTGTTCAGGGACCTTATAGCATGCTGATAATGTGGGAGGGTGTGCATGAACAGTAGCAGCAGCAGAACAGAATAATATAAAGGAAAAAGCAGGCATAGAGAAGGTAAAGATGCTGGTGTTTGGGGTGCTAGTTAAAAAATAAGCTATTTCTGAGACATCACATATGTGATGATGGTCAGATCACCTGCCTAATAAAAGAGTATATGTGAAATGCTTTAGTCACGTTTTAGCATGAATCACTTGGGACAGAGTAAAAATGAGGACATAAGGAAATGAAAAGCCCAAGTAGAATTCAATAAAATAAACAAATGAATGTATAGATAGATAGATAGATAGATAGATAGATAGATAGATAGATAGATAGATAGATAGAACAACTACATAGGCAATAACTACATGCAAATCTCTGTTCAGATTTCTGATTTCATTGGTGTAGAAATTTCATGAGGAAACTCTCTACCATTTTAGATCTGAAACTGACCCTCTTAGAGACTTGGGGGGCAAAGAGGATTAACTGACCTCCCCAGGGCTACTCAAGATAGACAGTTTGTTGCAGAGACAGGGTTTCAATCTCACAGACTGAATTTCTCTCTACTACAAGCAGAACATTATCTGTCACAATGTAAGCCTGTGCTAGACACCAAAATGCTAAGGGTATCTGAGTTAAATGAGAAGTTCTGCAATTGTCAGAGTAAATTGGGTCCACTAAAGTCAGAGTTTCAAGCAGGAAAACTCACCTCTTTAAGGAGAAATGAAACAGAGAGAAATTTAATTGGGAGTCATAATACCTGGGTTCACTTCCAAGCTCTGTCACTTCATGCACCTTGAGGTGAAGTCCTAAAGTTGGCCTTCCTTTGGCTATGTTTGTTTGTTTTCATTGGTGAGAAGAGAAAGCACAGCATGGGCTTCAGAGTCAAGGGGACCTAGGTTCAGGTTCTGACTCTGATATAATCCATGGAAACTGCTCTAACCAAATTCTCTTAGGTGCCAAATCCAGTGACCTTTACCCAGTCCTCTACTGCTTTATGGCCTTTGACTGAATCATTCTCTCCTCCTTAAGATTCTCTAAGGTTTTCAGTAAACAATTCTCTCCTGGTTCTCCTATTTGTTTCAGTTTCTTTCTTCAGGTCATGCCATCTAACTATAGATTTCCATCAGGGTTCTCCCCTGGGCCCTCTTTTCTTTCTATACTCTTTCACTTGGTGTCCCCATTAAATCCCATAAATTTCATTACCTTTTCTATCCTGAGAATTCTCCAATTCTGCATCGACTTCACTGCTTTCCTCAAATCTGGCATTTCCAACTACCTTTAGATATCTCAGAGTAGATGTCCAGTGGATATTTTAAGCTCAGTATGTCCAAAACAGAACTCATTATCTTTCTCCCTAAATTCTCCTCTCTGGAACCATCTTTAATACTATAGAGAGAAACAGCAAGCTCCCATTCCCCAGCCTCCCAACCTAGGAGTCATCCTAGATCCCTCCCATAGCCTCCCATCTAAACTGTGGCTGAGAGCTGTCAATTGCATATTTGCAAAACCTCTCCAATACACATTTTCTTTCCTCTGACACTGCCCCCAGTCTAAACTAGGCCCTCTTCACCTCCAGACTTGACTATTGAAATAGTCTTCTGATTCTGGTAGCCTCAAGTCTCCCCCAACTCCAATCCATCTTCCATTCATCCTAAACTGATTTCCCTAAAATTCAGGTCTGATCATGTCACACACATATATACAGAGATTCACAGAGAGACTCGCCTCCCTCTCCCATAATCTCTAGTGACATCTGTGGTTTCCAGAATCAAATACAAGATACTCTGGTGTTCAAAACCATTCATAAACTAGACTCCTTCTACCTTTCCAGTCTTCTCAGGGCAGACACCTTGGCACATGCTCTTCAATAAAGGACACTGGCCTCCTGACTAGTTCATGAATAACAAACTTCTCTTGATTTAGGGCATTTTCTCTGGCTTTCATTCATGCTTGGAATGTTCTCCTTCCTCCTCTCTGGATATTGATCTCCCGGGCATCCTTTAAATCCCAACTAAAACCCTATCTTTTAGTGGAAAGCCCCCTAACCCCTCCTACTTTGAATTTCTTTTTTATTATTTATGTTGCTTTGTTTTTATTTGTTAGTATGTTATCTCCTCCAATCCATTTTAAGCTCCTTGAGGGTAGGAACTGTTATTGGTGCTCCAGAAAACTCTAAGCGCTTGTTAAGTTGTTGAGCACCTGAAGGTTTGTCCTGACAGAGGTTGTCTCCTCAATATGTGGTCCTCATATCAATGAAATCGTAGGTCCAGATCAAAAAAGAAAAAAAAGAAAAGAAAAGAAATGCTAATAGTTTCACTAGTAACCTTAGTTGTTTTTGTTTTTTTTTTGAAGAAAAGTTTTATAAACCTTAAAAGACCGTAAGTCTGCTCTAGTAATAATAGTATTGGTCAAATCCAAGGTAGGTCCTTTGGTTGTCAGTCAACTTTGGACTTGCCCTATTAAGATACAAACTGAAACTGAGGTCAAAACTAAGTAAACAGTATGGGTTTTGGCCTTTTCTACCAAGTCCCACACAAATGTTTTCCTCTGTTTGTTTGCTGATGAAAATATGCCTCATTCTTCAGAAGATCTATGTTGCTTTTTCTATTTTGTTTAAAATCAATCGAGCCTTCTCACTGACTTCAAATAAAAGCTAGTCAGGCAATCGACTTATTATTTATGTATCATATTGATGAGATTATTTAAATTCAAAGGAGCCCTGGATTAATATTTCCTCAGAACAGATAAATGACAAACATTCCCTCCTCTTATGGTTGTTTTTAGCTGCTCACGAGGCAGTATTTCCTTCATGTAAATAATGATGAGAATTACATGGCTGTGTGGAGGGCTGAACCAACCCTTAAATCATTAATCTCTGTCTACTAAGTAAGCAAGATCAAGAGCGACTGATACAGAAATCAAGGATATTTGATTATCTTAGCCTTTGTATCAAAAATGATAGGCTACAACTCTCAGCAGTGTTTCTATGCACACCAGGTAGGGCTTTAGGAAAATGCTGTTTATGTAAAATAATACTTTAGCAGAGGGATGTCTCTTTGTTAAATAATACAATGCCTGAGTCAAAAAATTATGCAGTGGATCTGTTTACATCTACAGTTGTCTTTCCTGAAGTGTCAGCATTATGACAGGTTTATAAGACAGCAGATCATCATTCCCTAAGGTACCCATTATTAGAATTGTAGCATTCTTTTACTTCCTTAGATAATTCAGTTCAACTCAAATTAACAAACATTTATTTGGCTCCTCTTGTGTGAAAGGTACCTTAGTAGGTGCTGACAAGTCAAAAACAACCCTGAAAGAATCCCTGCTTTCAGAATCCACGTTCTGATAGAATACAACTTTTCCACATAAAAAAAAAATGAGTACACTCAATTCAATTTAAATTCTTCCCCATTTAAAGTCATTCTCAGCTCAGCAGCTAAAGTGATCTTCCAAAAGTGCAGGGCTGACTTTGTCTTCTCTCTATTCAATAAATTCTTCTTTGTCCAGGATAAGCCATAAAATCATATTTTTTTGTAGGGGGGAAGGCAGGGCAATTGGGGTTAAATGACTTGCCCAAGGTCACATGGCTAGTTTTTGTGTTCTGAGGCCCGATTCGAACCCAGGTCCTCCTGACTCCAGGGCCAGTGCTTTATTCACTGTGCCACCTAGCCACCCCATGTTTGGCTTTTTAAGAGCCCTTCAAAACTTGAAATCTTCTGAATTTTACAGTACTCTTACACTATAATCCCCTATGGACCAGTCCAGTCACACTGGTCTCCCCTGTGTTCCATTCACATGATATTCCATCTGCTGACTGCCCTTTTCCTCTGATTGTCCTTTATATGTGGAAGCCCTTCCCTCCTTGTCTCTGCTTGCTGACTTCCACAGATTTCTTCAAAACTCAGATTAAATCTTATCTTCTGGAAGAGGTTTCCCCAGCATAAGCCATTATTAGTTGTAATGTAATGCCAAGCAAAGGCAACTTGCCAAGGTTCAAAATACCAGCATAGGTGCTCTCCATTGTATTCAGTGACAAATTAAGAACAGAGAAGATCAAAATATGACATCATTCAAAATACAGCATTTACTAAGGGTGATTCAATAATCTCCCAGTACTACCCCACCCCAGGACCTAACATTCATTCAATCAATTACAAAGTCCCTGTTCTAAATACTACTCCACCCCTAGGCTGTACCTTCATTTAGTCCATCACAAAACCCCTCTTCTCAAATGGAGATTAGTTTCCAATCATAAGTAAAGTACATTCATTTGTTCAACCATAGAACACAAAAGCTCAAAAGTTCCCCAACCTTGGATCACAATTGAATCTACCCCAGAGTTACATCAAGTTTAAGCACAGCACTTAATACCCAAATGGAGGTCTTTTCTTCATCTTGACAGGAGGCAAGTTCTCAGCAATCTTTGTTCCTGGGGAGACAAAGCTTAGCAAGGACACAAGATACATTGCCAGTCTCTTCATTAATTCATTCATAGCCCTAGGACCCCTGAAAACATTAGCAAAACCCCCTTCCAGGATTTCTGTAAACATACAACAAGAAAATCCTTCTTTAGGGCTTCTGAACCAACAGCAAGCCTCCAAAACTTCTGCAACAACAGCACTGTGCTTCACCAGTGGACAGTATTCATTCTCTGTCTGTAGAACAGTTTCTGGAGCTCTACACCAACAGCAAGGTTCCCACACTTCTGCAACAACAGGACTATCTTTCACCAGTGGACAAATCTGGCAAAACAACATCAAAACAGACAGACAAAGTACCAGCAAAACAGCCATGTCTCCTCAGTCCTTTGCAGCTCTGGGTGGCAGGTCTCAAAAGTCTTGGGCAATTCAAAGTGGCCCTCAGCAATCCTCTCAGTGTCTCTCTGCCTCCAAAGGTGCTGCTTCCAAAATGTTTTTCTGCTTCTCTCTTGTGTCTCTCCAAATCTACGTCACCAGTTCCTCCTAGTTCAGCACTCTCTTTTCACATCAACAAGTCCATCCCACAAGTGGGATTAACAAGCTCTTGGTTTTAACACAATCGAACCAAAAACCAAGCCAATAGAGGGTAATCTTTACATGCCATTAGTATTACATTAGTGTCCTCCTTCAGAGATTACCCCTAATTTACATGTATGTGTCTTGTCTATACATATTTGTTTGCATCTTGTCTCCTCCATTAGATTGCAAGATCCTGGAGGGCAGGAATCATTTTTGCCTGTTTTCCTATTCAAAGCTCTTAGCACAATGCTTGCTGACTGATTAACAAAAAGTCATATAACATAATTTGAAGAGGAGATGCTATCAGTTTAGTGAAGTCAGAAAATTCCCATGATGGAAGTGGAATTTTTGCAAAGAGATAATTATTCTATGAGGTGGAAATGAGCAGGAAGAAGAATCCAGATATGGGAGATGGCTGGGATGGAGGGCGGAGGGGGCAGGGGAGGAGAAGGCAAGGTCAGGCTTTTATTCAAGGAAACACAAGTTGGAGTTGGAATATCACATACAAAGCCACAGAATATAGGGATCATTTTGATCATCGCAGTGCTAGAGGGGGGCAAGGTAAGCAGAAGAAAGCTTGTTCCTCCTTTGGCAACTGGATTAGGGGGAAGAACAATTTTTCAGCAAACTATAGACATTATGATTCTCTAGATTTAAAAATATTTATAATAAATTATTCATGAATTATTAATCCTAATTTGCACGAGTTTATTAAACCTCTCTGGTATAATTAGCCATAGTAAAGTTGTGTATGTGTTTTGATCAATTAAACTAATTGCTTTTCACAAAAGTGTAGATTGGATATTGATCCCTGTTATTTAGTTCACATATATAAGCAAATTATGTCTAATTATATGCTTACCACCTCATTACTCAGTTATCAATTGCAAAAAAAAAAAAGGACTCCATTCGAGTAATTCTTTGTGGGGCTTATAGTACTTTTTAATTGAAATAATTGAAAATGTTTTGTTATTTATAATGCTAAAAACGTTTAAAAAAAAAACTAGCAGAACAATCCAAAACATTCCTCCACTCATGTGCCTGCTCTGGTACAGTCAGGAAGAGATCATGTACTAACTTCTTTGAAAAGTTCTGAAACAAACTCATTATTGTTAGCATATAGTGCATGAAGAGAAGAGGCCTGTGAAAATATAAATAATGGTACTTCTCATCTGATGCTATATTATTCCCACTTTCTAACACTCATTTATTTTTTTACCTGATGAGAAACCTCGGACAGTAACCTCAAGATGGTGAATTTCAAAGATTCGCCAATAGAGAGCACAACAGTATTTTTTAAAAATTGAGAATTTTAAAAGGCAGCCTTATTTATCCTTGTATCCATGCAGTGAATTACAGGCTTTCAGTAGTTTTACTGGGTATCCTGGTTCACAGTGTTTGTGCCTTTCTTCCTTTTTTTTTAAAGTACAATGGAATATAAAAATAATATAATCCTTAGATTCTAGTTAAAGATTCCTCCACCCCCTCTGCATGGTCTAATGTCACACATTAGCTCTTGGGAAAGACCAGGGATAAAATCTGAAAGCCAGCCACAGAGAGCTTTAAAAAGGGGGCTGGGGGGATTGTCTCAGAAAGGCTTATTTTAATCCTTAGATCTCCTACTAATAAAATGGCATTGAGATGCCCAGCTAACATTTGTACTGGTGGGATCACCTGCCTGATAGAGGATGCAGACTTTTTCTCAATTGGAGACCCTGTAGAGATGAATATGTTCCCCAAGGCAGAGTCTACACCCACCAAGTGAAGTGGAGAATAGAGCTGATTATCTCCAAAAGGCTGGCTCTAAATACTGTTGCCTGGAATGTACCGATAATGGATCTTGAATTATCTTTAGCCTTCATGCTTTACTTCTCTTTGTTTTCTTCACTTCACTTTTCCCCCTTTATTTATTTATTTGTGATTTTTTTAAAGAGGAAGTTGAGAGAAAGGGCTAGCAAAAACACCTTTCTTATATTTTGGAATGTTTCTGTATAAAATCAGTGGAGCTGTTTTGAAAAGTTACAAAATCCTTCCAAAAGTCATGATCATCATCATCATCTACAGCCATATATTTGTCATTGTAGTCATGATGATCACGGTTGTCTCTCTCCCTCACTTCTTTCTCCTCTCTCTCTCTCTCTCTCTCTCTCTCTCTCTCTCTCTCTCTCTCTCTCTCTCTCTCTCTCTCACACACACACACACACACACACACACACACACACACACATTACTTCTCTCTAGTTCTCTCAATATTCTGAAAATTATAGTCAAGAAGGGTGGAATTCAAGTACCCCTACCATTTATTATGTGTGTGAACATGAACCAGTGACTCAGACTGCATCTCTGGAAATTTCTCTTATCTACTGTAAGAAAAAATTAAATTCCAGATGGGTTGTGATGTGTGTTTGTGGAGAGAATTCTCACACTTAAAAATAGATTCTTGGAATTGATTAAAAAAACTAAACTTATCGCTCTCTTAAATTGAACAGTTATTTGAAGGAAATTATTATTTTTAAATCAATATGTAGACAAAATTTAGGAGACATTTTCTCTTGGGATCTAAATGTGCTTGGAAGAGAAGAAATAGAAGTTGACACTAATATTTTTTTTTTAAGCAATCGGGGTTAAGTAACTTGCTCAAGGTTACACTACCAGTTATTTCTGGGTGTGGTTCTGAGTATCTGAGCCCAGATTTTATCCAGGTCATCCCAACACTGGAGCCAGTCAGTGCTCTTATTCGCTGAGCCACCTGGCCGCCCCTAAGCAATTGGGGTTAAGTAACTTGCTCAAGGTTACAAGGCCAGGTGTTTCTGGGTGGGTGGTCTGAGCCCAGGATTCAATCTCCAGGTCTTCTCAACACTGGAGCTGGTGCTCTTACTCGCTGTGCTACCTGGCTGTCCCGACACTAATATTATTTTGAAATAAGCATAATTTTTTATTAAAGTGTATTGTTAGGATTGAGATTTTTGCATAGGAATCATAGAGTCATATTATAGACACAGGAATTGAGTTCATCAATAGATTGAGTGAACTGAGGAGGTAGTTATTTGCTTTTCTCCAATTTGCATTGACTGTAGTGCAATTGGCCCTTCCTTAATGTGGAATCATTCAGAAAGCATACATTAAGCCTACAATAATAAACTTTCATTAATCAATAAACATTTAGGTGCTTACTATATTCAAGGTATTGTGTTGTGTTCTAGGGATATATAAAGGGGGGGGGGCAAAAGGGAATCCTTGTTGTAAAGGAGGTCATAATCTAATAGGTATGCAAGTTCCTATCCTAAGTGCTGGGGCTATAAGGGTAAAATGAAAAGCATTCCCTACCTACAAGGAGTTCACAGTCACAGAGATCTAGATTCATAACCTGCCACAGAACATATAAGATGTATGACCTTTGGAAAATCTTTTAATTTCTTTGTGGCTTAGTTCCTTCATCTGTAAATTGATGGAGTTGTACTGAAGGTCCAATGGGATGCTTTTTACCTCTAGATATATTATCATATTGAAATACCCCCTCCAAGGGCACAAGTCCTCAACTCCTACTGCCATTAGTAGACTATGTACTAAGAGGGTAACAATGCTAATTTCAGTGATCTAGGGGTTCCCCTGAAGTCCTGGAATTTTAGTATAGTTTATTAAAGTCCCCACTGGTTTGTTCCCTTTTTATGGTCAATCATAAAATTAGCTTTTTTTGTAAATGACTTTATTAAGAGGATCCAATAAAAGAGTTAATACAAAGCATCCCACCCAAATAAAAATATATTCTCTCACAATACACATTGAATCAATGGTAAAGTGGGCTTGAAATTAAAATATAATGAAGCAATCATGAAGAGATTATGAATGACAGAGTTTGGTTCTGATTTCTGCCCTGTACCATCCCCCTATCCACCTCCAATGCCACCACTACCCCCATAGCCACCATGGAACCCTCATTTAGTTTGCTATGGGACATTGCATTGGCTATGGCTTTGTTGTTCTTCTAGGCAGTATCAGTGAAGGATGGGGTATCTCTGCTGGATGGATTTACTATCACTTTCTTAATTCTAGACAATCAATAAAACAATAAATTAAGCCTGGATTTATAGTTTTCCAATGTAGGAAGTGCAAATGTTCACACTGAAAATTTAACAATTGACTCAAATAGCCTGTTTGAACTGGATCCAACATACCCTTGCACCTGGATCTTCAAAACTGTCAAGTTCTCTGGACAAATTCACCTTGGACACTTATTTATTGACAAAAGATCAAGAAAGAATAAGCACAAAGAGAGATTTGTCCATGTTCTACTCCTAACTTTACTAGTCATTTGGAAATCAGGTCAACTGCCACATACTTTTGTCTTCTTTAAAGTATCAGACCTATGGCTGGTCTAGACAAAAAGAAAAAAAAGGAAGGTTTGGGGTATAGACTTTCCTTGTCTTAAGATATCTGTCTACCTTAAGACTAGCCACTTTCAGCTCTTAGATGAGTATATTTTTTTCCTCCAAGTTCAATTTCTTTAACAATATGGTCAGAGCCATTAAGAAGAGTGAAGGAAACAGAAAGAAATCCCCACCCTCTTACCATACACCCACAATAATGATTCCATTTGATCCTAAAGTCCAGTAGATCTGTATAACATACACATATAAGCATATATAAATATAAATACACACACACATATATATGTGTATACATATATACATATATGTATGAAAACAGACATATGACAGTAAAAACAATAGCAAATCTTAGGACAAAGTGACATAAACATGGTATTCATTATAAATAATATAGAGAAGACTTTCAGCCAAGATAGCTGCTTAAAACTAGTGCAACAGCCTGGTTCCCTAAGGCAATACTCCAGCAAAAGTATAAAAATTGAAGAAGATATGACTAATAAAAAATAAATACAACAAATGACTATAGTAAATGATGTTTTCTACCATAGAACTGCAAAAAAACATTAATAAAGAAAATGTACAACAGGAAAAGGATCCCACCCAAACAACCAAAGTAAATGTTGGGGTGGGCAAGGCTATAACCTCCCAGTAATACCTGAGGCTGTTAAATACAGCAAAGTCAAAATCTTTGAATCAGTCATAAAAAAAAAGAATGAATCAAACTTGAAGTTTGCAGACAATTAAAAGTTTAAGAATTCATAAGGTAATGGCAACCAAAAAACATAGTGAAGATGAGTTGGAAATGTGTAGTGGCAGACATATAGCACAATGGATAGAACATTAAACCTGGAGTCAGGAAGTCCTGTGTTCAGATCCAGCCTTAAAAACTTACTAGCACTGTAACCCTGCTAAAGTCCTTTAATGTCTACTTCCTTGACTTTCTTCATTTCTTAAACAAGGATAATAGCAATTTTAGCACCTTTTTCCCTGGGTTGTTGTGAGAATTGAATGAAATAAAATTCATAACACATGATGGAAACTCCAAATTGCTGTATAAATGTTATTATTATTATTAAACATTTATAAAATGTTTAATATGTGCCAGGCTAGGCACTGCACTAGGCACTTTCATTTCATCCTCACAACTCTGGGAGGTAGGTATTACTATTATACCCATCTTACAGATGAGGAAACTGAGGGAAAAATGTTAAATGACTTGTTTAGGGTCACACTTGTGATTATCTGAGGTCCAATCTGGACTCAGCCCTTCTTAACTTTTACCACCTACATTATTGTTATTGTTGATGATGGAAAGAGAAGAGGAAATTGAGTTATAAAACCAGCCCTCCAATCTTGTCTCTGTTTACCTGTTATCTGTGTGTCCTTTTGTATCAGCAAGCACCCAGCATCCCCAGGGTGGCTGCCAACACAGGTTCTTAGATCTGCTTTGTTAAATGAAAGCAACTCAAAATGGGTTAACAAGCTTACTTTAATCAGTCAAATATATATCGTTTACCTAGTTCAGGGGAAAAAGGTCAGTACCCCAAACTTCAGAGTATACAGACAGAATTATCAAGACAGAGAAAGAGATCAAATAGACAGGTTTCCAAACTGTCCAACCATTACATCCATACCAAATCACAGTTACCATCAACATCTGGGCTTTTCAAAGCCGGGGGGCTCTCAACAACAGCTTCTCAAAGTCTCATCTGATCAAATAACAGAACACTTCTCAAAGTGAGCCCCAAAGCAAAGGCTTACATCAGGGATTATATAGCCTTCTCCTGCATCAGAGAATGTAACCACGCTCTTGACCTACTGCCCAATCACACAGAATCAAGGTGTGGGCATTCCTGAAAACCAAGCCTCCTGCCACAGGCTCCATGTGACCACATTCAGCCTATTAGGAGGCAGAGTATATTTTCAAATCAAGGAAGGTTCCCAGAGTCTCTTAAGCCTATCAAAGGGCCTAGGGGCAGGGAAGATCCTTAAATTTGCATTTCCATTACACCCTTGACAAAGTATTTTACCTTTCTAGACCTCAGTATTCAATATCTTCATTTGATATATGAGGGATCAGAGCCTGATGATGCTTAAAGGTAAATAGATGGTCCCTGAGGTGCCTAACACTACTTCTATTATTCTATGATTTCTTCCTGATTCAAATCAATTCTCTTATGGTCCAATGGTTAATGGATACAGTGAAAATGTCTCATAAGGTATTTGTTTTATTTTTAATTACTTTGCCAAGTAAAGTAAAAAGCAAACAAAAATCAAATGAGCAAATAAAAACATCCTCTATATTGCATTGGTAAGCAATAAAACCAAATTAGAATTCAAGAAAAGATTAATATTATTCTGATATGAGCCTTACAGATTCCTTTATCCCCAGAATGACCATTACATTGGACTAAACGTTAGCATCATGAACCACTTTAGACAAAAATTTAAGAAAGGGGACTGGGAACCCCATGGTCCCAAGAACTTTGTGTATTTAGTAATGCTGCTGTAAAAGTGCTGAGTATTAAAATAGGTAGTGAGGTCAGAGGAGGAAGGATCCCATTAGTGTCCCAAACCACAAACATTTTCTAATAAGATTGCCCTATACATGAGCCAAAATAAATAGAACATCAAATCAAATGGTCAAACAAAAGTAAATAAATCAATGCAAACCAACCTCAAATTAAATACTAAATCAAATCCTCATATATTTGGCAGTGTTTTAGAAAGGGCTGAGTACTGTGGAATCTCCAAACAAATGACCTCTTCCAAAGCAAGCCTGGTTTTCCATTTCAGGAACATTTTTAAGTCTACTTAAGAACAAGAAACAGAAAAGCAGAAAGAGTCAAACAAATCTATGAGTGTCAAATATCTAGATGTTAAAATGACATTTTAGCTGATATTGAAGTGAGAAAATAGTTAAGGGGAAAAAAGGAAAATATAATATTTTTATATTGCTTTAAAGTTTTCCAAGTAAAATTTTCATATCAATTATCCACCAGAGAATGAGATAGAGACTTAACAATGGCCTTCGTGATGTCACTTCAGAAAGGTTTTAAGAATGGTTGATACAAATCATCCATTACCAAAACATATCTTTTGTCCAATCTCACAAATTTACACAAAGAGTGTAAGAGAAAGTGAACTCAGCCTTAGCACAGGTGGCAAAAAGTAGCATCATTCCTCTCTTCTAGAAGTCTATTCCTTCCATTTATCCATTTGCTTGGTCTTTATAGATACATGAATCTATGTCTACTCTGATTGGCTCTGAATCTGTATATTTCTGCCAACTGATTTTAGGATGCCACTAAGATGCCTGGAAAATCCAACATCATGTGGATCATTAGAAGCTCACGTGATGCTCCTCCGGCCAAAAGGACATGGACCCTCCTGCCTCCTTTATGGGTGGTACACCCTCAGGAGTTCTACTAAAAGGTAATAGTTCCTCTAGTCTTGATAAATTCTAGAAAATTTGGGTAGAGCTATGTTTTCTCAACATATTGGAACTGTCTTGTAAAATGTCACTTCAGTTCTCAGGATTTTTCACAAAAAATCTATTATTGAAATTGATTGAGCAACTTATCAGTTTCTTTAAGTGGAGTGGGGTGACTTGATTGATTTATGCAATTATCCAACCCTTACATCTATATTTTTTACTAATCATCCTGTCAGTAATACATTCTAGAATTCTACTATATTTGATGTAGACACGTCAGCCAATAGATATAAATAAGGAAAAGGTTCAATTAAGAATCATGACAAATTTGAGAAGAGATCACTTTCAAGAAGATGTATCAAAAACTAAATCCTAGAGGAAGTGGTGTCTCAGTTGAATCCTGAAAGATTGGGAGGATCTCCATAGGCAGAGACTGAATGAAAGAATATTTGCCAGACTTAGGGCTTGAAATGAGAAAAGGCAAAGCAATAAGGAAGAGCAGAATGAGAAGAAGGTTGGGAGTGAGGGTAAAGAGAGATTTTCTTTCACTGGAATGTAGAGAATATTAATGAGGAATAGGAGTGTGAGTTAAGACTGAAAAGATGGATTGCAAAAAATGGGAGTGGTTTTTTCATACCAGGAAAGGACATTGTAATTTAACATTTGGTAATGGACACTGAAAAGAAGCTTTGAGTGGAAGAATTGCATTGTTAATGCAAGCATATTACTCACATGAATCTATGAAAGATGGAAAGAACTGATAGCATTAAAATCAAAAGATTGTCCAGGAACTTATGACAATAATCTAGGCTAGACTCACCTGGGGTTCTAGCAGACAAGGGAAAGGAATATCTGAAGAGAATGTTGCTGTTAGCTTCTTACTGTGATAGGTATTTTGGGATACAGAGTAAATATAAGAAAATATTTGACCTCCTAAAGCTCACAATTTAGTGGCAACATTTTCCCACTCTAGATCTTGTAAGTAAATTATCTCCGGTCCACATTATGTTCATTTTTAACAAGCATTCACTAAATACAATTATGCAAACTAAGAGATATGTACTCAGTACATATGTACAATCAGATTCCAAGCAAAATTGAGGTCAAGCTTAGCACATCTGGCAAAGGGATAGCATAGTTCTGAGTTTCTGGGCTATCTCCCAAACTCTATACTGGGGGAAAACTGAATATTTCTGGAGAAAGTCATAAACAAAGTCACTGCCCTCAAGAAGGTTATACTCTCTTGTTGAAGGTTCAATACATACAGAAATCAATATAGTGCAAAAGTAATTAATGGAGAGAATATTAACAAATGGGGTGTGACAGCATGCAAATAGGTATATAATTATAAGATAGCTATGAAGTAAATATGAATCAATTTCAAGGTGTAGAGTGTGTTAGCAATTTATGGGAGGGATAAGGAAAGCCCTGATATAAGCATAAGTCACACTTAATACACATTTCTATTTGTTTCTTTTTTTCCTGGTGTATATCTAGTTACTAATTTCAATAACATGATTTTAAGAAATACATATTCCCTTTTAATGATTACTTTGAGAAATGTCACTTGAGCTTACCCTTGAATAGCATTAGGGATCCTAAGAGCCAGAAGTGATGAGAGAGTGCATTCAAGGAAAAGTAGGAAGCCTATACAAAGGCATGGTGATGGGAGATGTAATGTGTATGAAAAACAGCTTCCTATCTGCAACATTTAAAGTATGAAAGCCTCCAATAAGCCTGAAAGGGTAACTATCACATCTTTTTTTTTTTTTAAAGCAATCGGGGTTAAGTAACTTGCTCAAGGTTACACGGCCAGTTATTTCTGGGTGTGGTGCTGAGTATCTGAGCCCAGATTTGATCCAGGTCATCCCGACACTGGAGCCAGTGCTCTTACTCGCTGAGCCACCTGGCCGCCCCTAAGCAATTGGGGTTAAGTAACTTGCTCAAGGTTACATGGCCAGGTGTTTCTGGGTGGGTGCTAAGTGTCTGAGCCCTGGATTCGATCTCCAGGTCTTCTCAACACTGGAGCCAGTGCTCTTACTCGCTGTGCTACCTGGCCGCCCCTCTATCACATCTTTTAATAGTAAAATATTATGTGAATCTTGAGTACCATCTTCCCCTTACCCCAGCATTCTGAAATCCATGAAATTACCCCCTTTCAAATGATCCCTTCAATTTACTGAGTTGGTCCTATTCAGAGGGAAAGGTGGAAATTTATAGCATTTTAAAACTTCTTTTCCAAAGCATCACAGAGAAAAAAATAAGTTCCCAAATCAAATGCTACAAACATTGTCTTTTCAGTGCAGTCTTGCTTGAGAGATTTTTGTTTTCTCTACAATCACAAGTATACTGCAAAACCAACTGAGCCCCAAAGAAGCTTTTTAAATAGCTCCAGGAATGGAATAATCCCAGTTTTAAACATGAGTCACGAATCAAAATTGGGTGTTCCTTGCTCAGCAATTGGTTTTTGGACTCCGAGGTTTTTCCCATTATTGGATTCTAGTAGCTGCAATATCAAGTCCCCTATGATGGCCTCATTCTGATCAAAGAGTGCTTTTTTCTGGGATTAGAACATAATTGCACAGCTAAATGAAACATGGTTTTGTGGAGTGAAGTACTTCTAGATTGACCTTGAGGTCTCTGCTTAGCTCTATTTTCTCTCTTCCAGACACTTAATCAAAATCTTCTTTATTTGAAATTCAGTCTGGAAAATGTTAAATAAACTCCACTTGCCAAAATCTTTGCTGGGAGGTTGAATAATTTCCTAAAAAGAGTAGATGGACAGAGAGGTAAGAAGCTACCATGTTTCCCCGATAATAAGACACTGTCTTATTAATTTTTTTTGGACAGAAAAACACCAGAGGGCTTATTTTCAGGGGAGGGCTTATTTTAATGAACATTGACAGCAATTTTAATAAACAGGTAAATGTGAACAAAATAATGTACCTTTATTCAATAATGAATTCAATAAAGAACAGGATGACGCGCTCACTGCTGCAGCTCTGATTGGATGAAGCTCGGAGGCGGCGTGCGTTTCACAGGGGGGGGAGGGGATGGTGCATACAGAGGGTACCGTAATGTAGCGTGTAGTGCAGGGGATCACCTTCACTACAGTAGCAATCTCAATAGGGCTTATTTTCAGGATAGGTCTTATTATCAGGAAAACACGGTACCAGAAGTCTCCAATAGCCAATCATAAGTATTCCTGGGACCTGTAGGTGAGCATCCCTATTTTTACCTAAAGAAGGGAAGCCACATGTAGTTTTGGGGATTCTGAAGCAACTCCCTCTTGGCTACTGACAGAAAGGCATATGGGGGAACATATCAACGCTACCCTAAAGAATCCAGCTCAGCCTTCTAATAACTCAGTGAAACACTAAAGGAGAGGTAAGGCATAAGAGGATATGGAGCTGCTGTGAATTTAATATACCAAAATGGAAATTAGCTTTCTTTCAGGTTTAAAGTGAAAAAAATGTTTATTCACTCAGGTCAGATTCTGGTAATGAGTTGAGGGTATAAAATATCAGCTGCATAGAATTGTTTCGCATTCAAATCTGTGAGTGGATATTTTTGTGGTAACCTTAAGGATCTCATTCATTTTAACTTCTCAGAATAACTGAATTGCCTGATGACACTCCCCCATTCAAAATTCGCGAGAGAGGGAAAAAAAATGATGAAGTCTGACAAAAAAAAATATCCTCATCATTCTTTTGAAAAATTACCATGGAAATGCAAGTTCATTGGCAAAGGACTGGTAGTTATTCAAGGAAGGATGTTTCACAGAGATGCCTGAATCCTGGGAACAATAAACAATTGTGATTGTCATCTAAAGATTTAACTTCCACATTCTTCCTACCAGCTCTGCAAGGTACACTAGTCTACCCTGGCATCCTGAGAGGAGAAAACCTCTTTTTGTTTAAGGGGGTGGGGTCCTTGTGCAAGGAATTGTTCAATAAGATTAAGGAAATCTTTTTTTTTTCTTCCTTCCTCTTCATTCCTTCCTTCCTTCCTTTCTCTCTTTCTCTCCTTCTCTCTCTCTCTCTCTCTCTCTCTCTCTCTCTCTCTCTCTTTCTTTCTTTCTTTTTTTCTTTCTTTCTTTCTTTCTCCTTCCTTACTTCTTTCCTTTCTATAAGTAGAAAATGGTGAGTTATGTTTTCAGCCTTAAGGGGAATTACTGGTGTGGAAATTTACTTTACTTTGAATGATTGGCATTTCATTTACAAATTGGAGGATTAAAGAGTTGAATATGGTACTAATAAGGCAAATGATGCACTCAGGGTCAAAAGATTACTAAATATCAGAGGTAGATATTGAACCTAAGTTCTGCTGCCTTTAAGGTTTACCCTTCACTATCTCTTGTAGATTAAAATAGGTCAATATGGACAATAAGAATGTGGAAGTATGTAGTGATGTGGAACAGAGGCTAGAATGGAAAGTTGTTGTGATTGGATGAAATCAGATATGATGGTATAGAATAGAATAACACAGGATAGGACAGTATAAGATAGGGTAGGGTAGGACAAGAGAGTACTGAATGTGATGGGAAGGGTCAGGATAAGATAAGATGTGAGAGGAAGAGAATAAAAGAATAGGAGAGAGGAGAGGAAAAGAAAATAGGGGATAGGGAAGGAGAGGAGGGGAGAGAAAAGAAGGGAAGAGAAGGGAAAATAAGAGAAGAAAACAGAAGAGATGGATGGGATGGAATAAAAAGCCCAAGAAAAGCCCATTGATTCCTATGTAAGATCAGGAATAAAAGTTGTTTAGTAATGGGTCACTCAGTCTCAATGAAAAGATGAGAATTGAGGGGGAACTTTAAGGAATGGCTACTTCAGTTATGGAGGACACTAAAAAATGCAAAAAAAATTCTTAATATGTATGCAAGATAGGAAAAATATGCTTTATAACAAATTTAATTGGATATAGACAGTCAGAGGGAAATTGAGATCAGTTATACTATCATTCCTATGTGTCATCAAGATCAAGAAGTTTTGTGAGGAAAGTGGCAGCAGGAAAGATATATGTTGGCTATACTCATTGATGTCACTCCCCCCACCCTGCCCTCCATAGTTTAGCTTCATTAAATTGCTTTCAGTTGCATGATGTTTAACCCATGAGCCTTTTTTTCCCCCTGGAGAAATTGATGAATCAGTGTTCTGCTCTCATTCTCTGTGCCCTGCCTGAAATTCTACGTGGCTTTTTGGTTAGAAAAAGTATTCTCCGAGGAAAGCTGTTGTGTTCTAGTAGAAATTGACTGACAGTGTCTCTATTTTTCTTTTTCATTTAATATCTTTTAAAAGATATTATCTTTTCCTTTCCAGGGTGCCTAGGAATACTTTGTGTTGTTTCTTTTTTTCTTTTCCTTCCATCCGGTTTCTATAAATGTGTGCATTTATTAGTGCAACACCTTTAGTAGGATTGATAGTGTTTTATGAAGAACTGTTATATATTCTTTGTTGGGTTGTTTGTCAGTTTAATATCTGTGGCAATGTGGTTTTCAGTGTAGTTAGGGGACACATGAGATAAAAAAAGAAAGCATATAGTTTTCATCTAAAACCCTACATGCTCTAAGTAAGGCTTCTCCTTTTACGTGATTCCCTACCCCTTTACCCCAATAGTTTTGAACACGCTTTCCTTTTATAAATTTTTTTGCATTACTTTATTTTGTAAATCATGAAATCTTAACAGAGTTGTGCAGTGCAGCACTTCAAATCAAAAAAGTGTTGGATTCTAATTCTACTGCTTACATACTAGTGGTTCACATCATTTGAGGTCTCAATCAGCACATGAGATTCTTTAATGGCATAAGTTGCACGTGAGATGTGATTCCCTGGACAATTTCCTTAACCTCTTGATCACCCCATACACAAGTCTCTGAGAGCTTCTCCTCTTTCCTCAAGCCTCCTACATCATCAATCTCCTTCAAGCTAAAAACTTTGTTTCTACTTTAATAAGAAAATAGATATTATTCACCAGAAGCTTGTTCTTTTTCCCTCCTGAGATCTCAAACCCTTGCTTTTCTCTCCTTCTTTGCCCTGTGCTCTAAGAGAATGTCTCTGTCCTCACCTCCTCACCATACCCCTCACCTTATGAATATCACATCTTCAATCATTGTATACTCACGATTGATACCACAGTGATCACTTTCTTTCTGATATTCAATCTCTCCTTTTTCAGTGGATCCTTTCATGTCTACAAATAAAAATAAATCCCTCATTCATTCATCATCATCACCATCATCACGATCATCATGATCATGATCATGATCATCATCATTCATCACCATCACCTAAATAGACCCTACGAATGCTTAAAATCACATTCTCTTATCTATAATAATAACAATAATGTGTATATGGTGCTTTCTTCGTGTCAGGTACTGTGCTAACTGCTTTACAAGTATTATCTCATTTGATCTTTACAAGGACCCTAGGAAGTAAGTGTTATTATCATCCCCATCTGAGGAAACTTAAGCAAAGTCACTTAAGTGACTTCCCTAAGGTCAAACAACTAATATGTGAATGAGGTTGGATTTGAACTCAGGGTTTCCTAACTCTAGGCCTAGTACTGTAT
>NW_027185761.1:36127620-36138236 GCF_028583685.1 Petaurus breviceps papuanus | reverse complement strand
GACAGACAGACAGATTGTATACACACATACACATTGCTGTTGTGTTTATCTTTTGTTCTCACATCAGGGAAACGATGACGTGACTTACAGTTGACTTTGCTTTGAGTGAAGGAGGACTGTGCAAGGTCATGAGCCTCACTTTCTCTCCCCCAGCCTTCTGGATCCAGTGATCAGATATTCATCAGATAACTGGAGATGATCCAGAATGCAATGCATACACTTACACACACACACACACACACACAATATGTGTCTGTATAAAAGGCTCACAAACAGCCATGTGATGAAGTTGTTATCATTATCCCCATTTCACAGAGGAGGAGAATTAGGATATGAGAGTTTAAGGGAATCCCTCAGAGTCACATAGGCAAGGTTTACCTGAGGTGTGATTCAAATCCAGGTTTTCCTATCTCTGATTCCATAGCCCTTTTTCAACACCACTCTCCCTCTCTGACCACAAGATAATCTAGTAAACTGAGGAGGTGAAGGAATCTTTAAGTCATCATTAAATATTTGTAAATCATGCCTAGAAAAGTAAGGAGAGAGAAAAGGCACATGGAGTAATGGATGGAGGCCTTCTAGCTCAAAGATCTGTCTTCAGTCGGTCAACAAAAATTAAGTGCTTCTTTATGTGTTAGACACTGTGCCAATCACTGTGGGTGCAAAGATGGGCAAAAACATAAGCCCTGACTTCTCAGAGCTTACATTGGAATTGAAGAGCAAATGTGGGGGGAAATGTATCCTGTAGAAATTACAATGCCAATAACAGATAATTTCAGAAGGAAAATACTAAGAATTGACAGGGTGGGTAAAAGGGTCCTTGAAGATGAAAGAAGGAACAGCCTTTAAAAAAAGCCAGGGTAAAGTCCTGCTTTTGATACATACTATCCATGTGACTTTGGACATATTGTCAAACCTCTTGGTGTCCCAGACATCCCTCTAAGAATATTTCTTAAAGACTAGAGCTACTGATCAACATGGGTTGAAGGAAGGGCTTCCTACAAAGGGACCTCTCTCCAGGCTGAAGAAATGATGGGTCTGAATAAACAATATAAGGGGAAATAGGTTGACCTATTGGGCTTCTATTAAACTTTAAAGAAGGATGCTCTGATTGCTCATGAAGAATTAGTCCAGAAGATCTATTTAAAAGAAAAAATCAAATTAGGCTCCAGGTGATTGTATGACCAAACAGTGACATGTCTGGATGCTCCCCAGTTTCTAAATTGCTCCTAGCTACAGGAGTAAGTAGGGTGCTCTGGGAGACTTGCTCATATTCTCAGGGCACTGAAGTGTGCTTAATGCCCTGTAACCATAAAGTACTAGCAGCAGAAAAGAAGTTAATGGTGCCAGAGAGAGTGTCAGGCTGAGGACCGCCAGCTTCATCTCCATACTCACTGCAGGAGAGGTGATTAAAGTATACACACTTTCCTTTGGGGGGGGAGGGCAGAGAAAAGAAAGAAAAGCAAACATGATTTTCCTTTCCTCACAGAAGCTGCTTCACTCTTGTCACTCTTATTGGCAGCTGAACACAATATAAAGCTACAAATCTAATACCACGGCACAAGTGATGGCAATGCAACCTCGTGCGGAATCCATACATCTTCTGGCTTAGACTGCTGGTGCCAAGTTCTCTGGAGACACCAAGAGGATTAATAACTTGTTGGTCATGTCAGCCAAGGAAACTGAACACCTCAGGGGGTCTATCGGGTGCTCCTTGGTTCTAACCATAATGCTATGTGGAGAGTGAAAGCTGTCCATTTTGTGTTTGGGAGAATAATAGGCTGCTCAGATGTATGCCTACCTGTCAGAATTATGGAATCTCAGAGCAGGGAGGGATTTCTGAGGCAATCTAGGATGAAGAATATCTAAACAAAAATCCTTTTAACAACAAATGTGATTAGTGGTCATTTAGCATTTCTTTGGAGTCCTCAGGAATATACAGCCTACTGCTTCCAGATCCAGTCCATTTCTTTTGTGTGTGTGTGTGTGTGTGTGTGGCAGTTCTGTCTCTTAAGATGTTTTCTTACATCAATCCTACATTTCTCTTTTTAACTCCTACCCTTCTCTCCTTATTCTGGTTTCTTGGGCCAACAATCCCTCTTTGGGACCAAGTTTTCCCATCAATACCTTAAGAACCTCAGTATGGGTTGGTACATTTGAGTCTTTTGAAGAAAATCACTTTAATTAAAGTGAAAATCATCGTATTCCCATGTAATCATGATTGTGAAGTCAGAACCAACAAGTTCCATGTTAAAGACATTCATAAAATGGTCAAGGTTTGGGGGACAGTATGCAGTATACACATCCCCCTTGCCTGCACCATTTAACAACATAGCTAAAACAGATGGCACAATTGTAATCCAAGCTTATTTTTGTTTTTCTTCCAGCATGTACTGCAGTATTTTTCTCAGAGCAATGAACTGGGTTCCTTTAAAAAAATGACATTGATATAAAATGTAAATTATTGACAAGAGCTGAAATTTCCATTGAAAATAAGATTCATTGAAAAAAGGCAAGCAAATAATCATGAACCCGATGTTACAGGAACAAGGTGACTGTGAATGGTCCCAGCTCAGGAGTACTGAGGGCTCAAGAAGTACAGGAATCAGTCATTAGACTGCTTGGCAATAAAGCTTCTTTCAAAAGGAGCCAAAATTCCATAGCAACTGGAAAGATGTATGGGTCAGGACACATCAAGCTGCAAGTAATATAGCTGCCTCATGGAACCCCTTCCCTCATAAAGATACTGCTCAGATATTATGTTCTACATAAGCCCCCAACTATTGGTTATCCCTCCCCAACTACCTTGCATTGGCTATTATTACATGGCTATGCAGTTTCTTTCTGTGTCTCACTTTCTCCTGTCTCTCTTTCTCTCTTCATATACATAACATATATACTACATGCATGCATGCATGCATACATACATACATTATCCACTTTCCATCAGTAGCTCTGCTTTGTTTAGACTCTGTGGAATATCCTGCCCCATCTAAGATAAGCTGATCACTGGAAATCTGTCATCATGTTGATTAAATCAGTTTTTGATACTCAAAGCTTTCTCAATTCCCTCAACCTCCTCCACCTTCTGATTGGCAGACTGGAGGGTGAAGAACAAAACTCCTCCCATTTCCTTTATAGAGTGCTGGATCTGAACTTTTCGGGTAACTCTCAACTTTCCCTTCACAGCTCTGCTTGGTTTCAACTTACAGAATATCACATCCCCTGATGTCTCCCCCATCCCCCTTTTGCAGCTTCCTTTGCTGTGTTGTCTTCCCATGTTTGATTGTAAGCTCCTTAAGGTAAAGAATTATCTGTTTTCTTTTTTTCTTATTTGTATCCCCAGTGCTTAGCACAGTGCATGGCACATAGTGTACACTTACAAATATTTACTGATTTGAATTTATTGAAATGAGTGTGTATGTTTGTGCACACACAAAGATAATATACATATTTATATATAATGTACAAATGTATTTGTGATATAGCTACAGATAGACATGTATACATATGCATATATATGTGTGTGTGTATATATATATATATATATATAGAGAGAGAGAGAGAGAGAGAGAGAGAGAGAGAGAGAGACAGAGACAGAGACAGAGACAGAGACAGAGACAGAGACAGAAACAGAGAATACTATATATGTACTTGTATCTCCCATTTCAGTCTGGAATCTTACTTCAAGTAGGAATTGTTTCATTCTTTGAACATGCCCTCAGCAGCTAGCCCAATATCAAGCACATAATAAACTA
Organism: Petaurus breviceps papuanus; assembly: GCF_028583685.1. Lineage (NCBI taxonomy): Eukaryota > Metazoa > Chordata > Mammalia > Diprotodontia > Petauridae > Petaurus > Petaurus breviceps. The sequence goes on along the minus strand of NW_027185761.1, from coordinate 36,134,478 downwards.
GTTGATTGACCAATTGCTCAAACTGCTGTTGGGGCAAGTCTTTCCATTATTTTATAACTAAGAAAGGTTTATCATGGGATTTAAACATTAAAAACCAATCACATTGGAAGCAAATGTGTTCATTTTGACTTTACTGTTGAGAGAAACATGACTTTCCAGAATATGATTTTTCCATGCATCCTTCAAAATATTCATTGGGAAAGAAATCTTTATTTCATGATAATATGCTCACATTCACAGGAATTACTGGTAAGAATGCATTCATGATAAATAGAAACACTGTTTGCTGAGTGTAAAATTGAAATAAGGGAAACTTTGACAGATAGTTAGATCTTCATCTACTGGTACCTAGTAGGCAATTAGTAAATCTTTACTGCTTAAATGACTCTTTTTCTAACAAGTGAAAATTTATTTAAAAAATGTTGATAGATGTGATAGAAAGGCATATTTATTGTTCACTTTTTTTCAGTTGTGTCTGAATTTTTGTGACCTCATTTGGTATTTTCTTGGCAAAGAAACTGGAGTGGCTTGCCATTTCCTTCTCCAGCTCATTTTGTAAATGAGAAAACTGAGGCAAATAGCGCTAAGAGGATTGTCTAGGTTCACACAGCTGGTCAGATTTGAAATCAGGAAGGTGAATTTTCCTAACTCTAGACCCAGAACTCTATCCATTGCACCACCTAACTGCCCTGTATTTGATGACCTAATTGTTCAATAATTAATTTGTTCCTTGTATTCCTAACTCAGAACAAGAATATACTCAGAGGGTGATGAAATAGAGAGACAAAAAGTTTTGTCCTTACTCAGATCCCTGGATACATTGACAATACCTATCATATGAGTAATTTTTGGATCTCCACCATGGAGTCAATAATTTGACCTACACAGGATTGATAGCATAGCTGGAAATTCTAAATGGTTTCCATTGTCCTTATTTGATTATATTCAAACTGAGCCTCTGACTGACTTCTTTTCTTTTCTCTTTAAGTGCTTACAAAGAATCCCATTTTCACATTCCACCTTTATGAACATAAGTGATGATTATTTATGTAGTTCCATACCCATTCCTCCAGGTCATCTGTCAGTTACTCAACTCAGCTGTAATCAGGTTGTTGTGTATGAGCAAAATAAGCTACTCTTCCCTTGCTAGGCTCCCAAATGACCTTCTATGCTCCTAAGTCTTTCTTCCACTCTTCTCTGACATTATCGGCATTTACTAACACCTTAAGAATATTCTAGACAGGCGATTTAATTGAGAATTGACCTTGTTGCAGACATAGGCTTCACCAGCTTAAAGACTTATATTCTTATACTATAAGCCCAAACTAGTTTTCCTGACTTACTACTTATTACTCCTCAACACAAATTCTATATTCCAGTCAAATGGGACATCTTGTTTCTGGGACATTAAATATATTGTCTCCAAGGCATTTACACCAATAGTCTCCTTCAACTCAACCCCTTTCCTAACTCCTCTCCATGATTAGAATATTTTACTTCTTTTTTTTCTATTTGGAATGCTTGGTCATATTTAAGGCATTTCCTCTTTATTAGTCTTTTGTTGAATACACTGATTACTACCACTTCTCATACCCTCCCATTTCCAAATTTTATTTACTGGTTTGGTGCCAATTCCTTGTTCCTTGCTTTATTGCATTAGAAAACCAAAGCACTGGGTTGCTCCCATTATTTGCTTCCTTTTTTCATCATTATACTTCACTGATCAAAATTGAAGAAAGTTTGATGAAAGTCCTGGGTTGGTACACTCCCAATTTATGTTGTATAATATTCATTGTGCCTTCATGGTTGCAAGGTAATCCTTTGATTGTTCCCTCATTAATTCTCCATCTTCTACCTCATAGTAGCTATTCTAACTTTCTCTTCTTCCTTCCTATCTCCCACCCTTACTCATTCCTCACCTCATGCTTTATTAGGAAAACAATGGCCAGTTACTTTGACCTCCTTTCCCCCTTTCTGTTCATTATAATCCATTGATATGTCCCCCCATCCCTCCTTCTTAACTCCATCAATGATGAAAAGGTAACCCCTTATTCCTGAGTTCCTAGATAAATAGGTAGGGGAGAGAAAGACAGTGACAGAGAGAGAGAGAGACAGAGAGAAAGAGAGAGACAAAGAGAGAGAGACAGAGAGAGACAGAGAGAAAGACAGAGAGAGAGAGACAGACAGAGACAGAGAGACAGAGAGAGATAGAGACAAAGACAGAGAGAGAAAGAGACAGAGACAGAGAGAGACAGAGACAGAGACAAAGACAGAGAGAGACAGAGTCAGGCCGTATACTAAGTGCATAGACATACAACACATATTTAGATGCATGCACATTCAGGTGTGCTTTTCCACCTTTGGCATCCACCTAGCATTCAACTCTGAGCAATGACTCAAAGAAGTATGTATAGCAGCCATACCCAATATGCCATCTTGGCAGATGGGCTAAAACAGGTTCAGGGTTACTAACGGGCTTCAAACCTGTCAGTGAGTTTGGGGAGTGTTTACCCCAAGTGTGTGAAGACTTCCCTCAGCAGAATGGGTGAATGAGAACAATTTGTTCCAGTGGCCCTGAAGCTGACTTTGTGGAGCTCTTAGAGCTTAATCAGACATAAGAGAAACCAAAATCATTGACTATGTCCTAGGCGGTTGACAGTGGTCTTAACTTTTCTCTTGCCACTATAATTCTGTGACTCTGAAAATGAGGCTGATAACTTTGTACAACTCTGCCTTACTTAAATTCCATTCATGAACAAGTGAAGCCATCACCCCATGATGTCCCTGGTCCTCTTCAAAAGTCAAGGACAAACAACAATATATAGGGAATAAAATGTAAGATAATTTACACTTTAAGTGGGGGTCAAGTCATTGCAATCACCCCCTCACTGATAATTTTCAGTTTTTTCATTTCCACTGGTTCCTTCCCTGCTACCTACAAATATACTCAACTCAATCCCTTCTAACCATCAAATAAATTAACTGAACCTATTAATCTCTCAAACTATCTACCTATATTTCATCTATTCTCAGCCAAATTTCAGTATGATGGGGGCTATCTATACTTATAGCCTTAACTATTTTCCCTTCCCTTCCCTTCATATCTTACTTCTGATATAATCACTCAACTGGTACTCTGGTCACTGAAATTGCCAGAGTTCTCTTAATTTCCAAATCTGGTGATATTTTCTCAGTTCTCACCATTTTTGACATATTTGCATCATTTGACAGTGCTGAAAATCCTTTTCTCCTGAATCCTCTCTCCTCTCTAGATTTTAATATCATAACTCTGACTCAGTTGTCTTTCTACTTATTTGACTATTCCTCATCTTCGTTTGCATATCATGCTTCCTTATTTTGGGCATTCCATCAGTCTCTGCCCTATGCCTCTCCCCCCTTATTTCTATACTTTCTCTTGCTAAAATCAAGAGCTCCTATCATCTTTTTTTTGCCTTTTGGAGGGCAATTTGGGTTAAGTAACTTGCCCAAAGTTACATGGCTAGTTTTTTTTTTGTGTGTGTGTGGGTGTTAAGTTTCTAAGGCTGGAACCGAACTTGGGTCCTCCTGACTCCGGGGATGGAACTTTACTCACTGCGCCACCTAGCCATGGGCTCCTATCATCTTAATTCTTACTATACTGATGATTCTTGCATATATATTTCCATCTCTAGTCTCCTGAGCTCCAGTCCTACATTACCAGTTGTCTATTATATATTTTGAACTGGATGGCCTAGAAATATTCAAAACTCAATATATCTACAACTAAACTCATACGAAAAAATAAACACCTTTGAACTTCCTTAATTCTGTCAAATACCACTACCTTTCTAGTTATCCATATCTGGTAACTTGTTGTCTTCCTTTACCCATAAGTCTACACATATACTTATAGAATCATAGGGATGCAGAATTTGAGAATTAGAATGAAAATCGGGGCCATCTAGTTCAGTCCATCTTGAGAAGGAATATGCATATAACTGACAAGAGATGATCTGGTATCCCTTTGAAGACTTCAATGGAGAGGGAATGCATTATGCTCAAGACAATTTTTTTAAAAACTCTGATTATTAGGAAGTGTTGTCATTGTTTGAACTTAAATTTGTCTCTTCGCAAATGCATTTGCCAAATCTTGTCTTTTTATTCCCACAATAGTTCTTACATCTACCAACTCCTCTCCACTTATACAAATATCAGCCCAGTTTAGGTTCTCATGACCTGTTGCCTGAAATATGGCCTTTCGTTCTTAATTGGTTTCCCTAACTCAAGATCTAAAATCCCTCTAAAATCCATCCTCTATATATCACCAAAATGATTTTCCTAAAGTGTAAGTATGACAATTTCTTTTTCTTCCTGAATCAACTAATTTGGCCTTCAAAAAGGTTTGAGAGAAATAATTTCTAGGTAATTTAAACATTTTATTAATAATTCCAGCATTTTCAATAAAATGATGGTCATTTGGTCATCTCTCTCTTAGACCAAAGACCCCAAAGTTTATATGCCATTGGAAGAGCAGGTGTAAATCCTTAGGGTGTCAACCAACTCTGGCTGGTTAACAGTTAATGAAAGTGAATATTAAAATGAGAAGGTGGGTCATATTACAATGAGGGTCTTGGGGTAACAAGTCTTAGTCAAAGAGACTTATCAATTTTCATATCACCTATCTGACAAAGGGAGGATCCACATTTTCCCAGACCTGTCTGAGTAAAGACAAGGAGCAGGAATGCACCCAATAGTCTAAACTTAGAATTTCCTTTACTGTCTGATCAGATCTTGACCTGGCTAAGATTTCCCACACTGGTTGATTTCTGAATGAAGAAGTAGAAAGGGAAAAAAAAACTTGGCCTTAATATAATACTTAATTATTAAATACAAGAGAGAAATAACCATTCTCACACTACAGCAATTCACTATTACCTCTAACATTGAATAAAAATTCCACGTTTATTAAATTTAAAATACTTCACATTTTGGCCCTAAATCCCCTATGTAGCTACATCCATCCCTTCTGTTCATACAATGTGCCAGTCAAAATAACCTTTTTAATTGCTCCTTTTGGACCACATTCTACACAACACTTTTGTCTTCACATTGGCTGTCTTTCATGGATGGAACAGATCCCTTTTTCATCTTTATCATGCAAAATCTTTGGTTTATTTCAAGACTCAGATGCTGTTATACCTTTTCACGGTAATCTTTTCTGATTCTCCCAAGATTTTAATGTATCCTTTGTTAATAAATCACTTTTATTCTAGCTAGCATATGCCTATTTATATAACTATCTTCTTTTTAGAATAGATTGTAAATTGCCTACAGATTACTTCCAAATATTGTTTCACTTTTGTCTTTCTCTCCCTTTTCTACTCATAGAAAGCCTGACACATAAGAGGTATTTCATTATTTTTTAATGATTTATTCATGATAATACTGATTTTTTTCAATTAGTATGTAAGCTTCCTGAGGGCTTGACCCATTTTCATTTTTATCCTAGTATCGTCAACACAGCACAGAGCCTGCAAATGACAGGGGCTTATTATGCTTGTTGAATTAACTGAATAGAATATAATAATCATAGACTTCTTTCTCAGTGTTCTAAGATATTTTATAGCCATGGGTTAAAAAAAAAACAATTTGTGAAATGAAATATGTGTGTAATCTCAGATAACTGGGACAGCCACCTAATTAGCATAGCTCTCTTTCAAAGAGAATGAGCAAAATGATTAAGCAAGCTCACATGCCTAGCCTAGGAAAAGGTTATCTAAAGCATGAAGGCATTTGACAAAGTATCCTGTTCTTGGTTCCCATCTGTTCTTGTTCCTTCTACCCTTTATAGGAAGTTCTTTTTTTAAAATTTTATTCCTATGCTCAGTGAGATGTAATAATAATACTTAATATTTTGATAACATTTGCATATAACAGCTCTGTTAGGTTTTTAGTGGGAGTATTATTTCTCCATTTTTATAAGGGAGATACATGAAACCTAGAAATAAGTGACTCACCCAAGGCAACACACCTAGCACTTTTAGGAGGTAGAACAAAACTACATGTCTTGACTCAGAATATGATCAGTAGAGAGGAGGAATTCAGGTGGGAGTGGCAAATGTTATGGCCAATGAAAGGATTATGGGGATTGAAAATGCAATTTTTGGAGCCAGCTACAAAGCTCAGTGGAAAGAGCACTGGGCCTAGAATTAGGAAGACAATAAGTTCAAATGCCGTATCAGACACTGTTTACCTCAGTAACTCAACAATAAAAATATGGATAATAATAGCATATAACTCACAGGGTTATTGTGAAGATACAGAGATCATCTCTGTAGTGTCCCTGGAGCATAGCGGGTGCCATATAGATGCTCTTTATTAATATATTCAATAAGGCTTAAAACAATATGTTGGAATCAAGTTGTACACAGCTATAAAAATTAGATGGAGTTCACATTTTTATCCTATAGTTAATAGGAAGTTTTCAGACCTGATTAAATAGAAGAACCATATGGTTTGATCAGCACTTGAGCAAAATTACTTTGGCAGTTGTGTGCAGAATAGATTGGAGTGGGGAAAGCCTGGGAGAAAGAAGATGAAAGGGTGGAAACTTGGGCAACATCCACAATTAGGGTGCATGATTCAGATGTCAGGGGGAAAAATAAATTCAAAAGCTAGGTGGCACAGTGAATATAACACTGGCCCTGATGTCAGGAGGTCATGCGTTCAAATCTGGCCTCAAGACATTTAACACAAAAAACTAGCTGTGTGACCTTGGCCAAGTCACTTAACCCCAATTGCCCTACCTTTCCCCTTTCCAAAAAGCAAAAAGGAAAGAAAGAAAGAAAGAAAGAAAGAAAGAAAGAAAGAAAGAAAGAA
>NW_027185761.1:36072926-36127610 GCF_028583685.1 Petaurus breviceps papuanus | reverse complement strand
AAGAAAGAAAGAAAGAAAGAAAGAAAGAAAGAAAGAAAGAAAGAAAGGAAGGAAGGAAGAAAGAAAGAAAGGAAGAAAGAAAGAAAGGATGTGAACCAGGAGCCACTAATGTCATGCATACCCAAATATTATCCAGGAAAAATGGTAATAAGGAAACAAATGAATGAATTAACAAACAAATAAACAAATGATCAAACAAATGAACGAGCAAATGAATATGTATGTGTATATGTGTGTGCATACATATATGCATATATAGGCACAGTTGGTCATTAAGTATGAGGATTGAGAAATGACAATCACATTAAGTGATTAGAGATCACCAGTAACTTTGAAGAGAGCATTTTGAGTTGATTGGACTCAGAAACAATATTGAAGCTATAGGTTCTATTGAAGTTTGTTTGGTTTTGTTTCATTGAAGGATATCAATATATTTGAAGATAAAAGGGAAAAAAAAGAAAAAAGTGATGGAGAAATTGAAAGTTTTAGATAGAGAGAAGATGATTGAAAATATATTCCATAATCCATATTATCAATATAATCTGTCAAATTAGGGGTACATGTCAAGGAGCCAGGCCTGGCAAGGAGAAGAACCAATTTATTGTAAGAAACTGGTATTAAAAGAGAGTGTTGAAAAAAAATTAAGGGATTTCGAGATGAAGAGAATGAGAGAAAAGACAATTCATGTTGAATAGTCTCAGTTTTGTTGGTAAAGTAAGTATCTTCGCTGAGATAGAAGGTAAAGGAAGGACTATGATACTTGAGGGAAATAAAAGTAAGACTCAAATGTCTTTTGTGGGAAATGAGATAAGATATCAATTAGGGAGAAATAAAATGACTGACTGCCTTGCTGCAGTGAGGACCCAGTTGAAGGTGGATAGTATGAGTTTGTAATTGATCCATTCAGCATGTGTGTGTGTGTGACTTTCTTCACTTACATTCAACCACAGGTGAGGAGGATTTTCAGTTGGAGTAATCAGATGGTAGAATTAATCCAAGGCTAAAGTCTAGCAAGATGAAAGTAGTAATGAAAAAAGGGAAGGAGGTATTTGAGAATACAGGAAGAAATAGATTTTCATTTATTAACCTGTTCATCTTCTTTTTAAGATATCTATCCCTTGATCTCTTCATTTTCCTTTTGTCCTACTTCTCTCTTCATTACCTATAACTCTAAATAGGTACTTACACATAGTCTTGCTGTAATACCGTATCAGAGTTTATATGTGACCCTAGATTCCTGAGGGATATATAAAATAAGTGCAAGATTTAGAAACCCCAGACACAGATTTGGGTTTCAAATTCTGTGTCCCAGTCTAGCTAACTACATCAAGGCTCATCATGGGTAAACTGCCTACTTAGTGATGAATTCTTTGGCCCTGGCAGCTCATGGAACAAAAAAATATATATATATAAAATAGCCTATTCTCATGTGCTTCCTCTTTATTATTCTGCAGAATGATGAATAAGAGAACAAAAGTGCCCAAGTATAATGCATTCATCAATTTTCTTGTCTGACATTTGTCTGATGACCAATGAATAGATATCCTGCTACAGAAAGAGAATAATTTCAATCTTAACATTGTCACTCTACATGAACTCTAAAGATGGAAGGAAGTTCCAGCTAAATGAACTCACATGTCTTCCTTCAGAATGTAAATAAAGGAAGTGATGGAATTATGTTTAAGATATTACAGAAATATCATTTTTAAAAGAGGTCTTTATTAGCTCCTTTATAAAACAAGCAAATGGAGGATCTGGAATTTAAGGTAATTTATCCATGTTCACATATTTATTAAGTGTCAGTGGTGGGATGGGAACCCAGATCTTCCTAACTCTAAATACAGAACTCTTTCAGATATGCCACATTCATCCAGTTGAATGGAAAATGTGGTTTAGAATTGATAACAAGATGCCAAATCTCACAGACTGCACAAAACACATAGTTGCATGTATCAGGAATAGATTAATTGATAAATGAATTAGAGAGTGATCAATATAAATCATATATACTGATGTTATATGTAACAACACAAAATGAAAATTGTTGTATTTAGCATAAATGAAATGAAAAATGACTGATGACAATGTGGAAAATATTCTTTTCTAAACACTGTATATAGTTAGACTACTGATTTGTTAAAATAAAGAATAAAACTAAATATAAACCTAGAAGAAAGAATAAACATGAGAATGTTTTCTTTGCAATGAAAATAACACCAACATGATCGATTAAACTTTTAAATCTGGATATGGGAAATGAACAGAAGAAAGAGAGTAAAATAGTTTATGATCATTCCCTATGTAGAATTCTGTCTCTGTCTCTGTCTCTCCCTCTCTTTGTCTCTCTCTCTTTCTCTGTCTCTGTCTGTCTGTCTGTTTCTCTCTCTCTTTCTCTCTGTCTCTCTCTCTGTCTCTCCCCCCTCCCTCTCTCTCTCGTCTCTCTCTGTCTCTGTCTCTCTCTGTGTCTCTCTCTCACTTGGCTACATTTCATCTGCCATAAAATGGTATTTAAAAAAAAAAACAATTCCGCATGGTGTTTAGCAACATGTATATTCTTTAGCACTTCCATTTTGAAGTCAACATATGTCATTTACCTCTAGTTTCTCCAGCAATTTTCTATATGATCTCTTCTGGTTACCTTTCTATTAGGTTTCTCCAAAACTGAGAGGGCATTAAAGTCTGCTGCTATTATTATATTGTCTGTCTTAATACAAATATTATTTTATTATTTATAAAATAAATGTATAATTATATAACTATAGAGATTATATATTGAATTTTATAAATAGATAAAATAAACATAAAATTAATTTTGTTCATGAAATTAGATAGTCTTTTGAGCATGTAATTTTAATATTGATATTGGTTTCATGTCTTTGACTGCCTTCAGTATATTTTAGCTTATTTATACATTTATATTCCCAGAATATTCCTTTTTTGTTTATGTAATATCATAAAACTCCTGCTTTAATTTTTTTATTTAGCTGATACATAGCAAATTTTATTACAAGTCATTTTAATTTTTCATGTCTTTAACTTGTATTTTCCTGTGAGCAACAAACTATAGAATTTTACTTTCTATCCATTATCATTCTCATTCAATACATTGAATTGCTGAACACATTATCATTTAAATTTAATAGGGTTGGGTTTATATTTCCTCTCTGTCTCTAAAATTTTACCCCCAAATGAGGATGCTTTAGTTCTTTGCCTTCAAAAATTCTGTACTGTCTCTTCAGTTATTTTTACTTTATTCATTCAAAACAAACCAATTCCCATGGGCTCTCTTCTACTCACTCCAAACCCCCTGTCTTATTTGTTACAACTTTTTCTAGTTTTTGAACATTTATTTAAATTCCTAATTACTTTTTCTTTCTTCTTTTTTCCTTACCTTCCCCCCCTCTCATTTTAATAGTTAAACAAAATCTCCCTTGTTATCGCCATTCAACTTTTTTGATTTTCAGTTTTTTTAATCTTCCTTGTCTTTAATTTTTCCCTTTAATCTATTAGTTAAGTATATTTCCTTTCTGGCTATTCTAAACTTTTTTATTATATGATTCATTGCATTTATACTATTTTGTGTTTCCTTAATCACTCTGTTTTTCACAGAATTAAAGTTTCTAAGATACCAATTTCTTTCAAACAGTTATGTTCTTGCTTTGTAGATCTGTGCCTAGTTTCCCATTTTTCTGTTGTTCCTCACATCTACTAGTATTATTTCCTGCAGTGGATAGAAAGGATAGAAGGATGGTCCCAGGGTAGAGATTTTCTGCTGTCCCTGATTTTTCAGTTCATTACAATTCCCATCCATTTGCATGATCTTTTTGCACCATTTACCATGGAAGCTCTTTTTCTGAGTCTGTGCCCTCCCACACTTCTATATGTTAGTTTCCCCAATCAGTTTTAATTCACCTCTTCCTGAGCCAGGATGATCCCCACAAGGGTGCAACATTCACTCAGAAATAGCAGTTCTGCAGATTATATCCAACCCTATAGATTACATCCATTTAAGATGCATATCTCTTATTGACTTTTTGGTTTTTGTGTTCAAAATTTCTTGATGATTGCCTTTTATTGTTTCTTACATTATATTGTTCAATTTTTGGCTTGCTATATTCTTCTTCTTCTTCTTCTTCTTCTTCTTCTTCTTCTTCTTCTTCTTCTTCTTCTTCTTCTTCTTCTTCTTCTTCTTCTTCTTCTTCTTCTTCTGGTTTTGGAGGGGTTAAGTGACTTGCCCAAGGTCACATGGCTAAGATTTTTTTTGTTTTTGTTTTTTGGTGTGTGTGTGTTAAGTGTCTGAGGCTGGATCTGAACTCAGGTCCTCCTGACTCCAGGGCCAGTGCTCTATTCATTGTGCCACCTAGGCACCCCCTGCTATATTTTTCTGATAAGTTGTCACATTACAGCCTGTCTTTCAGATCAATATGATTTTCTTGCCTAGAGATTATGTTTTCTTTAATATTATTGCTTTTTGGTTTTCTACTTTCAGATTGTCCTTCACATCATATACTGGTGTTCCCAGGCTGTTGCTCTCTCTTCCTTTTCATTTTAGCTATTTGTCACTGTGGATATATTGTTTTTCTTTTAATTTCCCAGTTATTTGTCTTGTACAAACAAGACATTTTGCTTTTTTGATTCTAGGTTATTTTTGATAAATTCATGAATATCCTGATGTGGTTACATGCTTTCTTGGGAATCCACAGAATCCTCAACCTCAATAGATATGAATTTATTATCCTTTCATTTGTAGCATCGATTCAAAGGTTTGTTTGCTAAATTAGATGTCTTGGAAAACATTTTACCTTCTGTTATTAATATCTAATTATTTGAGGGAGATCTTCAATTGAATTTTTTCTCCTCAGATTTTTGTTACTATCAATAATTTTTCTTTATAGTCATCTACTGATAATTTTCTGACTTGGATATCAAAGCTTTCTCAGATGCCCTTCATGCTGGTGAATTCACTTTTCCCTGACCTTAGTTCCTTACCTAAATGACTGTTTTTAATTCTCAAGGTTGTTGCTTCATTGTATTAATGACATTGTAGTCTGTGGAGACAGGTGTAATTACTTTTCATTTTGTTCATAATTCTTATTTTGGAGAGATTTTAGAGGTAATGAGAATCAAAGAAAAGATTCATTGTAAACTAACAGTAAATATTAAAAAAAAAAGAAAAAGGAAATGTTTAGTCCTCTACCTTGATGGTCTTATAATCCAGAGGTCTTGAACTATTCTTCTTAAGACCTCTGAGGTTATCCCTGGAATAAAACTATCTCTTTTAATACTAATGTTCTGCTGATAGAGTTTAATAGTTATTTTATATAATGAACTACTCTCTGAAGAATTAAAGTTGAAGATTACTCAGAGGGCAATAGAATCATTCATAGTGTCCATGAGCAGATTTTGATGCATGAGAAATTATTAATGATGTAGGAGAAAAGGATTTCGTGGGAAAAAAATTATTAGCAAAAAAGGGACTAGTAGCATAATAAGAATGAAAGAGAACTTGAATACTGCATACTCCAGTGAAATTTAGTCAGTCTCTAGAGATCTAGAGGAATTAATTGATCAACCCAAAATGGTGGTGCTTAAACTGGTTTTCAAAGGAATTGAGGGATATTCTAAGGCTGAGGTCAGAACATTTTATATATCTTTTTAGAATATCTTTTAGGCACAGTGGCTAACACCAATGCCAAAGTAGTGAAATATAAATTAGAGAGTCATATTTGAGGATTAGAGCAGTGAGAAGTTTGGTTGCTTGGAGTGTGGCAGGGAGAGTTATGTCCAGTGACACTGGAAATAGAAGTTGGGGCCAGAAGCTAAACAGAGGTCTTGATGTTTTATCCTAGAGGCAAGAGGTACTTGATTGACTATGTGAGCGACAGGGTTAGCCCTTCATTTGTGTTAACTTTCTTTGGCAGCAGTATATATGATGGACTGGAGTCTTGAGAGGCTTCTAGCAAGGAGATACAGAGAGTATTGCAATAATTATGTTGAGACATCCTGAGATCCTGAAATAAGGAAGTACCTGGGTAAGTAAAAAAACAGGGCAGGGTGTGTGAGATATGTAGGGAAGGACACCAGAATTTAGCAACTGATTAGATATGTTAGTCAAAAGGGAGAGGACATAGAAGAATGAACAAAGGCTATAAACCCAGAAGATTAGAAAGTGGGTCATGCCTGTGACAGATATAGGGAAGTATAAGATAAAAGGAGGTTTGGGGGAAAAGATGATGTCAGTTTTGGTGAACTTCAGTTGTCTCCTTTGATTTTAATTTTCAATGCCCTGTAGCCAATTGGTGATGCAGGTTTGAAACCAGGAGAGAAATGGAAGTTGTATAGAGGTGGTAATTAAGCCTAACCAAGCTAATGTCATTTCCAACAGGAAAAAAGAATAGGGTAATAGGGAAAAAAGGCCTTGGGGGAAAAATACAGAGTGGGTTTGAACTCAGGTGTTTCTGATTCGAGCACTAGTATTTTGTCAACTGTACCACTAGCTACCTGGTTATTAGCTGGTAAACTGTGTAGGAATAGATACAGAGATAGACAAGGTAATTAATAATAGCATTATGGAGAGAGAGAGAGAGAGAGAGAGAGACAGACAGACAGACAGACAGACAGACAGACAGACAGACAGAGACAGAGAGACAGAGAGAGAGACAGAGACAGACAGAGAGAGAGAGAGAGAGAGACAGAGACAGAGACAGAGACAGAGAGAGAGAGACAGAGAGACAGAGAGAGAGAGACAGAGAGAGACAGAGAGACAGAGAGAAACTGGAATTAAGAAAGATTGGGGAAACTGTACCATAGAAAGTGGGACTTTAGTTGTGAGGTAAGCAGTAGGAAAGCAAGAAAGAGGGGGAAAGGAGGAAGAAAGGAATTAAGGGATGAAGGAAGATGGGGTGAGAAGGAAGGAAGAATGAGGAGAGTGAAATAAGGAGGTAGGGTAGGGAAGGAAGGAAGGAAAATGGAAGGGAAAGAAGGGAAGGAAGATTAGGGGAGGAAGGGTGGAAGGAAGGAAAGAAAGATGGAGGGAAGGAACAATTTATTTCATGGACACCAGTTTGCAAAGCCCTGTTCTAAATAAAGAGATTGAACACTGGGGTGGCAGAAAGTATGTTATTTGATTTTACTTTATTATTCTTTTTTAGAAAGGAAGGTTAAAAGTGTTGCATTGATAACTGATTGTGAAAAAATAGTAACTACTAATAGAGCTTAAGTAATAAAATGATAGGCTAAGAAAAACAAAATAATTTGAACATAAATAACAATAATGCACATTCATTTCTCTTTAACTCTATTATGGCATTTTTAACCCCCAAAATATGGATGAAACTCTGATAATTCAAATTCAGCAATGCACAAAACAAGGGTGCCTACACATGCCCCTGTTTCTTTCCATTCTAATGAAGTAGATCAATCACAGAGCACACAGTAAGTTGGCATTCTCTAGAGATAGTGATTATAGAAACTCCTAAGTGAGATTCAGAAATACGTCAAATAGAGAATTAAGCTTAAGTTTTCAAAAACAAAAACAAATTAATACATGTGTATTGTCCAAATGATGAAATTACATTATATATATATATATATATATATATATATATATATATATATATATACATACACACACAAATTTGTATGCATGTCAATAGGGTATATATACTCAGGAAGACCAGAGTTCAAAGTTGCCTTAAGATTCTTAATTGCTATGTCACCTAGACAAGTCATTTAACTTCTCTAAGTTGTATATCTGTAAATGGATTGATTTGTGAGATCAAATGAGATAATATGTGTAAAGAACTTTATGAAATTTTAAGGACAACGTAATGTCTAATTAGAGAGGGATAAACAGAGGGTTGAGGAGAGAGAGGAAGAAAGGAGGAGGAAGAGGGAGGAAGGAAGATAATGAGCATAAGTAGATTTATATTTTTACGATATAAACACTATATTTAGTAGGAAATATAAGATATATATCATATAAAAATCACATGCATATATATATACACCTATGTAAAATCAACTTTATTATGCTACCATTTATTCAGTGATTTAAGGTTTGCAAAGTTGTTTACAAATATTTCACAACCTTGTGTGGTAGGTGGTATTATTCTCTCATATAATCTACACACACACACATATATATATATACATATAGATGTATATAAACATGAACAAGTGATATCTATTCCAAAATATGCATATATAGTAAACAATTAATTGCATAATATTTACAATACAAGCTAAACATATAGAGAGATAAACAAATGTTAGAGAAAGGAAATGAAATATTTCCAGAATCAAATTGGAGAAGTGCCATCTTAATTGTTTTGGGAAAACACAATATTTATCTTAATATCTTAATTTCTCCCAGCTTTTTTGTTACAATGAACTATAATTTTACATGTATGTATACATATATTTACATGGACACATTTGTTTGAATAGTCATGCTATATGTCTGCAAATCATAGAATATTGCCATATCCATAGATATAAAAGTATGGGTCAACTAAAAGGCAATGGCAAAATACGTTGTGGATTGAAATGTGCTGTGACATTGCCAGAGAAGAATTGTTCCCTAAATGACATACAAGAGTGATATGATGAGAAAAGGAGTTGAACCAGTCATGTAGAATCATGAATAACACACAGAGAAACCCAATACAGCCAAAATTAGAAGGAAAGCAAAACACCAAGCAGAAAAAAAAAAGCTTTTTGCAAGTTTATTTGATATAGTTCCCATTGCTCAAATATATGGAGAATGGAGTCAAGTTTATAATAATGTGGCATTCCCCAACTGATAAGTGGTCGAAGGATATGAACAGGCAGTTCTCAGATGAAGATCATAAAGCTATCTATTGCCATATGAAAAAATACTCTGTCACTAGTGATTAAAGAAATACAAATTAACTATGAGCTAGCCCCTCATATCTATCAGATTGGCTAATAAGACTGTAAAGGAAAATGATAAATATTAGAGGGGATGTGAGAAAATTGGTACACTAATGCATTGTTGGTGGAACTGTGAACTGATCCAACAATTTGAAACTATGCCCAAAGGGTCATCAAACTGTGCATTCCTTTTGACCCAGAAATATCCCTACTAGAAAAGGAATAGAACTCATTTGTACAAGAAATATTTATAGAGGTTTTCTTTGTAGTGGTAGAGAATGGAAATTGAGAGAATGTCCAGCAATTGAGGAATGGTTGGACAAGTTATGGTACATTGTTCTATAAGAAATGATTACCAGGATACTTTCAGGTACACCTGGACAGACATTAACAGATGCCAAGTAAAGTGAATAGAACCAGAATAATATTGCACAGAGTAACAGCAATATTGCATAATGATCATCTATGTATGACTTAGCTTTCCCCAGTGATACAAAGATCTAAGACAATTCTTAATGACCAATGATGAAAAATGGTATCTGTCTCCAAATAAAGAATTGACAGAATCTGAATGTAAATTAAAGTATACTATTTAATTTTTTTTCTTTTTCTTCTGTTCATGTTTTCTTTCACAACATGATGGATATGGAAATGTTTTGAATGACCATACACATATAACCTTGATCAAATTGTTTGCCTTCTCAATCATGGGGGAGTGGAGGAAAACTGGGAAAGGATTTGGAACTCAAAATTAAAAAAAATAAAACCAAAAGTTAAGATTAATTTACAAATAATTGGGAAAAGTAAACTACAAAAGAACCATGCATAACAGATTTGAAGGCAAAGTGTGTCACTGTTACTTGACTGAATAACAAGGGATACATTGGAAAGATCTCAGTATTTTGGGTAGATACCATTTTTTAAAATTAAAAGAAAAATTATTGGGAGTTAGGATGATATAGTGGAGGAGGAAGCTGGGTTTTTCAGTGGATAGAGTGCTGATTCTGGAGTCAGGAAGACCTGAGTTCTAAATCTGACTTCAGATACTTACTAGCTATGTGATCCTGGGCAAATTGCTTAACCTCTGTTTTTCTTAATTAAATGGAGAGGGAATTGTAAACCACTCTAGTAGTTTTGCTGAGAAAACACCATGGGAAGTATGGTCCATTGGATCATAAATTCAGGATGCAACTGAGTGAACAATAACATGAAATAGGGCAAATGTTGTTGACCTGAAGTTAGGAGATAGTTTCAAGAGTTCCTTCTGACAGCAATCAGCTGAGTAAGCACAAATTAGCCATATATAATCTCTTCTAAGTTCCACATTTTTACCTATAAGACCTGTACAGGCATATTTTATAATCCACCTTTCAAGATTTATATGGGTTGAAATATGACAATATGTATAAAGCAATTTCCAGATCTTCACAACTAAATGCCAACTTTTGCTCCTCATCCTCATCTTTCTTTTCCCCTCCTACTCCTCCGTCTCCTTACTCTTCTTGTTTTTCTTCTTCCTCTTTGTATCCATCTTTCTTTCAATCATCCCTCTTCCTCTCTTTATTTTACATTTCCATGGAGGTAGGGAGTGCTGACTTTCCATTTTAGCTGCATTTTCAATTCTTCATTGTTTTCTCCCATTTTCATAGCCATATTTACATGTATCAACTTGCCTCGATGGAAAATGTTATATATTATTCTCTTTAACATAATTGTATGTTGTTTTCATGATTTGCACTTTAGCCTGCTCATGACTTCGATATCATTTTTAGTTTCTACATGAGTAGCTTTTGATTAGATTTCCTTTATTAATGAACATTTTTATTTTGTTGTCAATGATTGATGTATTTTAAATTTATGCTTTTCTCCATTTATGATTTCTTTCAGGTTACACTATAAGCATTTTAAAAATAAAAGTATTACAAGTACTCATAAATAAATATACTCAAAATAATAAACCGATATCTACACCGGAGGCAGGATTGGCCCATAGGGGAGTTCTCAAGAAGTATGTGCACAGTAACTTTTCCTGATTGTAATCAACTACTAAGAGGAAGATTTGGAGGTTCATTCTAGTCACATGGTTTTGATATGATGTTGCAAACCATTGGGAGTCCCTTTTTCTCTCATGCTCCATTACAGCAACAGCTAAAAGAAAATAGTTTCCAAATTAAGTTTTCTTTTGATTCTCTGAATGACTTCATATAATTTGAGATTATTGGGAGGAGCAGGGAAGGATTGTCCTTTCTATGCCCCAGCATCATGGTAACTATCCCCATGTAGTAGCTGATGTGGTGGTACTAGACTTCTTGAGATTGAAATCCAATCTTCATTTTCTGTTTTTCTTTTTTTTTCTCAAGTAAATGAATATCCCAGAAGGATGTTTCCTTATTTAGAGGGTACTTTGAGAGGTCTGTAGGCCATGGATTCCCACAGGGTCAGAGCTCAATGCTGCTGGAGGAAAAGGATGATTGATAGTGATGATGATGATGATGATGATGATGATGATGATGATGATGTTTACATAGTGCTCACTATGTACCACTCACTGCACTAACATTTTGCAAATATTATCTCATTTGACTTTCTCAACAGCTCTGGGAGGTAGGTGATTTTATTACTCTCATTCTATAACTGAAAAAACTGGGGCAAACAATATGTAAAGTGATTCACTTAGGGTCACATAGGTAGTAATTGTGTAAGATAAGAATTAAACTCAGGGCTTCCAGACTCCAGACTCCATATTCAATTCACTATGTATGTAGCTGCATTGATGATTCTTTAGCAACTATTCTAATCTATTTAAAGTACTTAGTAAGAAGATTAATCTAGGGATGGGTATTTTACCAGCAGTCATACTAATAGTTGTTTGGACAGTGCTGAGGCAAAATGAAATATCAAATACTTAATTAGTATCCTACAAACTACTCTATGTTAAAATGAGATTTAAATATCAACCTCCCAGGAGATTTTAAGAGCAGTTGTAAGTTTTTTTGATTGAGTCCAATTTTAGATCATTCTGTTAATGCACATAGTCATTTGTTTTGTGTGAGGGATATTACCTGTCCTATACCTGATTCATTTTGTAAAGTGAGTACCTTTTTTAAAACTCTTGCTTTTTGTGGAATACCTAGATATGGGCCAAAATTTAAGCTATTAAAAATTTTACTGGAATTTTGTGATTAGGGTGTTTGTATGATTAGTAACTAAGTTTTTTTTTTAATGTAGAAATAGTTGTATTAACACATGGATTAACTATACTTGAGAAATTGGATGAAGTTTTATTTCTGTAACACAATAATTCTAATTGTTATCATTTACTAAGAATAATTTTTAAGCCTGAACAACCAATAATTTTACCAGATCTTTTTTCATACTAATTCTTGATGAAGAGTTTCTTTTTCTCTAATAAAAGAGCAAATATAATTCAGCATATGGAGATACTTTGTTTATAGGTCTGTTTTCTCTTTAAATAATGCATTAAGGTGCTTGGTTTTACTAGTCACAGAATCCACATCTATTTTAACTATTTTAACAATAATAATATGTGAGTGTTTTGATATTTCTGTGTGAAAAATCTCAACTATGATTTAAGTGTGAGGTATTGTATCCTGCAATTTCTCAGATATCTCAAAGTGGCAGATGAAAATCAAATGCGTTAATTTTGCTGTTTTCTTGGGGGATATTTAACATCAGGAAGTGGAAGGAGTATCCATATGTATGCATACATTTTTCATAAAGAGATATGGAAGAAATACTGCCAAAGAGTGTTTCTTAGTGATTTCCCAATTTAATTTTATCTTCTTAAAGAACTCACCACTGTCCCATCTAAGTTAACAGCTGTTAGGAATGAAATAAATATAATAAGAAGGACATAAAATTAAACTCAATATACAAAGCAGAATAAAATCTCACATTGTAAAATCACTCTACATCTTTCTTTTCCTAGTGTTTACTGTGCTAGTAACTAGGAAGCATTTTCATTGTCTGTGCAATATTATATTATAACAACTAAGTTGAGATTACTTAGGTATTCATAATTGACAAACATAATTTGGAGAGCTGATCATCTCCACAATGCTAGTCATTATTTAATGACACCAAGCAACTTTTATGTTTATAATTAAAAAATGACATCTACTTAAATGTATCCTAAATATCCTGTTTGCTTAATAAAAACCCAACTCCTTAGGCTCTCACGTCAGGCCAATGACAATCTTGCTCCCATGTATGCTTCTGACCTTATTTCAGGACAGAGATTCTTTCATTTTCATTTTTTTATCCCTGTCATTTACCAAACATATGAAAAATAGGAAATTAATAAATATTTATTGAATTGAAATGAATGTTTCCTCTCATGTATTATATACTTTTGACAAATAGATTTTCTTCATTTCCCACCTCTTATCTTTTCATCCTTCTTTGCTCACATTATTTCCTATTCCCTGAATGCTTTCCTCTTCACAATCCCAAACTCAATCTGCTGATATTCTACCAATCATTTAATATCTGACTCAAGTGTCATCTACAATATGAAGAGGTAGCTGGTGGCTCAGTGCCTACATTGCAGAGTTGTGAGGATAAAATGAGATATTTGTGGACATGTTTATCACAATGATTGGCACATGGTAGGTGCTGTATAAATGCTTAGTCCCTTGCCTCTTGAAGCCTACGCAGTATTCTTTAATCCTCAGAAATATTTTTTTCTTATCTAATATTATAAAATGTCATTGACCTCTATGATCTGTTCCAGTTTTAAATCTATGATAGTTAAAAACCTGGAAATTTCATTCACCTCAATCAATCAATCAATAACTATTCATAGTTATTTCAATGTAACAAGACACTGTGCTAAATGCTAGAGGTACAAAGAAAAGCCAATTTCAATGAGGATTTAAATGTTTTCTTAATATTATAACCTTTGCAAAATTCTTTAAAAGGTAGATAACATAGGTAAAACATGGACCCTGCTGTCATAGAGTTTAGAGTCTCATGGAGTATATGAAACTTACACAAATAACAAAAATTAATAAAGATACACAAGTACATTAGGGATGTGACATCTGTTTCACTAGCTTTTCCAACACAGATTAAAGACAAGGTTACTGTGTCTCTAAGTGCCAAATGCAATGTTGTTAAAATGGCATTTTTATCTCTCAGTTTTGATAAACTCTTTAGCGAGAGCTTATGAGGAGCCAAAAACACTGTTTTCTTTACATGATTAGAGAGAAACTGGAGAAGACAGAGAGAAAGAAGATCCCGAGTCATTTTTTCTCTTGATGAAACACCTTTATCTTGGGGGGTAAATACAAAGATTTGTCGATAGAATGGTACTGCAAATGATCTTAATGGTATGACTGTGTTTCCAGAAGTAAGGCAAACTCATTTACACTTGCAGTAATGATTAGGAATAACTCTGACTGTAATATTTGTCACAGATAAGAGAAAATCACAAGGACTTTCTGTTATTATTGGTTTCATCAATGATGCATTGAATAGAAAATAATGTCAATATTAACAAATTCTGGGAGATTGTGTGTTTTTATATAAAAATAAAATGAATAGCTATTTATGGGGAAGTTCATTCTAGTTCATTCAATAATTTTGAATAAATTGGGGGGGTGACTTCACTAAGGGGCAAGGAAACAATCATTTAATTAAATGCCTATGAGTGCCAGGCACCGTGCTAGCACTTTATAAATATTATGTCATTTTTGTCCTTCAGACAACCCCGTAAGGTATGTATTATTATTATTATTATTATTATTATTCACATTTTACAATTTAGAAAATAGAGGCAGACAGAGGTTATGTCATTTGCTTAGGGCTGTACAGCTAGCATGTCCACAATCAATTGAATCAATCAACAAACATGTATAAGCATGTATTATGTGCCATGCACTGTGTGCCAGGTACTAGAGAGGAAGACACAAACAAACTAGTCCTTGTCCTTAAAGGTGTCTACATTTTATTGTGGGAGATGATATATAGGTAAGTATATTTGCCTCTGTGTGCATATGTATACATCCTAAAAAATGTATAAGTAAGAGATTCAAGATGGTTTGGGGGAGGGAGGGCACTAGCAGCCTGAAGAATCAAGAAAGGTTTCACTCATTAGGGACCCTATAGCTATATCTTGAATAAAACTAGTGCTTCTAAAAGGCAGAAGTAAAGAGGAAGTACATTCTAGAAATGGGGTACAGGAAGCACAAATGCATGGAGATGGGAAAGGGGGTGTGATGCATGAGGAACAATTACCCTAGTATGACTGAAGTATGTGTGAAATAAGACTAATACTTCATAATGACAGAAGTCAGGCTATAAAGGGCTTTGAATAGCAAGCAGATGAGTCTATATATTATTCCTTAAGGTTAGAGCAGGGCACTTGATTTTATTGAGTCAAGGACTGAAATTTTCAGATCTTAACTTTAGAAAAACCACTGTGGTAGCATGTGGAGAATGAATTAGTTCAGCAAGGCTAGGCAGGGAGACCCATTAGTAGGCAATTGTTGTAGTCCAAGTAACAGGTAATGAAGGCTTTCACCAAGGTGGTTGATGTGTGCAAGTGGGGGAAATGGTCTGATGTTAAAAATCTGGAGGAAAAATGACAAAATTTGTCAAGATTGGGTGAAGTGAACATGAATAATTAAGGATGAAACCAAGGTTATAAATTGAGGTGAGTATAAATTGAGGTTGGTCCTTTATAGAGTAAAGTTCAAAAGAGAACAGTTTGGGTAGAAAGAAAATTAATTGCTAGGTGTTGAATTTGAGAAACACATAGGGTGACTATATTGGAAAGTCTAATGAGCAATTGGTTAAGCAGAAAAGACTCTTTGGAGATAAGGGACTAGGTTTGGATGTGTATCAGGAGTCCTGGGTGTAGAAATTATAATTAAAACCATGGGAGCTAATGAGACCTCCAAGTGAAATCTTACAGACAGACAAAAGAGAAGACAGGCTAGGACAGAACATTGGCATATAACAAAATTATGGTTTCTGATGATGAGCTGTCAATGAAGACTGAGAAAGATCCATCAGCCAGGTAGGAGGGCAACCAGAAATGCACACAATGAAGATTAATTTGGCTACACTATTAAGAGTGAATTGGAGTTAGGGGAGATCTAGTTGTAAGCCATAATCATACCTCATTCAGTTAGCACTTCCACTATTACTATGAATGAAATCATCATTCTCATTATCTGGGACTGCATCAGAGAAGTAAATGATTAGAAAAACAAAACATGTAGCCAACATGAGACTTTCTCAACACATAGGCTCTACTGATAACCCTACACAAGTTTAAGAATTTTAGAGGAAGGACCTTTGTGTTTTTGGTGGACCCCACTTGGAGTATTTTTGAGAGGACATTGACAAGACTAACAGAATATGAGGGATCATTGAAGGCTTACAATTTATAGTATTGGAATAAGCACTCCACATCAGTGAGATCAAAGATAAATGGAATGAGAATGAATCAACGGAAATACATTTATAAAGTGTTTACTGAGTACCTAATATTGTACTAAACACTAAGGATACAAAATTGCAAATGCACAACAGTACTTCTTTACCAGGAGTCACATTCTAATGGGAGAGACAAAACAAATGAAATTTTAGCATCAAGTCTCACAGAAAAATCCAGTGGTCATTAGAAAGCTGAGGCAAAGCAGATGCTAATCCATGTTCTTTAATGTCTAAAGAAGGGTTGGCTAAGTAGCTCAGGAGCAAAGATAATACATAATATATAGAGATAGAGATAGATATCTCTCCATCTATGTATGTATGTATGTGTGTGTGTGTGTGTGTGTGGTGTGTATGTCCCAGGCTTTTCTTCCCCTACAATACTGGAAAAAGAACTACAAAATCACTTGATTGTACTTTTATATGGTCAATGTCAGAAATCTTCTGATTCTCTTTCTTTTTTTTTTGCTTTTTTTTTTTTTTTGGAGGGCAAGTGTCTGAAGGCGGATTTGAAGTCAGGTCCTCCTGATTCCAGGGCTGGCTACTCACTGCGCCACCTAGCCACCCCTGATTCTCTTAACTCTACATTACATCATATACTGTAAGTTTTCATGTCTATATATATATATATATATGTATATGTATATGTATATATATATAATATATATCCACACACATATGTGTGCATGCTTGTATATGTTTATTTTGTGTTGTTCATCCTATTCTTTAACTTTCCTTTTAAGCTTAGAAATTCCCTCCACCAAAAGAACCAAAAAAAAAATAGTGTTTTACAGGTGTTTCTGGACAAATGCTACAAACAGACCACTTACCTTCAGCAGGCCTTGATTTCTTCCTCTTAAAATTAAGAATTTTGATGTTTTATAAAAAGCTGATACTCTCTTGGGTTTCATTAAGAGAGACATCTTATATAAGACTAATGAGATGGTAGTTCTAATTTACGCTGCCTAGGTGTTTACCTTTGGGCATCACACTTTTAGAAGGACTCTGAAAAACTGGAGAAATTCTGAGGAAGGGCAATTCAGGAAACTGAAGTTTCTTGACATCATGCCACATAAGATTGATGTTCAAAGCTTTGAAAGGGTATAGCGGCAAGCACCCCAGAGTCCCCAGGGTGGCTGCCAACACAGGTTCTTGGATCTGTTTTGATAAAGGAAAGCAACTCAAAATGGGTTAACAAGCTTACTTTAATCAGTCAAATATGTATCGTTTACCTAGTTCAGGGGAAAATGATCAGCACCCTGAACTTCAGAATATACAGACAGAATTATCAAGACAGAGAAACAGATCTAGTAGACAGTTTCCAAACTGTCCAACCATTACATCCATACCAAATCAACATCTGGGTTTTTCAAAGCCGGGGCAGGGGCTCTCAACAACTGGCTTCCCAGAGTTTCACCTGATCAAATCACAGAACACTTCTCAAAGTGAGCCCCAAAACAAAGCTACACATCAGGACTTATAGAGCCTTCTCCTGGCTCAGAGAATGTAACAACCTTCTGGACCCACTGGCCAATCAAAAAGTATCTACTGAAAAACAAGCCTCCCACCCCAGGCTCCAGGTGCACTTTAGCCTAGGGGCAGGGAAGATCTTCAAAATTTACATTCCCATTACATTGGGTGACATTTGGCAAATGGGGAAGAACTAAGAATAATAATAAAAAGTATAAATAAGCTACAGGTTGATGTGAAGAAAAGCTTCCTAACATTTGGAGTTATCTCAAAGGGAAACAAACTACCTTGCAGAATAGTGATTTTTCCCTCTCCCAATGGCCACTTGTTTGTGATATCAAAGAAATAATATTATTTTAGGTGGAGATTGGATCAGATGGTTGCTGAAATCTTTTTCCAATGAGGATTCTGTGATTTAAACTCTTTAAGGGTTGTTCCATAAATTTAAAAAAAGCATCTATTAAGTTCTTCAAGTTCCCTTTAACACCAAGATTTAGCACAATGCATTGCAATGTGAAATGTTTCTTCAATAATATCTGAGTGAATGATTATGCTATATTGCTAAGGTCTCATTACATCTATAACCCAACATCTAGTATGGTGCCTGTCTTTTATTAGGTACTAAATAAATAAAATGAAAATTTATTTGTACCCTGGAATTATCCATTTTGGATAAAGTAACAAGTACCTTGGAGTGTGGGATCTTACCACAGAACATATGTCACATAAGAGATGAGAGAAGATAGGTTTTCTTTCTTTTTAACAAATATAATTTAGGGAAGGAATAGCAAGAAAGAATCCCTGATGGAGAGAATGAAAGCTATTTTCTAATAGAGCTTATCTCTACTTAAGTACAGAAGTTCCAAGATGTTAGCAATAGCTAATCACTTGCTGAACTCTATTATGTGATTAAAGAAAGGATTTGCAATGGCCTCAATGTCCCCAGCATCATCACAAGATTATAAAGCAACCTTAAAACTCATTTAATTCAGGATGTTCATTTTATACAGGAGGAAACATGACCAAAGAGTGCAAAAATTCTGTTTATAAATGAGGAAACAGACTAGAAAGGATGACAGAATTGCCTAAGGCCAGTAAAATAGAAAAAAGTGGTCTTTTGACTCCAAGTCAAGAATTATTTTCAGTAAAAATTCTTCCTAGAACCCTTGTATGAACTCCTTTTTTAACCCAAATAACCCATAATTTACATATGATTGCACAGATAAATCTATGGAGTTTGGGGTAGTTTGAATTTAAGTAACATTGGCCTGGAATTCTATAAACTGTCATATTGAAGCTATCACATGAGAGAAGTTGTCATAATTCAACTTATTAAAGATATGCTTATTCTCAAGGAAACCAATAAACCATCACTGGATTTCTAATATGGTATGAAACATACTGCCTTCCTGGTCCATCAATTTCACTGAATATCTTTCCTTCCAGCATTGTTTGCCAAATGTTTTAACTATCTCAGGCAAATATGGACATCTGGCTATCTTAAGTTTGGCTTGCTGTATTGATTCAATCAGCCAGCTAATTATCAAATTTACAAATCACTTTATCCATGGAGTTTGTATTTTAATTAAGTGATTAACCAAACATACTTGAGTTTAAATTTAAAAAAAAGTTTTTTTTTTTTTAATTTTCCAGTTGGCATATTCTCAGTTGCTGAAAGTACCAAAATCTCTAAATGACCTCAGCTTGGACAGACTAACCAGAGATTTTATTTTTATTGTAATCTGTTCACTCTATAGAAGGTTAGCCCATATTTATTTGAATTGCTATGTCACAACTCTTATTGGAATGAAGTACCTTTTAAAAATATTATTATAGATCCAAAGCTGAAAGGGACCTAAGAGGCCATCTGTTGCAATCTTTTTACTTTACAGTTGAAGAAACTGACACCAAGGGATATTAAATGACTTGCCTAAGGTCACACAGTGATTAGACTCAGAATTCAGATTTGAACATAAACCATTAGACTCGGAAGCCAGCGTGCTTCCCACTACACTTCATTGTCTACCTACTTACCAACTTTCTATAATTTAATGCCTGAGGAATGACAGGCTTGGGATCAGACACTTTGGCTGATACTCCTAGAAGAACAGAACAAATAAATCCTCATTTTTAGGGGGGTCTATCTCTGTTTCTTCACCACCTGCTTCTCTTTCTTTCGCCCAGTCAATCCTGTTGTTTTTGTCTTGTGTGTTCCCATTCTTGGAATTTTGCTTCAGTAAAAAAGTGAAATTTAGGAAGTTTTCTTATACAAGATGTACATTTTAGTGTCCAAAGTACAGCACAGAGGATTAAGTTTTCAAAAAACAAGTAATAAAAGAGAAAGAGCAATTAAAGAGCAAGAAAGTACCTTAGAGATAGTCTCAATAAAAAAAAAATGTGCAGGGAGTCCATTTATTTTCTTAAACTTGTTCCCCAATTCCTTCCTTTGTGTAGTTCCATCTTTTTTTTTTCTTTTTACCAAAGACATTAAGCTTGAACAGTTTATTCCATTTTTTATCAGACCTGCATTAAGGTATGGATCTGCATTTTAAACATCACTCTGGCAACACACAAACCCTGCTTTATTCCTTGCTACAAAATAAAGATAAAAATTACTCCCAAAGACATTATTCTACCAATACTCAGGGTATGAGATCCTTTCAGATGAGTAGAAAAGAGAAAGGAGAGATAGGTTAGTTATGAGACTTGAGAGGGAAATATAGACAAAGGTGACAACGAATAAAACACATCTCTTTCCTATAGAGAAAATTAATAATGCTGAAAGTAAACATAAGAAGCAGACAGTCCCCATAGAGTACATACAAATAGTACTAAGAAATTCCCCCTTATTCCTTCTAACCTTGTTTGAAGAAAGGGAATATAAAATGGCATAATTGGGAAACTAATCAGATCTATTAGAACCACTCAGTATAGCTCTATCTTTAAGATCTTGTCCATGTTAAATGATGCAGAGTCTATAGAATTGAAGTCAAGATGACCTGAGTTCAAGGCCTGTCTCAGACTTTTACTTTCTTTGTGTCTCTCACCAAGTTACTTAACTTCTACCAGTTTAGTTTTCATCATTGAGAAAATGGAGTAGCAAAATAACCTATTTCAAAGAATTGTTATGAAAATAAAAGGATATAATTTGTAAAGTGCTTTTTTCATATAAAATTGCTATCATCATCACCAGCATAATCACCATAAATATCTTCTTCATCATCCTCAATAGTAGTAATAACAGCAGCAATGGCAGCAGTAGTAGTAGTGATAGTAGTAGTAGAGTAATAGAAGTGGGGGGTGGTGGTAGCTCACTTAAGATGATGCCATGTATATATTTTATGGGAAGTTTATGAAAGTTCATAGGCCAGAAATATAAGTGGAAGCCAAAACTGTCCTTGAAATGCCACTTCCCATTTCATGTTTCTTTATTGAAAGACGGTTAACATAATATCACCAAGCTCTACTCTGGTGTTTCATCAAGGTGTGGAGGTGGTCCTGAATTCTCAAAGGATATGCTTATGTAAATTATAATATACCAGCAAATTCAAATAGTGAATAAGCTTCTGTTTTTCAAAGTACAAAGGAAGAAAAAAAAGGATAGGATATCTCTCTTATGACAAGCTCTTGTGACACTCAGACATGAAGTATTGAATCTAAATTCTTTCTCTGGGTGGATGGGTAGAGTCTTATGCAAAAAGTCTAGGCTTGAACTCTTGGTCACAAGATCAAAATCAGTAGCATGGTCACATGCAAGTGTGTGTATGTGTGTGTGTGTGTGTTGAAAATTAAAAAATAAATAGAGGAAAGGTCATTATAATCAATTATACTTTCATACAGTTTTTTTGTTTTTTTACTCTGTGTAAATCAGTCACCATAATGAGCAGATTAAAAGGGCCTAAAACCCTTTTAGATTCAGAAGACGCTTGGCTTACCTGCTAAATGGAGAGACATGGGAGTCAATAACAATACTGACTTGAATTATAATTTTTTTTTGTTAAATGTTCTATAAAAGGGTGGTGAAAATTACGAGCAAAATACATTATAATATAATGAGACAGAAAGAAAAATACATTTTTAAGAAGCTTGCAAGATATATATCTAGGCATAGTAGTCCTGAGTCAATTTAATGCTGAAACCAGAAAAAAAGACAATGGACAGATACAATGGAAAAGTTTTCTAAGGATTAAGTAAATAATTAGAAATGGAGGGAGACAGACAGACAGACAGACAGATAGACAGACAGACAGACAGATAGATACAGAGAAAGACAGAGACAGATAGTGACAGAGACAGAGACAGAGAAAGACATAGACAGAGAGAGAGAGAGAGAGATAGCTCTTTTCATCATCTGAACAACACTTTCCCCCCTAAGCCTTGAAAAAAAATGAAGATGGAAAAAGTATTTGTACTAGACCATGGTTATAGAAGAAGTCCTTTCTAGAGGAAATGCAAATTTGGTAGCTTACAGAGAGAAATGTATACACTATATGAATGCATAAGAAAAACAAACAAAAAAAGCCCTTTTTATTTTCAAATGACTAAGAAAACATCAATGATTATTCATACAAATTCTTATGGGGATAATCTATATGAATAACGAGACCATTCTTAATGAGGCTGTCAGAAGGGAATAGGCAAACATTTGCAAGCAATATTCCATAAGAGAAATACATACATACACACACTTACATATATATGTGTGTATATATGCATATGTGTGTGCATTTATGCATACATTTGTGTATGCATGTGTGGGTATGTATATAAACAACTAATGAAAGGTTCTCTGTCAGCAATTTGTCAATAATAACATGTAAATATACACGATTCCATGAAATGTATATTATAAAAGGTTTTGTTAAATAACTCTGTGATCATTTACATCAGGTGAGTCAGAAAGCAGGGCATGGATGAATGAATGAATGAGATATAAACATTAAGCACTGTCTTCCAGATCCTGTGCTAAGCACTTGGCATAGAAATATAGTACACAAGCAAGACATTCCCATCTCAAACAGTTTAGCTTCTAATGGGATGCCTTCACATATAGAAAAATGGTGATAGCTCAAGAAGAATATTTTGGGCTGGAAAGTTAGGAAATCAAGAGCAGAACCATGAAGCAGTTAGCTAATATAATTTTTCCAGAAGCAATGGTAATGATTTGATTACTGTTCCCAGTGAAATCAGTAGAAAAATGACAGAAAGAAGAAAAGGTATTATGGCAGCCGCAGGGGGAATAGAAAGCACATAGCCAGATCAGATAGCTGGATGGGATGTGAAATATAGTTTAACATGGGACTAATCCACTTCATTTTTTTCTTTGTATTTCTTGCAACTCACACAGAGAAACATTGGGCCTACATGATTTCTGGAATTGCAAGCCACAATTAACCCCTCTCTCCTTTTCAGCTCCCTTCTCTACAACACCCTATGCAACCACCTTACCATCATCCATACAAAGGACTGTACTCTGGAGGAATATAAGACACTGAACTAAATACATTATATATGTGCGTATACATACATGTATATATTTATACCCACTTACATATATACATAAATGTGTACACATATATGCATATGTATTATATGTATGTGTGTGTTTGTGTATAGTATATCCTAATATATGCATCAATTTGGAGTAGCTATAGTCTGATGTAGGTTGATGTGGAAAACAAAGGGTGTTATTTTATAAGGAATTAAGGACATTCAGGCAGATGATTAAAGTTCAAAGCAATTCAATAATATCAAGTGCCTAATATGTTATTATCACTGTCATACATGTGGAGTAGATATTGTCCATTGTAGATAATGAGCTTCAAAAACAGAATTCAGAGGATATGATTATATAGTGAACTGAAGACAGACAATCTATCCATCAACAAGCACTTACTAAGCTTTCATATATGTCAGGCACTATGCTAAGTATTTAGCACAGAAGAAAAAGCAAAAACCATTTCTGCCCTCAGTAATCTTTCATTCTAATGCTGGAGAAAAGACAAAGTCAGATATTCAGGAGACAATCTGATTCTTCTCCCCACCCCCTTCCCTTTGGCTTGACTTTGTATACAATCCTAATTAACCAGATAATTGCCAAGTTTCTATTTATTCATTTCATTTTTTGGTTGTTCAAGATGAGGTGAATGTTTGAACTGCTTATCCAAGGGCAACAAACAACATGCTACATCAAGACATCAGGCTGAAACTTCCCACATGATGGAGTGATAGAAATCTCAGTGTATGAGCTTGAATGAGGAATCCTAGCCTTGGAGCCCAAAGTGTCTCTGTAAAAATGATTGCCACCTGACTTGTCAATACAATTCAGCATTGGATGCGTTATTTTACGTCTCTTTTAAAGTCTGTTTGTAACTTGAAATGCTCAAGTTACAAACATTGCAAAGAGTGGAATGGGACTGTAAGCAATTATATTGCTACCCCCAAGCAATCCAAATCTTCCATGACACTGTAACAGTCATCTAGTCCGCATTTCTTGTCAGGTTTAAACTGCACATTGAAACTGTCCCCCACTCTTAATGACAAAAGACTTGTTAAACTCAGTTAATTCTAGGGATCAGTATTGAGGTTTGCATTCCTTTGGTGATTGATACACTGTTGTTCAAAAGGCACCAACACTACAGATTGCTAATAAACAAATCATATGGCCAATTATTCTATTATCAAAATTGTGATAGGGAAGAAAAAAAAAGGAAAGAACTGTGTCTCTGCCAGGTCTTTTAAACAAACTAGCCAATTTGACCACATAAAACACTTTACTGTGATGTTATGTGGGATGCTATCATTTTCTGTCAATGAGTTATATTCATTTTCCTTCATTTAAATTCACAATATATAATAAATTATCTTTTAAACCAGTGCTTAAAGCATATATAGCCTGAATTTATCCATTTTTTTCCTAATTGCTGTTCCTATTTTCATTCATGCCACTAATTCATTATGCATACATCTGCCAACATAACTTTCTGAAGCACACTTCTTACCATGTTATTCCCCTGCTCAGGAATCTCCACTGGCTCCCAGTTGCAGTCATGATAAAATAATAATAATCCCATTAATGCCAATAGCTAACTTTATATAAGACTTTAAAGTTTAAAAAGTGCTTTATAAATATCATCCCATTTTATCTTCAATACAGCCTTGGAAGGTAGGCACTGTTATTGTTATCAATTATTTTACTGATAAGGAAATTGAGGAAGGTTAAGTGATTAGCTCAGGGTTGCAGTGTTAGGGCATTTCTGAGACGAGAGTTGTGAACTCCAAGTCCATTATTTTGTCCGCTGCACCACTTAGCTGGGTATTGCAAACTTTCTATTTTCAAATTTAAATTTCCCCCATAGTAGGATTGCAGGAAACCTTTCCTGAATTAGCCTCTCATTAGTAGATTTCTTGTCCCATTCAACTCAAACTTTACCTATTCTGTAAATCAACATTCCATTCCATTTCTGGGCCTTTTCAAAGGCTAACATCCATGCATGGAATGCATTCCCCGTCTTCACCTCTTAGAAGCCTTAATTTCTTTCAAGGATCAGCTCAGGTGCCATCTTCTACAGAAAACATCTCTTAATCCTGCTGTTTGGTAGTATATTCTCCTTGAAGGAATTGTACATTGTCGATACATGTATTTGTTTTCTTTTTAGCGTGTTTTCTGGCACAGTGATTAGAGTACTGGGCCTGGAGTCAGAAAGACAAGTTCAAATACAACCTCAGACACTTACTCATTATGAGGAAGATATTTAACCATTGTTTACTTTAATTTCTGTGATTGTAAAATGGAGATAATACTGGGGCCGGCCTCCTGGCATTATTGTAAGTGCCAAATGAATAATATTTATACATAATTTATGACAGTATCTGACACATTGCATATTTTATATAATTATTATTTTTGTTTTTATTTTTATTAATATTACTAAATTTTATTATCGATAGTACTATTAATATGTTTTAAAATACACACATATGAAACTATCACAGGAGATGAGAAACAAGAAGATAAATATGTATATATATTTATACATACATACACATATATGTGTATATATATGTATCTTGAACTAGAGGGTATTATAAGGAGATGAATTGTTGACATGCTAATCAAGGGATAAGAATAAATATCTTCTAGGAGCCTAAATAGATGGTAAATATCATAAAGAAAAGTAAATATATCATAAAGAGGATCTAGGAGTAATTGCTTTTGGTCATCTAAGGAAATGACAAAAATAGAAGGTATAGGAGAGTATACAGAAGAAGTAAGTGGGTAGAAAACCATCAGACATATAATAGGCACTTAATGAATGCTTGTTGATCTGCCATAACATAAGACATAAGATGAATAATATAAAAACATAGAAGAAAGGGTATATGTGATAGGTGGTTGGGTACAAACAACTCATAAACTTGACAGAATTCTAAACAATAGAAAAGAAAATCAAGCACTATTTCACACACACACACACTCACACAAAGAATATGGCATGGAAGTTCATTTAAACTAAAAGGGAAATAAGAGAGAAAAGAGAATAGGAAAGGGGAGGGAGAAAGTGAGTTAAGAGACAAAGTAGGTTATATAAGAAACTAATTAGAAACAAAACAAACAAAAATGTCAGAGATAAAGGAAGAAGTGAAAAGCAGATTAAAAAGTAATGAACAAAGAATACATTTTTTTTTTGATTAGGAGCAGGCCAGGAAGGAAAGCAGAACAGAAATTGGACACTTCATTTGTTATTTAAAACAATACATTTCAAAAACACCAAGATTGAGCCAAGATGACAGAGTAAATGCAGGGACTTGTTTGAGCTCTCCCCCAAACTGCTCCAAATTTCTGTAAAAAATTACTCTAACCAAATTCTAGAGCAACAGAACCCACAAAATGACAGAGTGAAAACCATCTCCAGCCCAAGAGAGCCTGGAAGGCTGACAGGAAGGGTCTATCACACAATAGAGAATAGAGCACAATCCAGCGTGGCCTATGCCAGCACAGACTAGGCCAGGGCTGGCCTCATGGTACTGAGTCACTGGCATCCTTGACAGTTTCCAGACTCTTCTATCCAAAAAAGGCCAAAGACAAAGTAGAAAGTCCACACAGTGAGAGAAGAGGAGGAGGGTGTGGTGGCAGCAGCAGTGGCTGCTTCCTAAGCTCCCGGCCCACAGATGGTAGGGGGATCAAGTGGCTGATCATAGAGTGATTGCAGGGCACTCTTTGATGCTGCTAAGGCAAGATTATCTTTTTTGCTCTGCTTGGATCTGGGTCACAGTATCGGGTGGTGGGCCTAGGGTGAGGAGGAGTGCTGGCATGGCAAAGCTTGTGGCAGCTGTGGAGAGGGTGTCCTCTTCAAACTGTCAAGGCAGAAAAGAGTGCTTGTAGTCAATTACAGACCGGAGCATAGCCCAGGAGAAGAGTTAACACATCTCCTTTGATCATACCACCTTAGAAGAACTGAAAATTTACAGGTGCCTAGAAGTAGCTCTTTGAATAGAGGTGCAATATCCCTGAAAATTGGGAAAGAGCACTCTCCACTCTCAAAGCAGAATCAATCCTATGTTGATTGACAGATCAAAAGTCAAGTAATTGGCTGGGAATATGAAAACAGCATAACAAAATAAGACTATAGAATCTTACTTTGGGGACAAGATCAAAACATACAACCAGAAAAAGACAACAAAGTCAAAGTTCTTACATCAAAAGCTTCCAAGGAAAAAAATGAATTGGTCACAGACCATGGAGGAGCTCAAAAAGGATTTTGAAAATCAGGTAAGTAGAGGAAAATTTGGGAAGAGAAATGAGAGTGATATAAGAAAGTCATGAAAAATGATTCAACAGCTTGCTAAAGGAGACCCAAAAAATACTGAGGAAAATAATACTCTAAAAAAATAGGCTAAATCAAATGGCAAAAGAGGCCTAAAAAAAAAAATGATGAGCAGGGGGCAGAGGCAAGATGGCAGAGTAGAAGCAGGACCTCCCCGCTGCTACAGCTTATACCTTTTCAATCCATGTAAAAAGGGGACTCTAAACAAACTTTGGAGCTGCAAAACCCACAAAATGACACACAGAAGCTAACCTCCCGCTGAGTGCAGCCCAGCAGGCCGGCAGAAATCGGCCAGCCCAGTGTGCTGGGAGCCGTGCCCAGCCCCACACCAAGGCTTTGGACCCAGGGCGGGTCAACCGGCCTGAGGGACTCCAGATCAGCAGCAGCTGTGGCCGTTTCCAGATTTATCAACACATAGATGTGAAGGACAAAGGGAGAGGTCGGTGCAGTCTGGACTTTGGGACCCAGTAAGTGGGAGTGCATAGCTTTTGTCCCCAGGGTGAGAAGCTACTGAGATGCCAGCACAGCCAGCCAGGACCATGTGGCAGATTCAGCTCCTGGCCTGCAAAGTGTAGGGAGACCAAGCACTAGTCTGAGGGGTAATCGCTCTTGCTTTAACCTGCTTGGATCTGGATTGCAGTCTAGGGTGGAGGTCCTGGGGTGTGTGTGTCCAGGTTGACAGAGCATATGGAGACATCAGAGAGGGCACCCATCTAATACCTCCAGCAGCTGAGAAAACCTTAGCTTTTGGGAGGAAAGCGCCCCTGTCTGGTGGCAGAGTCCTACTGTGGCAAAAAGCCCAGGGGTCAAGGGACTGAAGGGTGACATGACCAGGCAAAGGAAACAAAGCAGACAGAAGATTCCAACATTAGACTCCTATTTTGGGGACAAAAAGGAGCAAAGCATGGAACAGGAGGAAGACAGTGAAGTCAGAACTCCTTCACCAAAAGTTTTAAAGGAAAATACGAGCTGGTTACAGGCCATACAGGACCTTAAGAAGCAGATAAGAGAAGTGGAGGAAAAACTGGGAAGAGAAATGAGAATAATGCAAGAAAATTATGAAATGAGAGTCAACAGCCTGATGGAGAAAAATAACACCTTAAAATATAGACTAACTCAAATGGCAAAAAGAGGCTCAAAAAGGCAATGAAGAGAAGAATGTCTTAAAAAGTTGAATTTTCCAGATGGAAAACAAATCTCAAAAGCTCACTGAGGAGTATCATTGTTTCAGAATTAGATTGGAGCAAATGGAAGCTAATGCCTTTATGAGAAATCAAGATGCTGTTAAACATATCCAAACAAATGAAAGAATAAAAGGCAATGTGAAATATCTCATGGGAAAAACCACTGACCTGGAAAATAGATCCAGGAGAGATAATTTAAAAATTATTGGACTACCTGAAAGCCATGATCAAAGTAAGAACCTAGAAATCATCTTCCAGAAAGTTCTCAAAGAAAACTGCCTTGATGTTTTAGAACCAGAGGGCAAAATAGAGGTTGAAAGAATCCACTGATTACCTCCTGAAAAAAATCCCAAAAAGAAAACTCCTAGGAATATTATAGCCAGGTTCCAGAATTCCCAGATTAAGGAGAGAATATTACAAGCAACCAGGAAGAAACAATTTTAATATTATGGAAACAAAACCACATAATCCAGCATCTGGCAGCTTCTACAATAAGGGATCAAAGGGCTTGGAATATGATATTCCAAAGGTCAAAGGAGCTGTGTTTAAAATCAAGAGCCAGCAAAACTGAGTATCATGTTTCAGGGGGAAATATAGTCTTTCAGTGGAATAGAGGATTTTCAAGCATTCTTGCTGAAAAAACCAGAGTTGAATAGAAAATTTGACATTCAGATAAAAGAAGCAAGAGAAGCATGAGAAGGTAAACAGGGAAAATAAATCATAAGGAACTTTTCAAAGTTGAACTTTTACCATGGAAAACAATAATTGTAACTTATGAAACTCTTCTCAGTAGTCGAATGGAATATATATATATATATATATATATATATATATATATATAATGAGGGTATATGGGCATATGAATACATATGTGAATGTGTGTATACATGTTTACAGGTATCCATAGATAGAGGGCACAGGACCAATTTAACAGGAAGGAATGATACTGAAAAGGTGAAATTAAGAGGTGAGAGAGGAATATAATGAGAGGAGATGGGGAGAGACAGAATGGGGTAAACTATCTCACATAGAACAGGCAAGGGAAAATGGTTACAATGTAGGGGAAGAATAGGAAGGCCAAAGGGAATGGGTCAACCTTATTCCCATTGAATTTGGATTGAGGAGGGAATGAAATACACACTAAATAGGGTATCTCACCCTCCAGGAGAGTAGGGGGGAAAGGGGATGAGAGGGGGTATGATGGAAGGGAGGGCAGCCTGGGTTGGAGAGAAGTTGGAAGCACCCACTTTTGAAAAGTGATGGGATCAAAGCATAGAATAGAACAAGTGGAATATGGGATAGGAGGGAGGGAAATACAGTCAGTCTTTTACAATATATCTACTATGTTATTGTTTTGCATTAGCTACGCATGTATAACCTATACTGAACTGCTTATCTTCCCAGTAAGGGTGGGTGACAAGGAGGAAGTGAATGAATCTGGCATTAAAAGTTTTAAAATCAAATATATATATATATATATATTTAAAAATTATTAATTAATGCTATTTTATATGTAATTGGGAAATAAGACATATAGGTACTTGGGAATAGAGATCCACTGGAAAATTCGAAAGGGATATCAGAGAAAATATAGGAGAGAGCCGATTGGAGTAGGGGATATCCTGTGGGACTGCTATTTTGGGGCGGTTGGTAGGGGCAAAACAGGGAGAGAATTTGTAATTCAAAATCTGGTGGAAATGAATGATATAAATCAGAAGTTAATAAAGCATTTGAAAAATGAAAAAAAAACCGATGAGCAAAAGTATGCTTTAAAAAGCAGATTTGGCCAAATGGAAAAAGAGGTCCAGAAGCTCACTGAAGAAAATAATTCCACAAAAGTTTAAATGGAACAAATTTAATCTAATGACTTTATGAGAAATCGAGAAATTAAAAAAAAAAACAGAACCAAAAGTATCAAAAAAAAATACAAAGTAAAATATCTCATTGGAAAACCCACTAACAAGGAAAACAGATCCAGGAGAGATAATTTTTTAAATATTGGACTACCGGAAATACATGATCCAAAAAAAAAAAAAAGGAACCTAGACATCATCTGTCAGGAAATTATCAAGGAAAACTGCCCTGATATTCTACAACCAGAGGATAAAACAGAAATTGAAAGAATCCATCTCTTGAAAAGATCCAAAAATGAAAAGTTCTCCTAATATTTTAGCCAAATTCCAGAGTTCCCAGGTCAAGGAGGAAAAATTGTAAGCAGCCAGAACATATATATTCACAAATATACATATCTATACATACATATCTATACATATATGTATATTTACATATAAGCATACATAGTTGTATATGTATATATATGCATATGTCTGCGTGTGTGTATATGTATAAATGTGTATATACATATATACACATACACACAGAGGCACAAGGTGAGTTGAATATGAAGAGATGTATAATGGTAATGAGAATTTGATGATCTTCCCTGCCCCTTAATAAATCTAAGGGAATTTGAAGATCTTCTCTGATTTAAAGATATTCCCTACCCCTTAATAGGTCAAATGTAATCATATGGAGTCTGTATTGGGAGCAGTTTGCTGAAGGATGGACAAGAGCCCATAAAAAGCTAGGAATCAGAGTAGTTAGATGGTGGGAATGAGAAAATGTTTTGCTTCTCTCTTATGTATGGGGAGTCTGTTATATTTTGTGCGTAAGAACTATGCTGAAATATTTTTACTTGCCATCTGCACTGTGAATACTACATCTGTGCTACACGATGAGATATAAAAATAAAATTAAGGGGTAATGGTGGGGTATATTGGGAGGAGAAAGGGAGAGATAAAATATGGTTAATCATCTCACATAAAAGAAGCAAGAAAAAAAGACAACTTAAAATGGAGGGGAAGAGGGAGGAGGAGAAAGAGATTATTCAACCTTAGTCTCATTAGATTTGACTTTAAGAGAGAATAATATACACACTCAATTGGGTATCTTACCCTACAGGAACATAGGGGGAAAGGGATAAGAGGGAGGGGGATGATAGAAGGGAGGGTAGATTGTGTGAGGGGGTAGTGAAAGCAAACATTTTTGGGAAGGGACAGTGTCAAAGGGGAAAATATAATAAGCTGCAGGCTGGATAGGATAGAGGGAAATATACTTACTCTTTCACAACATGACTATCATGGAAAATTTTTGCATAATTACTCATATATAACCTATATTGAATTGTCTTCTCATTGGGGGTCAGTGGAGAGAGATGAAGGGAGAAAAGATGGAGCTCAAGATTTTTAACAAAAAATGTAAAAAAAAGAACACATTTTAGGTAAACTTTTTCTTTTGCCATGTTTACCTTATTTTAAAGAGTAGAATGGGAACAAGGAATGGGAGGGTGGGGGAAAGTACAAGAAGATATGATGGACCAAAAGACTCATGATGGAGAGAGATGTCTACATCCAGAGAAATAACTATAAACAAGTGAGTTTGAATCCAGATTGAAGCAAACTACCTGATCTTTTTTCTTTTTCTTGTTTGCTTTTATTTCCTCTTTACCATTTTTCATTCCATCTAATACAATCCATCTTTATAACCTGACTAATGTCTAATGTGAAAGTATTTGCAGATCCTATATTTGATTGTATGCCACCATGGGGGGAGGGAAGGGCAGGGCACAAAATTTGAAACTCAAGGAATTGTGGAATTTAATCTGGTAAACTAAAAGTAAACAAATAAATTAATAAAAAAAAAAAGAAAAAAAGAAGATATGATGGAGGAAACTATTTCTCTACACTTATATCCATGAAAATCAATGGGATTAACTTTCTCATAAAATGAAAGAGGAGGGGCAGCTAGGTGGTTCACTGAATAGAGTACCTCCCCTGGAGTCAGGAGGACCTAAGTTCAAATATGACCTCAGACACTTGACACGCTTACTAGCTGTGTGACCTTGGGCAAGTCACTTAACCCTAATTGAATTACCTTCCCCCCCTCCAAAAAAAATGAAAGAGGATGTCATAAGGGAGTAATTGAATTCACCAATATCTTATTGTCAAGAAGCATATTTGAAATATTCAGGAAGAATTAAAATGTGTAGCTAGAAAAAAATTGACTATACTTCACTACAAAAATCAAGAAGTAACAGTTATGAATTCAGATAATCAAGATTAAATAGAGCTGAGACACAAAGAAATAAAAAGAGAAATTACGTTTGGGTTAAAATCTCTATATGAAATATATCTATTTATTTGTCTAAACCTTTACCAATCCATCTTCTACATGTTTGTGCATGCATGCACAGCCCACCCCAAGTTGTATCCTAATATTACCATGCTTAAATGAAACATTAATAGAATTTGGGAGAATATATATTAAAATTTAAGTAGTGAAAGACTCACTTTACCATTTTAAGTCCTAGGCCAGTCTAACCAAAACATGAAATAGGGATAATTTAAGAACATGAATAGGAATTTGGAAACAAACCAACAAACAAACCAAATTTTGACCTCTGGTGAATATCAAATGGAGATAGAAAAGAATATGATTAACACAGTGTTAATCAATTACATTAAAGGACTTTTGTAGAAATAATTTGAAAGTAATTTGTATGATTCAACAAACAAATTATAGAAAAAGTATAAAATTTCATCAATGAAAATAAGTATAATGAAACAATATTTTAAAAAAATCTTATGGAAAATAGCAAAATCGTCAATAGGTGAAAACTTATGTCAGTCAGCACTTCCATAAATTCTTGGGGCATATAATTAAAGGAATTATAAAAACAACAAAAATTAATAGCTCACTAAATAACAAAATAGAAATCTTAAAGATCAAAGAGATTAATAAAATTAATGGAAAAATGAAAATAATTAATAAAATTGAGGAATTAGAAAAGAAAAATTCAATCCCTAACAATTCACCAATATTATTTTTATATAGTATAAGATTAAATTTTTTCAAATCAGAAAGGGGAAAAGAAAATTTGTGACAATTGACAACGAAATAAGGAAATAATCAGAACATCTTTGTCTAATAATATGCTTAAAAAATGTAATCAGAGTTAGTTTATACTTACAGAAATGTAAAATCTCAGATTAACCAAACAAAATCTATACTATTTTAATAATTCAGGTATAAGAATTGAAAAAATATAACTATATTCTAAAAATTGGGAAAAAATACCTTCAGTATCAGATTGTATAAGGTGTATTTCTATCAAGCATGTTAGAATATCAACTAATTTCAATATTACCTAAATTGTTCATAATAACATAAAAAATCGATATCTTTGTTTATATACAATTATAGTATGCCTAAATTATTGATACTTAACTCAGGGTCAGAAAGGAAAAAAAAAAAACACAAACAAAACAACAACTATACACCAATATACTTGATGAATATTTATGCTAAAAAAACTTTCAATATGCTTTATGATATAAATATAGATATGATATAAAATAAATA
Organism: Petaurus breviceps papuanus; assembly: GCF_028583685.1. Taxonomy (NCBI): domain Eukaryota; kingdom Metazoa; phylum Chordata; class Mammalia; order Diprotodontia; family Petauridae; genus Petaurus; species Petaurus breviceps. The sequence goes on along the minus strand of NW_027185761.1, from coordinate 36,093,352 downwards.
TAATACCAATAGTTTCTATCAGCATTATACATATCATACTATATGAGATGGTTCAACTTATACTATGAATGTAGTATTATTTGGATATCTAAGGCTTGTTTCAATTTTTAAAAATAGAAAGCATAATAATAAATGGATATTTCTCCCCAAAATTGTAAATAATATCTATCTAGAATTCAAGGGAAAGTTTAAAAATATTTTTTGGAGTAAAGTGAGAGGCCTTTCCCATAAGAACAAGTGTAAAACAGGAAAGTCAAGCATCCCTATTATTTAAAATATTGTCACAATTGTTCCTGACATCAATAATATAAGGAAACAAAATTGAGAGGATAAAAATAGGCAAAGAACTTTTTGTAGCTATGATTATTTACTTAGAAAAGCATAGAATCATTTAAAATTAACTGAAACAAAAATTTCTTGGAAGTTACAGTTTATAAATAAATCCACTTAAATTAAAATCTTTTTTTTTATTATCAAAAAAGTCCAACAAGAAGAATTAGGAAGCCAAATATTGTACAAAATATTCACAGAAAGAAAATAACATATATAGCCATCTCTGTATATCTAGCAGCATTTGTGAGTCTATCTACCAAGACACAACCAGGATCTATATTAATCCTACTACAAAACATGATTTTCAGAAATAAGTATCAAAATAATTGGAAAAAAATATTAGTTGGTCATGGGGAGTTCTAAGTAATGTAATTGCCTCCTAACTATTTCTTCAATGCCATAATGATCAAAGTACCAAAGTAATATTTTGAAGAGCTAGAATATTAATGAGAAAATTTATAAAGGAGAACAAAATGTTCAAAAATCTCAAAAGAAATAATGACCCCTATGAGACCTAGAACTATCAGATTTCAAATGATAATATAAATCACTAACCATTGAAATGATTTGGCATTATCAATGAGAGATGAGAGAGAGAGAGTGACACACAAACACAGATACAGAGAGACAGAGAGAGAGAGAGGAACTACATAACATACAAAATTAAATAGCATATTTACTTGATCAAAATAGACTCCAGTTAATGGGGCAAAGGACACAGTGTTTTGGGTGGGGTATTCTTTGGGAATATCTAGAAATATGTCTGACAGAAATTAGGGATAGAGCATGCTTAGGCCAAGATAAATTCCAAATAAGCCCATGGCTTAGATAAATGGTAGCACTATAAGAAAATTGCAAGAGCAAGGAAGAACTCAGTTTTCAGGTGCGTGGGTAGCAGAAGAATTCTTGTGAAATGATTTGGTAGATTGTACATGCATATTGTTGAATTGAAGTGCCTGTAAGAAATGTTAGAAGTTAAAAATTTCAGAGATGCTTGAGAAGACTTGTACGGACCGGTGTGCAGTGCAATAAGAAAAAAACAGGAGAACAATATGCACAATTAGTATGTCAATTGTAAATGGAAAGAACAACAGATTTGAAGGCTATTACAATGACCAAGGTTATCCTCCAATATTCTCCTGCCTTGCTTTTATGGCATCATTGGGGCTGTGAATTTAAATCATTTATCACATGCCCTATAGAACTCATCAGATGTGTTCATTACTTTTATTTTATGCTCCCCCCCCCCCCCCCCTTTCTCTCTCTCCTCTCATTAAAAGAAGTAGCTTTCTGTCTAGGGTAGAAAATTAGGATGATAAAAATGAAACTCTTCGAAAAAAATATCAAAAACTGACTTTGAATTTCTTTTCTTCTGAAAACAAATGATACTTGAATATTATTTGAAATTAGATTTTTAATGTGAAGCAATACTGTTGACTTCCAGATCTTTTAAAAAAACCATGTTAGATGAACTAAAACACAACAAATGTTTCCTCATTATTAGGAATTCCTGCTGATATAACCTTTCTCTTTGGTCTGTGAAACAATGTTTTCTATTTCTTTTAAAACTTCTGAATTCTAAAGAAGCATGTGAACTGAAACAGTCCTGAACACACTTTGGATTCTTTATTTTTCTTTCAAAGACCTATGGACTCATGAGAAAGTTTGAAAACATTACCCTTTCCTACACTGAAACTTCCTATATAATGTCATGGTCTACATTATTTCGGTGGCTTCAGAGACTTTAGAAGATGCCATTCCAGGGTATTCAGTTATGTAACTGGTAATTATCCAACTTGTATTATGGTGAAGTTAGTAATATATAAATAATGTCCATTTGAATGGAAAGAAGTAATGTTTGTTTTGTTTTGTTTTTTTGCGCTGACTGCATGCTCTCTTTAGGTTCAACTAATATAATCTTCTTAGATTTCAAGGGGAAAAATAATAGAAGAACTATGGTTGAATTAAATGTGAATTCTTTAATGAAGGAAGACTTAGAAGCAAACCCTAGGTGCTAGAGGTTTGTGGCAATTTTTAAACCTCAGTTAAAACATGAGATTAAAGGAAACAACCTGACCTCTAAAGGTTTGATTTATTTTCTTTGTTGCTAATATAGAAATACAGTCAGTTATACTTTTGTTAAGTTGCTAAACCTAGCATTGGGCAGCTAATTGTCCAGAATTAATAAGCAAGTGTGTTAAAATGGGATTACTATCAAAGGAAAGGTTTTAATTTACATAAGAAGTTGCAGTCTTAAGACCTTTATTAAATTTTGTTTCATTTTACTTTACCCCTTTCCTGCCTTCAAAGTACATGCAACTAGGATGTTGTAGTTACTGAGTATGCTAGAAAATCTGAAGTATTCCAAAATAATAACGTCAACAACAATAACAACATCTGTGTCATTCTGTATGATAAATAGGACTAAATACAGGTACTAAAATGTAAGGGACTTTACTGAGTGGATTCCTGTGTCATCATTGGAACAAACCATCTAACTTTACAAAATTAGTCAAAATAAATAGAATTCTATCAAAGATGTATCATTTCTTTATTTTCTCATCTTTAATTTTTGTCATAAGTATGATATTTCATGGAATCTGGTAAGTGTTTTGTACTTATGTTTGAAGACTGTTCATTTATTTGGCATTCAGTATTAACAAAACAAATGAATGGATGTGACGTGAAGAGGAACAGATAGAGGGCATAATGAATGATTCAGGCTGACCCCAAGATTGTAAACCAGGAATGGTAGTGCTATTCTTGAAAGAACTAAGGTTAAGCAAATGAGAAGAAATTAAATTTTGGATAATCTATAGTACACTTTGTACAGGGAGCTAGGTGGCCCAATGGATAAAGTCTTTGGTGTAAGATCTAGTGTGGAGTCAGGAAGACCTGATTTCAAAGCCAACCCCAGATAGCTATTAACTATGTGATCCTGAATGAGTCACTTTAACCCCTGTCTGCTTCAGTTCTTCCATATGTATAATTATACTAATAAATAAGTAATAACAAACAATAATAATAATGTTAATAAAACAACACCAAACATCAAAGAATTGTGAGGATCAAAGAAGATTACACTTTCAAAGTGCTTAGCACATTTCTGGGCACATAATAGCACTCTAATATGTGCTTGTTATCTTCCTTTCCTCCTTCCCTTTCCATTTCTGACCTATTAGTTTCTGGATCATTTGTACAGGACCAAAAATAACAAAACTATTTTACAACAAGGAGAGAGGTTTCTTCTACCCTTCTCACATCCTGCTTTGCAAGCCTTCATTTGGAAGGTATTAATTAGCGAAAAGCTCTTCATTGTCTTATCTGAGAAAATGGTTGTATTCACCACACATTCCAAAGTGCTTAAAAACTTCAGTAGTCTCAACTATCCCATTGCCCTAGTTTTGAGAATCTTAATTGAATTCCTTGGAACAAGTGATTTTAATTTAGAGGGCAACTCAGCTCTTCGGATATGCACAGAAGTCACTAAAAATCATCTCTGAAGGATGATTTCAGAAACAACAAAGGCAACATTAACTGGAACAATTTAGAGAGACTCAAGTCATAGCCACTGTTATTTTAACAGTATCAGAGTTAAATAGAGGTTACAAGGCAAGCCTGAACATTACTGCTGCCTTGATCAGCATTCACGATGAGGCTTTCCTGAAGAAGTAGACTATTTTCTCCAGCTTTGTTGAAATGATGAGCATGCATACATTGCTTGATTCAATGAGCAAATCACTACAGAGTTTAAGTATATGAAATGCAAGGACTGGATGAATAACAAATCATTTATATGATTGAGCTTTTATCAACAAGGAAATGGAAGACAGTGAGGTGGGGCTCAGTTGTGGTTTTATGTTGTTGGGTAAGAGACAATGGCTTTGATGAATGGATTTTTAAAAGCCTGGAAGATAATCTCTGGCTGGTGAAAGCCTGTCTACATGCACAAACACATATACAAAACCAATACACACATTCCTATTATACCACACAATTTAATTCTATTCAAAGAAGCAAGAATAAAATAGTACGTACCCTTGCAAAAGAATCTCATTATAGATGCTAAAAATTTCATTACAGAAATTCAGAGGCCATTGGCACTAAGTGTAGCGAAAATGTGTTGCCATAGGAATACAGTTAGATAAGAATAGGAAGGATTTTTTCACTCTTTCTGATCTGTTAACAGTTGCTTAGTTTTTATAATCAGTGTCAATTAATTAGAAGAACCCCATAGAAAAGGGCAAGGGACACCAGTGTAATGTGACAATATTTCCACTTTGGCACTAGACCACTTAATGTAGATTTAATATCACTCAAGAAGGCTTTAGAAATTTTTTTTTTACAATTTCAAACTGCTTATTGATAGTTACAAGTGTATTAAATCAAGACATGAGCAGGACTTGATAAAATAAATAGACTCAATTTCTTTTTTAAAATATATAATCCAAAAAAAATTATTTTTACCTTTTGGAGGGCAATTGGGGTTAAGTAATTTGCCCAAGTTTACATGGCTAATTGTGTGTGTGTGTGTGGGGGGGGGATGTGTTAAGTGTCTGAGGCCAGAACCAAACTCAGGTCCTCCTGACTCTGACACCGGCGCCTTACTGTGCCACCTAGTCACCCCATCAATTTTTTTTTTTAGTTTTCAACATTCACTTCCTAAGTTTCTGAAATTTAAATTTTCTCCCCCTTCTTCTTCTCTCCCCTCCCCAAGATGACAAGCAGTCTGATATAGGCTCTACTTATACATTCATATTAAACATATTTTCACATTAGTTATGATGTAAAGAAGAATTTGAACTAATGAGAGAAACCATGCGAAAGAAGAAACAAAACAAAAGTAGAGGGGCGGTGAGATGGTACAGTGAATATAGCACTTACCCTGGAGGCACAGGGACCTGAGTTCAAATGCAGCCTCAGACACTTTACACTTACAATAGTCATGTGACCTTGGGCAAGTCACTTAACACCAACTGCCCCTCAAAAAAAAAAAGGAGAGAAAATAGTCTTCTTCTATCTGCATACAGACTCCATAATTATTTCTCTGGATGTAGATAGCATTTTGCATCTTGAGTCTCTTGAAATTTTTTGGTTCTTTCATTGCTGAAAAGAGCTAAATCTATCAAAGTCATTCACACAATGCTACTGTAACTGTGTACAATGTTCTTTGGTTCTGCTCACCTCACTCTGCATCAGTTCACATAAGTCTCTCCAGCCTTTTCTGAAGTCTGCCTGTTCATAATTTCTTAAGGCACAATATTATTCTGTTATATTTATATACCACAACTTGTTCAGCCATTCCCCAATTGATGGACATCCCCTCAATTTCTAATTCTTGACTACCACAGAAAGAGTTGCTATAAAATTTTGGTACATATTTTCCCTTTTTTTATATCTTTGGAATGCAGATTTACAAGTGGTATTGCTGAGTCAGAGTATGCACAATTTTATAGCCCTTGGGCATAGTTCAAAATTGCTCTCCAGAGTGGCTGGCTCAGTTGACAAACTCCACCAATAATGCATTAGCCTTCAATTTTCTCACATCTTCTCCAACATTTATTATGTTGCTGTTTTCTCGTTATCCAATATGATAGGTGTGATGTGGCACATCAGAGTTGTTTCAATTTTATTTCTCTAATCAATAGTGATTTAAAACATTATTTTCATATGACTATAGATACCTTTAATTTCCTCATCTGAAAACTGCCTGTTTACCTTTTTGTGCATCACTTGATTCTTGTATTTGAAGATGAATTTTTTTATTGAGCTCTGGTCTTTTTGTCAGGAGGCTTTGGAAGTCAAGTATATCATTGAATGTCCGTCTTGTTCCCTGAAATATTATTCTAAATTTTATGGGTTAGTTGATCCTTGGTTGTAATCCAAGCTCATTTGCCTTATGGAATATCATATTTCATACCCTCTGATCTTTTAATGTTGAAGCTGCAAGGTCCTGTATAATACTGACTGTAGTTCCACGATATTTAAATTTTCTCTTTTACTGCTTACGGTATTTTCTCCTTGACTTGTAATTTTGGAATTTGGCTACAATATTTCTTGGCATTTTCAATTTGTGATCTCTTTCAGGAGATGATCATTGGATTCTTTTGATGTCTATTTTACCTTCTGTAATGGGAGATTACTGATATTTTGAGCAGATTCACCCAAAGGATGGGAGAATCCTTACTGTCTTGAATGGTAAGAATCAGTGACTGTAATGGGAATGTAAATTTAAAGATCTTCCCTGCCCCTAGGCTAAAGTGCACCTGGAGACTGGGGTGGGAGGCTTGTTTTTCAGTAGATACTTCTTGATTGGCCAGTGAGTCAATAAGGTTGTTACATTCTCTGAGCCAGGAGAAGGCTATATAAGCCCTGATGTGTAGCTTTGTTTTGGGACTCACTTTGAGAAGTGTTCTGTGATTTGATCTGAATTTTGGGAAGCCGTTGTTGAGAGTCCCCCGGCTTTGAAACACCCAGATGTGGAAACCCAGATGTTGACTGGGTATGGATGTAATGGTTGGACAGTTTGGAAAGCTGTGTACTTGATCTGTTTCTGTCTTGATAATTCTGCCTGTATACTCTGAAGTTCAGGGTGCTGACCTTTTTCCCCTGAACAAGGTAAATGATATATGTTTGACTGATTAAAGTAAGCTTGTTAACCCATTTTGAGTTGCTTTCCTTTATCAAAGCAGATGCAAGAACCTGTATTGGCACCAAACCCTGAGGACGCTTGGGGTGCTTGCTGCTACAGTGACAAAGGAGATACAGGGATAGTGATAGAGTGGACTCTTTGAAATTTGTAAGTATATGCCAGAATCCTTTTGTCCAGTAAACTTTTAGAGACTTTCATTTTTCAGGAAGCAACAATATGACCAATCCATTAGCTTTAGCTGCTGCTGGATGCAATAGAATGTATCCCGCTGATTCTGTGTGCTTTAGTGGAGACAGACCCTCATATTCACTTAGAGATTGCATGAGAAAGTTTAAAGAAGCAATGAAAACTGCTATCATGGTTGGAGATCAAGATACATGTCATGAAATCCCATTAGCAATTACTAATAGAAATATCATGGTGAAAGTTGCTCATACTTATAAGCACCTACTTCTGACTCTACTAATTGGTGAAATAGGGCACCCTCTTTCAGAGGTGCTAGATAAGATGTCACAGCTAAGTGACTTAGGAGAATGAGAAAATGATAAATTTCCTTGAGAGAGAAAAGTAAATGGCCAGAGGATTCAAAGTCATTATAGATTGCCAAGAAAAGAAATGTTTACTGCTCTATTGAGAGCAGGAATACATTTTAGAAAAATTGATGGTATTTCAACTACTGAGCCATACAAAATATATCAGGAAAATGGACTTGATGTTAGACAGAATAGAGAAGTGAGATCTTCCTGAACCATTGTATCCAAGTTTGTCACACTTTCAGGGAACCTCAGATTTAAAAAAGTGCTGGGATAGGTGGAAGTGGTCAGTGTGCTTAAGCTGTGGCAGTGTATCAAGCCATTGGAATAGAGTAAGAAGGACAGTGTCATATATTGTCCTGTGAATGAGGTTGTGATAGTGAGTCCATGGACTCCAGAAGCAATATTGCTTCAATTTGCATTCAGATTCCACAACTCTTTGTCTGGATGTGGATATCTCTTACCATCATGAGTGTATTGTAGTTGCCTTATAACCTTACATTGCTGAGAGGAGCCCAGTTTATTGAAGTTAGTCATCACACATACATTGTGTTTGTAATTGTGTACAGATTTCTCCTGCTTCTGCTTTTCTCACTCAGTATGAGTTTATATAAGTCTCTCCAGGTTATTATGAAGTCTGTCTGCTCCTCATTTCTCATAGCACAATAGTATTCCACTACATTCATATACCACAACTTGTTCAGCCATTCCCCAATTGATGGGCATCCCTTTGATTTCCAAATCTTTGCCACTACAAAAAGAGCTGCTATAAATATTTTTGTACATACAGGTCCACTCCCCACTTCTATGATCTCTTTGGGATACAACCATAGAAGTGATATCGCTGGGTCAAAGGGTATGAACGTATTTATAGTCCTTAGGGCATAGTTCCAGATTGCTCTCCAAAATGGTTGGATCAGTTCACAACTCCACCAACAATGTATTAGTGTTCCAATTTTTCCACATCCTCTCTAGTATTTATCATTTTCCTTTTTTGTTATCTTAGTCAATCTGGCCAGTGAGATGTGGTACTTCAGAGGTGTGTTGATTTACAATTCTGATAAACAGTTATTTGGAGCATTTTTTCATATGCTTATAGGTATCTTTAATTTCATCTTCTGAGAACTGCCTGTTCATATCCTTTCACCATTTATCCATTGGAGAATGACTTGTATTCTTATAAATTTGACACAACTCTTCATATATTGTAGAAATGAGGCCTTTATCTGAGACCCTGGTCGTAAAAATTCTTTCCCCATTTTCCACTTCCCTCTTAATCTTGGTTACATTGGCTTTATTTGTACAGAAACTTATCAATTTAATGTAACAAAAATTATCCATTTTGCATTTTATAATGCTCTCTAACTCTTGTATCATAATAAAATCTTCCCTTCTCCATAGATCTGACAGGTAAACTTTTCCTTGCTTTCCCAGATTGCTTACAGTATCAGCCTTTATACCCAGATCTTGCACCCATTTCGACTTTATTTTGGTATACAGTGTTAGATATTGAGGACCAATAATTTTTAAATCATCTGTCCTGGATCTATTTTTTTTCTTTTCTTTTTTTGCCAATGAGGTATTTTACATTTTCTTCTATTTCCTTGCTTTGTTTCTGTTTGACTGATTCTTGATATTTCATAGAGTCATTAGCTTCTGCTTACCCAATTCTAATTTTTTAAAAAATGTTTCTTCTATTGGATTTTGTATCTCCTTTTCCATTCAGCCCATATTACTTTTTAAGGAGTTCTATTCAGTGAGTTTTTGTGCCTCATTTTCTATTTGTCCAATTCTACTTTTTTAACGAGTTGTTTTCTTCAGTGTAAATTTTTATTTTCCATTTGGCCAATTGTATTTTTAAGACACTTGTTTCTTTCAGTGTCCTTTTTTTTGTTCCTGTTTGTCCAACTGTATTTGTTTAAGGTCTTCTTTTCTATAGTAATTTTTGTCTCTCCTTTTTTAAGCTATTGACTCCCTCTTGGATAACTTTAATTTCTTTTTCATTTTTTTCTTCTACCTCTCCAACATGACTTTTAAAATCTTTCTTGTGCTCTTCTAAGAAAGTTTTTTTCACTTGAAACCAGTTCATATTTCTCTTTGAGGTTTCAGATGTGCATATATTGACAATGCTGTCCTCTTCTGAATTCATGCTTTGATCTTCCCTGTCCCCATAATAAGAATCTGTGGTCATTGTCCTTTTCTGCTTTTTCTCATGGTGTTTGCTTATTTACTGGCTTTTAAGGTTGAGTTCTCCTGATGGATCACAGGGGGCATTAACACAAGCTTTTTGTGCTGAGAACCTGGGACCTGATTACTGGCTTCTTGTGCTAGGGCCTCAGGTGCTGGAAGTTCAAGGCTCTAGGAGGTCTGGCAGCTTACCTGGTGCTGAGCTGGGGTCAGCAACACTGGAGTTCTTAGTGTGGAGGTTGGGAGTCTGGCTCTTGGGGGACACCTGCTCACCTGGACTTACACTTTAATGTTTGGTTTCTGGAGGATGTCTGCAGCCAGGAGCTATGACTCCTGACTTGTACTTTCTAGAGTTGTGCTGAAGATTGCTGGAGAATTGAAGGTGTACAAGGTTGTTTTCTGATCTGGTGTCTACTGGTTCCCCTGCCTGTGCTGATGCACTTGGGAGGTTCCAGGTATTGATGCTTGCCTGCTCCACCACCCTGGGGCTCAGGATCTTCTCCTGGTATACTGAGGTGTTTTTTTCACTGGCTTGCTGGAACACCTCCCGTCCTGTACTACTTCTCCTCCCCAAGAGTGAGAGGGGCATTTTGCATTAATCCCCCAAGCTTCCTGGGTTACAAGATTGCTTCACCCCATCTTTCTGCTTGCTCAGCTGTTCTACGATTTATCTTGGGGCAAAGTTTTCTGGATTTTCAGATGTCAATAAGGGAGGGTGAGAGCAACTTACTTATTATTCCACAATCTTGACTCACAGAAAAGAAAATGAATAGACTTATTTCTACAGTATAGTAAGAGGGTTCAATTAAAATTCTTAATATTTTTATTTCATTCTCCAAACACCCTACCACACATATACTTATTCAACAATAGTAATTATCTATTTAAAATGATCAATTTTATGCAAGTAAATCAAGTTTCTTTTTTGTAAGTTGTGTACTTACTCAGGGCTCAAAAATATTAAAAGCTACCAAATTATTCTTATTACTAGAGGTAGAAAAATAAGCAATATTTTTATAGCACCAATCATAAATTGCATTAAGTGTCCTCTTTAACTACCAAATGGGTAATCAAATATTGCAATGATTTGAGTATTATACTGAGTCAAGTGCATCTTTATAGTATTCAGTAGTGAATCTCTATAGTAATCATTTTCTTAACTTAACTAAAACCAGGCCTTGCTAAGTGGCAGCAAGGAAGATCCTTGTCCTAGACAACCCCTTCTTGGGAACTTAGAGGGTAATTTTACACTATTTAAACATTAGAGATAATCTGAAACATATGATGAAAGATGATGATGTTAAAGCACAATGGAACTTATGTAGAAGAAAGTCTTCCAAGTAAACTTCTAATTTAAATATGGTGAAAACATAATAGTGGAAAGATTCTAAGAGGTAAAAAAAAATCTCTCTGTCCTCAGGTTGTCATACAAATGAACAACTGCACAGGAATTTGAGTATCTACTACGTGCTTTGTACTGTGCTTGTGAAAGTAGATAAAGACAAAACAAAATAAAATAATATCACCTGCCCTCAAAAAGCCTAAAATCCATTTGAGATAAATTATATATCCTCAAACAAATATTAAACATTTTAATTATTTAAAAACAAACATGTTTTTATTATTATAGAGAATTTCTATATCCATACAAAATATGTTCCAAATATATATAAGATAACTTTGGGTGAAGAGAGAGCATTAATGATGGGAGTATTTAATTTTATTGGGAGGAACTTCTTGGGCTTATTCTTTAAGTGAGGCTGGGATTTCAACATGATAGAAGAGAGTATTAAAGTCAAGATTTACAGGTTTTGCCAAGACACAGATATGGAAGAGGAAATATTTGATACAAAGAACATCAAATAGGCTAATTTAGCCAGAATATAAATTCCATGAAGTGGCGGTTGGGAGTGACAATAGAAAACCTACTTAGAAAGATAGCAAGAAGAAAAAGCTTGAAGAAGTGGAATGGAAAACAAATGTGCTAAGACACATGAGCACCAAGTGGTAGATGAGTTACTTATTGCAAAAATATTTATTCTCCCAGTCACCCTTTGATGGGAGGAGGAGTAAGAGAATAAAGAGAAGAGAAAGAAGAATCATGAAATGTTTGAAGAGTAATTACAGCTTAATCTACAGAAGACATGATTTCTGACAATATAAAATGCTGTCAATCAGTACTGAAGAAGACTCATAATTGTATACTCAAATAATATTCTACTGCAATGAGTCTCCTTATGACTGTAGAAGCAAGCACATGCTAATTCCCTGCCATGTATTTATGGCCTATTTTGGGATCCTCCTCTGTTGCCATGTCTTTGTTTGAATACTACTCCCTGAACTTTACGCTTAGCAAGAATGGGCAAATTCTAACTCTTCCCAGGTCGGTGAACAAAACAAAAATATAGGGAAGAAGCTGAGGGACTTCCAGTGTGGATTACTTCATAAAGGAAAGACGACCATGCTGGTACTAGTCCTGTCTTTCAAGAGGTTATTTCAAGAAGGGCATTCACATGGTGGTCAGAAGAAGCAATACAAAAGACACATGATAGAAAGGGCGGAAAGAACTACAGAGTCTTAATGCAGATTGAAGCAAACTACTTAGTGTCTCTCTTTTGTGTTGTTGTTTTTTTCTCCCTTCTTTCTCATTTCTCACTCCATTGGTTATAATTCTTCTTTACAACTCAATTAATGTTTGATGTGAAGGTATTTGTAGAACCTATATTTGATTGCATGTCTCCATGGAGGGGGGGAGAAGAAAGGGGAGAAAATTTGAAACTTAAGGGATTGTGGAACTGAGTGTTGTAAAGTAAAATAAATAAAAATTTCTTTTAAAAGAAGAAGAGATATGAGGACACTCTTAAGGTCTCTCTCAAGAACTTTGGAATTGATTGTGTGAGACACTGGCATAGGACTGCTCAGACTGGCGTGCCCACATTAGAGAAGGTACTGTGTTCTGTGAGCAAAGCAGAATTGAAAGAGCTCAAAGGAAACACAGGTTGTGCAAATTTGGAGAACCCATCCTAAATATTCACAGGGACAATTTGTGCCCGACCTGTGGTAGAGCATTCCAAGCTCGTATTGTTCTGATCAGCCACAGTCAGACACATTGAAACTTGACTTTGGCATAGTGGTGTCATTTTGGTCATCTTTGAGAATAAAAGACAACAACCAATCAAGATGGGGCTCAATATTGCATAGCCTCTACCTCCTAAACTCCAGCAAATGGAAAGGGACAAAGATGAATTGTGGGGCATACAAGAAAAAAAAAGCTAAGGTGATAAAAAGGTTAAGAGAAAATAATCTCAACAGAAGTCTAGTGGACAGAAAGTTATTATTTAAAAAAAAAGGATTAACATCTTAAAAAGTGTACAAAACTATTTAAATATGTATTTCTATGAGATGGTGAACTTAGAGTATCTGACTAGTACATATTAGAATATAAACTTCTTGGGGTGAATGATTTTTTTAACATTTTCTTTTCATCCTTAAAGCCTAACACAGATCCTGATATATAATAGGAGATTAGCCAATGTGTTATGCTTAATTGATTATAGACATAGCCATAGACTTTGCAAAAAGCTGAGAAAGATAACAAGAAACTAAAAAAAATGATTGAAATAAGAAATTAAAATTGAAAAAAATATGTTAAAAAGTTTCCAATGGAACATTTGTTATTATTGTTTAATGTGTATATTAGGAGGAAATGAACCACTGATGGAAATTCTCTTTATTGTTGATAAAGAATTTTAAAATGTATTCAAATGAAGGAAAATCTTGAAGGAGAGAAGAAAAAAATGTTTATCATCAAAACATCTTGCGAATTTTCACCAAGCCAAAGTCTACAAGATGGGACAGGATGAGCAAAAATAACTTTAAGGTCACAGATCTTCTAGAAATATATGACAAAAAAAAGAACAGAATATCCTAATACTGGGAATAAAAGAAAATCCCAGAACTCCTGAACATAGATAACAAGCAAAAATAGCATGAATCGAGAGATAATTGCAGTATAGAAGGAAGGAAGGAAGAGAGGAAGAGAGGGAAAGAGGATAGGGGAAGGAAGGAGCAAAAGAGAGTAGAGGAAAGAATAGAATAGAAAGAAAAAAGAGAATAGGAGAGGAGGGGAGAGGAGAGGAAAAAAGGGGAGGGGAGCAGAGGGGAGAGGAGAAGAGAGGAGAGGAGAAGACAGGAGGAGAGAGGAGGGGAGAGGAGAGGAGAGGAGAAGACAGGAGGGGAAAGGAGGGGAGAGAGAAGAGAAGAGAGAAGGAGCATTTAGTTATGGGTTTGCTCTGTGGTGCCAGGTAGAGATATAAATACTGTAAAAAGAAAGTTCCTTCCATCAAGGAGTTTACAGGCAAATAGGGGCAGGCAGTCTATAAAAGGGATCCAAAATGTGAATTAAGGGAACAGAATATCTGGAAAAGGTACATATTTTGCAGTCCAGAAAGTAAGGAAGAGTGTTTGTATCAGAGTGAAGAAAAGATTGCCTAAGTCCTTTCACAAAATTCCACGAGAAGACAGGAGAAGGGAAGTAGGACTAATTCACAGTGATATTCTTTGATGAGCAGGCCTCAGTGCTCCTGAGGGCATAGTGGTCCCATGTGATGAGGCCAGTTCTTGGATGATGCAGCAGACTTTGAAGTCCAGAATGTCTGGAACAGGCCTGGGAGTGGAAGGAAAACAGAATTTGTACTTCATATTTGAGTCAATGGGGAGTCTCTGAAAAGTACCCCCTGGGTTGACAGTGTTACAATGGAAGGAATATTTATCTTTGAGTAAGATGTTCTTGTTTCAAATTTTGCCACATTCACTCACAACTTGTAAAACCTCGGACAAAGCATTAAACCTCTATAGGCATCATTTTCATCATCTATAAAATTAGGAATTTGAATGAGATGAATTCTAATAGTCCATCTAGCTTTAAACCTGTATTCCTAAGATTCAAGCTTACGGGAAAAATATTAAAATTGAGCAGGTATTTGGAGAATAGAGTGGAGAAACTAGAGGAAAATAAGTCAATTAAGAGATTATTATAATAACTCAAATGAAAGGTGATATTGACTTTAATTATGGTGCAGATCATGTGAATGAGGAAAGGAGAAAGAAGCAAGAGATATTGAGGGGGTAAATTGAGAAGACCAGTCAATTGTTTAGATGGTCTTGGGGGGGTAAGAAGGGAGAGGAAATAAAGAGATTAAGATAGCGCTGAGGTTAAAAACTTGAGAACTTCAAGCTTTGGAACTTAAAAGAACAATACTCGGGACAAAAATTGAGAAGCTAGCAACACTTAAGTTGTTTTTGTGGCAAGATAATAAGATTCATTTTGCACATGTTAAACTTGATGTGATTAATCATATTGTGTTGGGGATATGCTAGTAACTAAAATGAAAAACAAAATGTACTTTCCAGAGCAGCTCAAATATGGCCAGAAAATTAAAAAAATATTGAAGCAAATCTGGATTACATTCTAGGAGCTGAATAAACTAAAAGAAATATTCCTCCTCATACAGTTCTCTACAGAGCTGATAACATGAAATTTACTCAAGGAAAAAGAATAGATGAACATTCAACTTTGCCACCAACATATGATGAGGCCTAATAACGTGATGAAAAATAAAAAAAAAAAAAACAATTGGCAATGGAGTCACAAGATACATGTTCAAATGTCACCGCTCCTTTCTGCATCTTTGACCTGGGCCTCATTTTGATCAAGTGCAAAGATGAGAGACATAGACTGTATGACTCCTGATGAGCGTTTCATCTCACGATATGTAATACTATGGAATACCAGTACACATCTACAAAATCCCTAGTGACGAATCTGAAGAGAGAGTTTTGCCGAATCACAGAATTCTAAAGCTGGGAGGGACCCAAGATGTTATCTTGCATGAAAAGGATCTGCAAAAAATCTAACAGAAGATCATGTTTTCTTGTTCCAGTGAAAGAGGAAAGAGTGTCTCCCAGGGAAGCCAATTTTACTCTCTATAGTTCTAATTATTCATAAGTTTTACCTGTAAGCCTAAATTTACCTTTTTTGGGAAACATTCCATGATTGATCGTGGTTCTGCCTTCTGTAAAAATGAGTGAAATTCTTATTTCTAGAACTACCTTTCAAAAAGTCCAAGACAGATATCTTGCTTCCCCCAAACATTCTGTTCTCCAGCTTAAGGAGCCCCAGTTCTTTCAACTCTTGTTTATATGTCATGAATGGAAAACTCCACCATACTGACAATCTTTCTGTGGACATCCTCCAGATTATCATTATCATTCCTAAAATGTGACAAAAACTGAATAAAATACTTCTTATATTTTAAGGCAGAATAAGGTGGGACATCCTTCTCCTTATTAATGCAGGTAGAGCTCCCCTATTGAATGAGTGAATAAATCAATGAAACAGTTTTTATTAAATGATTTTGCAAGAAAAACTGCTGATAGTGGGAATAGAAACACAAGACAGTTCTTTCTCTGAAGCAGCTTACATTTTATTTTTTGTTTTTAAATAGCTGGCTTCCAACTGCAAGTTTGCTGTAGGATTTCAGTCTTCTTTAGTATGTATCTACAAAGCAGCTTCTTTTGTGTGATTTCCATGAATTAAACCATAACCCCTTTGGATACTGAAACACTTATGGGTGCCAAATTTTGGTGTCTATAACTTTCTTTATGACTCCAGCTTTTTTCCATATCATACCATTGACAGATTTGGGGATGGCAGTCTACTACATCCCCGCTTTGTTTGGAGAGAGAGTACTATCTCATTAGATCTGTTACAACTTGTGCTTGGAAAGTTGATTTTTTTTAACCATCAGTAAGTCTTTGAATCTCTGTACAATAGTTAAAAATCTCTATTAATAAAATAGTATGATTAATATCTATTGAATATGATCCTATTTTATTTTGATCAGCATTATTTGATATATGTACATATTTTTGAACCGTAATCACTGATAATATCAACTAGGACCAAAAATTCTTATGGCTGATGAAAATCAAACTCTATAATATAGTTTCATAAAATCAACACACATACCACACACATACACACACAGAGTTTTCTAGATAGTTGGAAAAAATGAATAATTATATAATTTTAATGAAGAAAATTTAAAAACTTGGAAACAGAGTATGACCATGGTGGGGTGGGAGTGAAAACTAATGAATAACTTAAAATATTTAATGGTTACATCCTAAATTTCCAGCTAGATGTGAGTTAAGAAACAGAGTCCTCCAATTGATATTCTTTACCAACAGTCACATATTTTCAGTCTAAAAAGAATCATCTCTTTATTTAGTATGTATGGAAGGTTTCAGCAAGTGCAGGAGCAGTCAGAAAGTTGAGATTCCATAAGTTAAGCTGTCACACACTGAACATTCTGCAGAGAACAACCTTAATGGGCATTTTCCCACCTCTGCTAGTCTTCTGTTTTCACCTCCCCAGGTTCATATTTCACACACACCTCTAATCATAGTATTTATTGTTGCCCTCAAGCCAGAGAAATGAGAAAGGGTAAGGCAAAGATACACAGACTGTCTCAGTGGACTGCATATCATCGTACAGTGTTAGTCTTGGGGAATCCCAATTCTACAGAAAAGAAAAAGGGGGCTTAACTACAAGCAGCTACCATCATCCCATCAATCAGCAATCCCTGCCATATATATTCCGAGGAACAGAATGCCATTTTCTGAGAAACAGTATATCCCCAGTGTCAAGTACCATCTCCAATTATTTGCAGCTTTGTTCACAAAACTGGTTGCTAATGAAGGGTCACTAGTTTCTTGGTCTCCTCCCATTTGGCACAACTCTGATAACCTGACAAATTAGCTGTATCCATGTTATTTGTTTTGTTGTTATCATTTCTATTTTGTTTAAATCAATACACCTAATCAATGTGCCCAAGTAATTTTTTGTTAGTCAAACTAAGGATTTTATTGTCATAGTGATTAACAATAATAATAATAACTTTTATTATCATTTAACTCCATTTTCCAGATGCAGAATATGAGACAAAATCATTTACTTATTGAATCACACAGCTAGTTAAGTGTCTGAGGTAGGTCTTCTTGAATCCAAATCCTGAACTCAGTACACTGTCTTAGGAAGGAAATTCTTTTTTTTTTTTTGCTTTTTGGTGGGCAATTAGGTTTAAGTAACTTGCCCAAGATCATACAGCTAGGTTTTCTGTTTGTGTGTGTTAAGTGTCTGAGGCCGGATCTGAACTCAGGTCCTCCTGACTCTAGAGCCAGCACTCTACTCACTGCACCACTTAGGCGCTCCTGGAAATTCCCTTTGTCAATGCAGAGTACTGAATCCTAAGGAACTTACAGTTTTAGAGAGTTGCCTAGGATCTGAGAAATTAAAAGTTTAATTGGGGTTACATAATCAAAGCCACACTTGAACCAAAGGCTTCTGAGACTTGCTTTCAATCTATCAACAAGTGACTATCAATTACCTGCTATATGTGCCATTCACTGTATTGTTCCTAATTGTGTGAAATTTGTTGTATTAGTTAAAAAATTATTAATGAATAAGTAAAAAATAGTATCCTGTGCTATGTGCCAAGTACTATGGAAGCAAATTCAAAAGGATAGTTCTTTTCCCCCAAAGAGTTTTCATTCTCATTAAGGAAACATATGTGCCTAATGTAATTGGCTCAATTCTTTATTCCTTTCTTTTGTGGAGATATAGAATGAAGGGATGTATCTAAGATACATAAGGGTCAGTGGTTGAAATGAACAATGGCGGGCGGCCAGGTAGCACAGCGAGTAAGAGCACCAGCTCCAGTGTTGAGAAGACCTGGAGATCGAATCCCGGGCTCAGACACTTAGCACCCACCCAGAAACACCTGGCCGTGTAACCTTGAGCAAGTTACTTAACCCCGATTGCTTTATAATTAAAAAAAAATGAACAATGGCAACATTTTCTGAATGAAGGGATATTATTTTGCCTCTCATCCAATCTACAAGTGGTAATAAAAGTGACCTAACACACCTCTCAGGAGCCAGTGATCTCAAAAGGGAAAAGCTTCCTCTTTAGAAAAGGCAAATAATTCTGGGGCTCATATATTTCTTTTGTGCTAATATCTGAATAAGATGTCTCTAGTTGACAGTAGACTTATTCCTCATGCTAGATGGAAATATTGAAGATCTGTCTAATATATATATATATATATACATATATGTGTGTGTGACTTTGCTGTGTATCATCCTAATTAAAATGAATAGGAAAGTAAACCAGGTAACTATGTACTTAAATTAAATTCTAAAAAAAGAAATGTGAAATCATACTAATAAAAATCTTATATTTCTCTTTATTGTTTAATATTCCATCTACATACATCCACATAAATAACAACATAAGTATGTATATATATATGTATAACTGTATGCATACATATGTCTGTATTCACATAGATACATATCAAAAAATCAATGACAGAGGGAAAAAAACTGCATATATGGAAAATATTTAAGTAATTTTTGTGGTAGCAATAAAATGGGAACACAGTGAGGACTTGATGATTAATGAATCTCTGAATTGTACAAGATATATGTAATCATGGTGATAGAAGAAATGGTGATATGAAGCATTCAGAGAAGTTTGGGAAGACTTTATGAACTGATGCAAAGTAAGTATGATGCAGTAGGAAAGAACCTCAGATTATAAATTAGAGAGACTGGTTTCACATTGTAATTCTTATGTTTACTACTCATCTCATCTTGGGACAGTCTCTTAATTTTCCTTGACCTCAGTTTCTTCAACTTTAAAATGAAGATATTGGACCAGATGACCACTTATATTTCTTCCATCTCCTAAATCTATCATCCAGAGGTTTTGAAGTAAGTAAATAACTATTGGAGGTACTCAGCGCAGCAGCAGCCTTTCTCTCTCCACAGTGGTCAGCTACGACCCCCTGACTCCCCAGCAACCATGTCGAAGGGACCCGCAGTTGGCATTGATCTTGGCACTGCTTACTCCTGTGTGGGAGTCCTCCAACATGGGAAAGTGGAGATCATTGTTAATGACCAAGGAAACAGGACCACCCCAAGCTATGTCACCTTCACCGACACAGAACGTTTAATCAATGATGCTGCAAAGAATCGAGTTGCAATGAACCCCACCAACGCAGTTTTTGATACCAAACATCTGATTGGTCGCAGATTTGATGATGCAGTTGTACATTCAGACATGAAGCATTGGCCTTTTACAGTGGTGAATGATGCAGGCAGGCCTAAGGTCCAAGTGGAGTAGAAAGGGGAGACCAAAAGTTTCTATCCAGAGGAAATATCTTCTATGGTTGTGACCAAGATGAAAGAAATTGCTTGAAGCTTACCTTGGGAAGACTGTCACAAATGCTGTGGTAACAGTACCAGCCTATTTCAATGATTCCCAACGTCAGGCCACCAAAGATGCTGGAACCATAGCTGGTCTCAATATGCTTCGAATCATCAATGAGCCAACTGCTGCTGCTATTGCTTATGGCTTGGACAAAAAGGTTGGTGCTGAGAGAAATGTGTTGATCTTTGACCTTGGAGGTGGTACTTTTGATGTCTCCATTCTTACCATTGAAGATGGCATCTTTGAGGTCAAGTCCACAGCTGGAGATACCCACTTGGGTGGGGAGAACTTTGACAACTGAACAGCCAACGATTTCATTGCTGAGTTCAAGTAAAAACACAAGAAGGACATCAGTGAGAACAAGAGGGCTGTTCGCCATCTCCGC